>NC_041003.1:50102110-50414110 GCF_004193775.1 Glycine soja
TGCTTGAATAGCAACGTCTCCAAGATCTATGTTCTCACTCAATTCAATTCCGCCTCGTTAAACCGACACCTTTCTCGTGCTTATGCAAGCAACATGGGTGGCTACAAAAATGAGGGATTTGTTGAGGTTCTTGCTGCTCAGCAGAGTCCTGAGAATCCTAATTGGTTCCAGGTAATGACCACATTGCCTTGTTTGACTCTAAATTTTGATACCTCGCGATGATGACTTTTCTTGTCCCTTGATTTTATTTTTTAACAAACTTGGTGTGATCATTGCAGGGTACTGCAGATGCTGTCAGGCAGTATTTGTGGCTTTTTGAAGAGCACAATGTTTTGGAATTCTTGGTTCTGGCTGGTGACCATTTGTATCGAATGGATTACGAGAAATTTATCCAAGCGCATAGGGAAACTGATGCTGATATCACTGTGGCTGCATTGCCAATGGATGAAAAGCGTGCCACTGCATTTGGCCTGATGAAGATTGATGAAGAGGGGCGTATAATTGAATTCGCCGAAAAGCCAAAAGGAGAACAGTTGAAAGCTATGAAGGTAAGCCCATATAACATGTATTATATGTTGTTATTTATCTGGAAATTATTACCTGAGCAATTGCTTAAAAATGCCACTAGGTTGATACTACAATTTTGGGTCTTGATGACGAGAGAGCAAAGGAATTGCCTTATATTGCTAGCATGGGTATATATGTTGTTAGCAAAAACGTGATGTTAGACCTGCTCCGTGAGAAGTTCCCTGGTGCAAATGACTTTGGGAGTGAAGTGATTCCTGGTGCTACTTCTATTGGAATGAGGGTATGTGTTCCTTCTGGTTATTTAATATTACGAAAACTTTCTTGTCATTTTCTTGCATAGCAAAATTTAGCATGCAATTTTTGAGAATGTTGTATGGCATGTTTGTGTATATTCACAGGTGCAAGCTTACTTGTATGATGGCTACTGGGAAGACATTGGTACAATTGAGGCTTTCTATAATGCAAATCTGGGAATCACCAAAAAGCCTGTGCCTGACTTCAGGTAAATTATATAGGCTATTTAATATATCCATCATATTGACAAATGTATTTCAACGGTAGTATATTGTGGTTCTGATGTTTATGTGTTCATGCATTTTGGCATATTGATTGCAGTTTCTATGATCGTTCATCTCCAATCTACACCCAACCACGATATTTGCCTCCCTCTAAGATGCTTGATGCTGATGTCACTGATAGTGTTATTGGTGAAGGATGTGTGATTAAGGTAAGTATTTCAGAACCTTCACATTCTACTGATCTGCTCTATAAATGAGATTTATACAATTCTTAACAAAGATGTCAAATATAATGAGATTAATTTATTTATAGGAAACTAACTTTGTATTCCATATTTTGTTCCATAGAACTGCAAAATTCACCATTCTGTGGTTGGGCTGCGATCTTGCATATCAGAAGGTGCAATTATTGAAGACACGTTATTAATGGGGGCAGATTATTACGAGGTAATAATGTGGTTAAACAACTTGGCCAGTTACGCCTAGTATTTCCAAGTTTTAATAGCCAAGTTTTCACGTGTGAAAGTGGTTGAAACACTTGGATATTCAATTCATCGATTATAAGTTTGCATTTGCATGTGAATAAGGTTAATAGGATTGACTTTAGTTAGACTAGCAGTCCTAACTGCAACATTGGTTTTCTGATCGTTGTGTTCCAGACGGAGGCTGATAAGAGGTTTCTGGCTGCTAAAGGCAGTGTTCCAATTGGTATAGGCAGGAACTCTCATATCAAAAGGGCAATTATCGACAAGAATGCTCGAATTGGGGAAAATGTCAAGGTTATAACATCTTCGATCTTTAATTATATACAATTCTGTTCCTTGTTTTACATTCTAAAGCCATTTTTTTCTCAAGACAACAGGTGAGGCGCGGTAGCTTAGGTGATTTTGGTATTGTTTTTTGAATCAAAAATGGAGTTTCATCTCAATAACTTACACAATTAAGGTTGATGGTTATTGAAGTCAAGCTCTAATTATGATTGAAGAAGAGTATCAAAACCACTTAAGAAACTATCTCTTTTACTATATTAACATTGATTGACAAGTTTTTGGTTATGTCCAATAATTGATAATTTTAGTAATGATTGCATATTTAATTATAATTTTTGTTTGATTTTCTTTCTTTTTAATTAAAGATCATGTTAGATTTGTAATTAAATATGAAATCTAAATCATTAATTTTTCTAATGATTGTGGTTAATTATTCTCTTTTCTCACAATGATACAATAATCAAGACTTTTAAGTGATCATGTGACTACTAGCTAACTTTTAATCTTGACCATTTATAGATCTCATTTCTCATAGTAAAAAAATAGTTTTCATTTGATACGTCTATTATATGTTTGTGTGGACATATCGTTCGAGAAAAGAATAAATATTGACTCAGTAAAAAAAAAAGAATAAATATTGACCTATATATCTCTTGAATGATCAAAGATTAAAAAATACAAGTCTTGTGTTTTTTTTATAAAAAAAAATCATGTTTTTTCAAAAAACTTTTAATCTCGATCGTGAGAATGATCACTCATATACAATTGTATGACTTGGATTTGCTCTTCATTGGGATAAAAATGGCTTTCTCACTAAATATATCCATATTTTCATTCATATGACATGTTACGAGATATTTTAAATCTAATCTATCGTTTGTTTCCAATTCTCAGATTATTAACAGTGACAATGTCCAAGAAGCTGCAAGGGAAACAGATGGGTATTTCATAAAAAGTGGGATTGTCACAGTAATCAAGGATGCTTTAATTCCTAGTGGAACAGTCATCTAAACACCACCACCACCCCAAAAAATTTCTTGTACCCCAAATCCTAATGGTGACTGCAAAGCTCATTACCACCGCTGGAGAGTTTATCAAGCTATGCTTCCTCGTCTAAGATAGGCTTTTGTGTTTCATGATATATATTTTTGGGCAGTGGCTTGTAAATTATAGCGGGAGAGAAGGCCCGCTATGAGCAATCACGCTGTAAAGTTCATTATTCAATTGAATAAAAGTTTCTTCATTTCGTACTAATTACAATTGAATAAAAGATGGCTGGCAAAAACAAAAATGCAAATAATTACTAGAGCGCCTAAAACACTATAATATTCCGCCTATGTTATTTGGGACGTCCTCATAATCAGAGCAAGGTGGCCTCCATCAAGGTTTTATCATCTTAAATAATTGAAATATTATTATAAGTAAATATAATATTGCCATGTTAAAAAGTAGAATTTAAATTATATTGTGAGAAAGTATTTGAGGAAGCGTTACAAAGATATCGAAAAATCTTAGATTAAGGAAACAGCAAATTCTATACGGCCCAATTCGGTGATCCAATATCCCCGTCCAACAATCATTCGCCACTCTATCCAAAGATCATATTGAAAAAGAGGGAAAATTTTCTAACAAGTTAACAAGTATTTAATCCTATAAAATAAAAATTTATTGAAAAAGAAAAAACAAATATTTATAGTTTTTAGGGGTCAAATAAGTATTTAATCCTATAAAATTTACTTATTGTCTATTATGAAACTTTTGAAGCATATTTAATATAGTACTTTTTAAATTGATTTATGAGATATATCATATACTAAATAGTTGTCTAATTCTTTATTGATTTTAAATCTAAACCTGTAATGTAATCTTTTGTTTATTCTAGGTTTTCTTTATAGTTTTTAAGTTATGATAAAAAAAAAAGGTTATATAATATTAAAAAATAATAGTTACGTTTAATTAAAAAATCATGAATACTTATTTTATTTCATGTCAGAGACCGCTCTAAACCTTTTTCCTTTGACCCATTTGACTTGGCCTTTTCTCTGTGTATGGACTGCAATACGATATCCGTGTTGGTCTATTGTCTGTTCTGATTTTGAATGTTCATAGTGTATGTAAAGACTGTACTTGGTGTACCTCACTCTGTAAAATGAATTGAATTGAATAGTATAAACAATTTATGTAACTGTCATTTTTTTCTCTTGTCATGCGAACGAGGAGTACGATAAATTTGGCTCCGAATTTTAACTTTCTTGTTAAGTACAAAGTTTATAGTAACATTTTAGAAGCCAAACAGTACTATCATCTTTATTTGTTATGTTGCTTTAAACTATATAAACCAATTAATAATAAAACAACATTATGTTTTTCTTGTTTTATTCTTTTACAAATTTACGATGCAATACCTTTTATTTAAAAACTAAATGCGTGTTTGGTTTCATATTTGACATTCAGATTTAGAAGAAAAATCTTATAAAAAATATGCACAAACAATTATTAGTTTCCCTTGAGATTCATGTTTTACAATTTTTAACGTGTTCCAAACATATTATAAGTCTATGTTTATTTTGATATTATAAATTATTTTTAATAAAAAAACAATTTAATGTGAAATTATAGTTTAAGTACATTTTAATAGCTTAAAATTAATTTTATCAAAATTAATCCTACTTAATTTTATAACGAACAGTCACAAATTGACGAATACATCGTGACAAAATAAAGAGTGTTCTTTACATATATACCATGTAGTACGTATTCCGATATCACACATATTAAAGTCTTAGCTGTGCTACAAGGATCCAACAAAAATAAAATAAACCTATGGTACTTCCACTAAATTGACAAATACATTGATGACAGAATAAAGGAGTGCTGTTTACGTAAATAGAAAGTCATAGTACGCCAATATTCTAGTTTTAGCTATGCTACTACCACTATATGACAAAAACTTATCATTGTGCGTAGAATAGATGAAAGTGACTCTGAACATATGAAAACATTTGACAATTTTATATTAATACACAAAGGAAAAAATAAATCATTATTTTGTATTTACAAATAATACTTAAATGGTCATTTTGATAGAGAAGGAAAAAGAAAAAGAAAAGAAGAGAAAATTTGAATGAGTCTCACACCTTCATCACAATTTTGAATTAATTGATTGATACACTTTGTGATTAATAATAAAATAAATGTTAAAAGTGTTGCAAGAATATTAGTTATGAAATTAAAAAAACATAAAATAGAAGTGGATTGGTAAAGGCGAAAAAGAAAAAGAATAGTAGTAGTATAAGTATGAATGAGAGAGACAGACGCTCTCTAGTGCCTAGTCTCTCCCCAGCCAACCCTGCTTGTCTTGGCTCCACCTTCTCTTAAGAAATCTAATCTTTTTTCTTCATCCTTCTCATTGGTCTTTACAATCCCTATTGCCTCTCCTCTCAACTCTCACCTTGCATTGCATCTTCCCACCACTCACAACACTACATGTGTGTTTTAATAGGTATTACCAAAAGTGATTTTCAAGTAATATAATTTCATATTTCAATATTTTTATTATAAAATCAACTTAAAATTAAAATTTTAGATATTATGTATAAGATATTGAAAATTACTTCAATCATAGTTAATTTAAAATTCATAATTAATTCTGAATTATTTTCTAATATAAAATTAAGTATATAAAAATATATCCAAGATTAATAATAAAGTCAAAATTAATTTCTCAAACATGAAACCAAATCGGCAATATACCACCCACCGTTAAAAGATCCACAACAACAACTGGGATATTGTATTTAAATTGTAGTGATAAATTTTGATACCAATATTACATTAACCTTAATAAAATTGGATTCTGATAGCTTTAAGTCAAGTTTTGAGTTTGTACTTTATAAATGTAGAGTTTTAAGTCAAAATAAGATGTATGCATATTGATAATTGAATTTTTATCACTGAATTTTAGATGACTTAAATGTAAAATTAAATATTACATTTTATTAGATGAATTTTAATTGAATAGATACATTAAAAGTTGTTTTTATTTCAACTTCCAATAGAGCTTATTTATTATAGTTGGTGGTAATCTTCAATGTAAATAGAGAAATACAACACATAAAGAGAGGGAATCAGTGAGAAGAGAAATTGTGAAATAAAGTCACTTTGTTGAGAGAAGAATATTTTTGTGTGAGAGCATTGAATGAGTTACTCGGGTTTGTAGAGTGATACACTATTCTGGGTAGGTTATAATCTTGTAATCATTTTTGTGATAGTGAAATATTTTTTTTGAGTCGGTTCTGTGGACATAAGCAAGAGATGTCGAATCATGTAAATTATTTTTGCCTATAGTGTAATCTTTGTTGTATTCTCACTATCTTTTATGGGTGTGGGTAATTTTATTTGCGAGAGCGTTAATTACCCAACAACAAAAATTGATGCACAAACCTTATATTAAATTAATATGAAATTTAAAATCTCATTTTCAATATAAAAAAATGTGTTACATAATTACTCTATTAGAAAAAATAAGAAAAATTTGATAAACAATTAAAATCCTACTTGGGTTAGTTGTAGGTGTTCTTTTTTAGTCTTTAAACTTCAAATTGAAAATAAAATTTATTTGGATAAAAAAAGAATGGAAAATGATTGTTAAATAAATTTAAAAATGTTCTAGTTTTAATTTTTTAGAAATGATCTCATATTCTTTGATATTTTCCTCCGCCCCTCCTCACCTCTCACTAGTATTCAATTTAATACATAAAGGTGGTAAAATAGTTCGAATCAATTTACCCCACCTGAACCCACGTGTTGAGAAATATATGGTTAAACTTTAAATTTTGATTGTGAATTAATTTGAGCTTTTTTATTAGGTTTAGGCCACAAAAGTCCAAATTTAATAAATTTTCAGTGCAATTGAACCTCATTTTAGAAACTCAAATTGAATTTTGGCTTTTTAGCTCGACTTGTTATAGATTGTAACTCATGTTAAGCAAGTGAATGACCCAACTTGAAGCACGTTTAATGAATTGTAGCCTTAAACTTAAAATTTGAGTACAAATTAAATTTAGTTCTTTTAGCTTAATTTAATCATGGACCAATATGGACTTAACCTATAAAAGATCTATACAAACTGATATTTCAATAGACTTGGACATTAATTATTTTGCAAGTCTTAAATCTAGCTAAACTGTTGGTTTGACCCTTTGTAGCCACAGCTAACTTGATCTCAATTAATGCAATGTGTAGATTGATACTTAAATTTTGAGTACAAATTAATTTAGGTTGTTTTAACATAATCTAGTCTTAATTAGCCAGCAAAAAGCTTATGCAAAACAAGCTTCCACCAACCCAGTCCAGTTAGCAACTAACTTGACCCAAAGATGCCCGATGTATATAGGAATCGAACTTAAATTTTTTAGTATGAATTAAATTTGGAACTTTTTACATTAATCTGGTCATGACTCAATCTAAAAAAAAAGTCATGCGTATATGCTTTTGTTGGATTTTGGCCTCATTTTAAAAAAAATGAATTGAATATAAGTTTTTTTTTTTTTAACTTACCACTATATCCCATAACTTGCATCAAACTTGCAACATGTGTGATGTGTGATTGTGTAACCCTTTCTTGTTTGATGAAATGCAAACTTAAGCTTTAAATTTTGAGTACAAATTGAATTTTTGGATGGTTCAATAAATGTATGTTTCGGGCTTAGCTCACAAAGGCCCAAAAAACTTAAATATTAACTTAAATTTTATAAACTTTAAACAAAACATTATCACAAAGGGAACCTAAATTCAAGCACGGATCTACCCCTCCGGAATTATATATTGGAATACATATTTAGTCTATCAATAAGTGGTTGTTAGTTCTAGTAAAATCGAGTTTATTTATTTATTAATTAAAGTTTTGAATTTAAATTTTATAGTTAAAAAAACTTAATTGTATTTTATATTTTATCTCAATAAATAAATTTGATACCTTTTATCACAAATTATTAAAAAACTTAAGCAATTTATTGTCTATTATTTATCAGTTAATAAACATAAAAATTGAGGTAAAATTTATAAAAAATAAAGAATTAGAGTAAAAAAATCGTTAAAAATGAAAATGGGTGTAAAATTTGCCCAAAAGAAAATTAGGGATAAAAATGATAATTATGTTAAGAATAAAAGGATGAAATATAAAATTTATAAATTTCTTAAAAATTAAAGATAAGATGTGTAAAGTTGATAAAAAATTTTAAAAAATTAAAAATAAAAGATATAATTATGCCTTAAAATGTGAATGATTATCCAGAAAATACATAATTATATATATTAATATTATTGTTATGGATAGTTGTTTCCCGCATGGAACTCCTGTGTGGCTATGAAAGCTGCTCACGAGATGCATTTCAGTGGTCAAGACTCGAGTGATCATATTTTGATTCTTTTCAAATGAAAGAACGATTCGATGGGTACGTAAAAAGAAAAAAAAATACTTTTCACACATGACTGCACTTGCCTCTATCAATATCGTACTTTTTTCAACAGAATAAAGTTTAGATTCAGAAAAAACTCGTCGCATATGAGAGTAAAATAAAAGGTTAATTATATTTATTTTTCTTTTAACCTGTTTCCAAAATAAAATAACTTTAACAACAAAATAAATTCACAGGGATGCGAAGGTTCAAATCTTTATTCATCTATTTAAAAAGAAATAAATGTAATTAAGCAAGGGTTAGATATTAAGTAAATATAAGATGGTATGTATAAGTGTAAGTATGTGTATGTAGTGTTGTTCTGTCTAATGGATGAAAACAATATATTTAAATGTGAAAGAAATATCGCTAGACTCGTACATCAATCAGAGTAAAATTGATTTTAAGTTTAATCAATAATTTTAATTTTTTTATGCATAAGTTTGACGACATTGCTTCCGCATTTGAAGCAATGAGAAAACAAGAAAAAGTAACTTTCACTTAACTGGGCCTTCAACATGGAGAGAGAGAGAATGGACTTGCATTAGAAAATTAGTTTCAAGCATATATTAAATTTTGGACATGTAATTGTGTTAGATATTCCTAGGAAGAATTTATTATGTGTAATAATATTACTTGATTTGAATATAATTATGTTTTATGAAAGATATATTTAGTACGAAAAAATTAAAAGAAATAATTATAAAAAATGAAAAGTTTGAAGTGAGAGTTTCATATAAATTCAGTTTTTTTTAAAATACAGGCTCACACAATATAATTGTATTTAAACTTAAATACTTAAGAAAATGTACTTTTATGAGTTGTGTCACGAAAAAAGAATGACTGTGAAGGGGGCATGAGATTACGTTGTTTGGAGGTATTTAGGATGAGATATATATGGCTGACCCTTCACCCAAGAGAAAAGAGTATAGAATGGAATTTCAATTTCCCATTTTTAATTTTGTTTTTTCTCTTGTGGATGTGGTATTGCTATACGTATGGGTTTCTTCAAGATTTATGCAGGATCTAAAGCTGCCTGAGCGGTAACTTTCTGATACGTTTCTTTGTCAATCAATATCTTTATTTTCCATTGTGTACCTTTGCTTTTCTGGGTTTTATTCAATTGGATACGTAGAACTAGAATATAAAATTTTTAAAAAAATCAAGTGGATATACCTATTCTTGTTTTCTTTTGAATTTATACAGCACTTAAAAATTCTAATTTTTAAATATGACGTTTATTGATGAATGTGTTCATCAATCATCACCACTATTTTGAGATTAAATTTTTGAATGGAATATTTTCAAACGCAAGTCATGTTTCAATGGAGTATCTATAAGAACTTTGAGGCCAGTATACAAAAAGATTATAAATATTAGAGGAAGTACTCCATATTCTAAAGGATATATTTATATATAGTGTAGAATGCATTGGGGGAGATCGAGGAGTAGATGGAAATTATTTGGTTATATATCGACTATATCACATCATATTTAGGGTGTTGCGCTAATCATATTAGTGTGTTGTGCTAATAGTATTGCTAGTAATATCCACATATTGTTTGTCATGACATGTTCTCATGAGATTTGAAGGATGTGCATTTACAAAACAACTTTAATATTGAGAGGATGGTACAATCGTAGCTAAATCCACAAATGTATCGAAGGTCATTGCAAGTAATAATTAAAATGTTAAAAGACTTTTTAGAGATTAGTTAAAGGATGCTTCGTAATTTATCAAGAACATTCTAATAAGAACCGAAATGAATTATTTATAATTGATTAGATTAAAAAAGAATTTAAATTAAAAGAAAGTGATGACGTTTTAACTTTTAGGTTTTCTAATTTAGCGCGTACGAATACGAGAAAAAAAATGGTTTAATTCAAATGGGGGAAACATTGGGATTACAGTTCGTTCTATTTCACTATAAACTCCTAGCTAATTTGAGTTCTTAATTCAATTTTATTCCCCCCTTTGTGTACTAAATTTTTTAATTTATTGAAATCTCAATTCCTTGAGCGATTAAACCTTTACCTTAGTTAACAAGTTTAATATCTTATGTAAAACTACACGTGAATAAATATTAAGATTAAAAATCTTCATTCGTTTAGAACATCTAATAACTATCCTTAACCAAAAGAATTCGTAGGTTTGTATCTCAAATAAAAAGTGTCAAGCAAGTATCAGACTTGACAGAAAAGTAAATGGAAAAATGCAAATTAAAGGCTGTTAGATAGTAACCACACTTTTTTTTTCCTCAGAGAAACTAGCCAAACTTTGACAAAGAAACGTAAATGATTGAAGTGTATAAAGTACTGGAGAGGTCTCAAGTTTTGACAAAAAAATGTTTGAAAGTAAAAAAGGTGTCAAGCAGGTAACGATTTTTGACAAACAGATCAAATGAATAAAATGAGGAGTTTGCTTGTTAATATATTTTAATATACATTTTTTTGTAGATGAATGAAATTTATATTCGTTTTACTTTTCATTCATTAATTTATACTTTTTATTAATGAATTTTATATAATTTTATCTATTAATAAAAAGTAAAAACTATACTAAAAAATGTGCCATTCACATTTGTCTTCCAGCTAGTTCTTTCATTATATCTAAACGAAGTTGGTCACAAAAGTTTGTCCGTAATAAAGTCCTTCATTCATTTTTGCACTGAAAATTCCCACAAGACAATATTTGAAGAAATTTTCACTTTGTGTATTTTAACAACTTTGTAATTATTTTTCATAACAGCAAAAGAAATATATATTTTCTTCATATAAATTGTCCAAAGCCAATGTTTAATTTCAACTGCTCTATCACAAACTTTGTCTTTTTTTTGTTAGTAAGCTAAAATGATCCGTGAAATAGTAATTTTTTCCTTACACGATTAATATAAATTTGCAGCAGTGACAAATGGAGAACCTTAGTGTTGGTACTGGAATTTTTTTTTCTCCTTCAATAGAAATTTCAGGGAGACAAAGAGCAGAGGGTAAAGATGTTATTCTATTCAAAAGTTTCAAAGAATAAAAGGTAAAGGTGATAGGATTAGAATCTTGACTTCACCAAGATTTTCTAATGATGTAAAAGTGAAGAGACTAGGTCCAATAACGGACTTGAATAAGTAAAAAGGTCCAAGACTTTTTTCTTTCTAAAGGTTATATGTACACATTCTATTGAAACCTCATTCTGATCAATATAAGTAAACAAGGTACAGAAAAAATTAAGAGCATTACAATAAATCAGGAAACCTTTGTTCTCTGTCCGTGTACTTACACTCAAGAAAACTCAAAGCAAAGGGGAAATATAAAGGACATTGGCCGCTAGAGTTGCAAAGTTATTGATCTTTTTGCTGTTATGCATGTGCTTGGAACATCAAAACCTGAAACCCCATTTTTTTTATTTTTCCAATACAACAAATTAAAACTATCATTGGAAAATATAACTTTTCCCCCCAATAGATTCTATACTCTAGACAGTCAATTGTGAACGGATAATAATCATTGCAAAAATGAGGCAGTAAATTCACGCTCACTTTTTTCACTAGTGTTGTGCTTTCCTTGAATGATCGCATTGCAAAAGTTGATTGTAATTTTCGGAATGAAAGACAGTCAAGTGTGGAAAGCAAGGCCAGTTAGATATTGCACTCTATTACCAGAGAGGTGCTAAAGGAGAAATCTTTGTTCTTTGAATTGTATGAGAATTGATCGTTATTAAATATTTCACTTAAAATTAACATATGATGCTAGTTAATTTAAGATTGTCAGAATTGGTATTAAGATAGCACATTGGAGATAATCAAAGAAATTAACTTCTCTCAATACATATCTTTGATAAACAAACTTAATATCAAATCCCTGATCATATACTTAACAAACAAGATTATTTGTTAATTATTTTATAACTAGTTTATATTTAGTATAGAATTTAGAGTTTATGGTTTATTAACAAGAGTTAAGAATGATAGAACAAATTGTTCATGAATTTATGATCAGTTTAATTTAATTTAGGTTTAATTATTTGTTTGGTTTTCTATTTTATTTTTTTAAGTGTAATTTAATTATATTATCATTAAATTTTTTAATTAGATCGTCTGTTTTTAAAAATATTTTAAGTATGCTCTTTTATTTTCAGATATTTCAATTAAGTCTTTTATTTTTATTTAAAATTTATTTGCCCATGATCGTGAAGATCAGGTCAAGTTAGTTGCATTGAATCTTCCCACCGAAAGTGGGGAATATGTGTCGAATCTCACCTCTCCTTGGTACAACTAAATCCCGACCCATTGTTCCATATGTGGAAAAAAATATATTTTATAAAAAGTGGATAATTTTTAGAAAGAGAAATAATTATTATCGTTTGCTACTAGTAGTAGTACTTTTAACGCCCTCTCTCTCTCTCTCTCTCTAGCTCATTGGTCTTCTCTAACAAATGAACGCAAAAGCTAAATAATACTCTTGTAAGTTAAGTTGTTATTATTAATACAAAGGTGTTTCTTTTAAATTATGCCTCAAACACCGCCGACAATTTTGTAATACAAACATGCGCCTCATCAATTGAACTGAATTTACTTTTAGATTTTTAAGTAGCGATAAAATTGTATAATGCTTGTATTTGTTTCATTTGGATTATTTTTTCATACACTTAAAAGATAACAAATATTAATTAAATAATTTATTCTGAGTTAAAAATATTTTATATAAAAAGTTTATCTCACAAGATAAAATAAATATTTTTCATTTAACTTTTCAAAAAAAAAAGATTTTTTATGCATAAATTAATTTGAACTTATGGTATATATATTGGAATTGTAGGGGATTCTTACAAAATACCACTAAATACCAAAAATACATTATGTTAGACTATCAAGAAGAGTCTTAGGAATACTTAAATTTATAATGATTGATTAAACAAACGCAGCGAAATTCGAATTCGTAGGTAATTGATGACTTCATGATTATTCTCCATTCAAAACCTTTTTTTATTCTTTAATAAGACCTTTTTAACTCTTCGGATGGGGAGAAAATAAACTATATGTAACAGTTTGATATATTGGGATCATAACCTTCTTATAGGATGTTAACCTAACATAATAGGGTTTTTATTATCTTTTAATGGATAAACATTGACATCTATTTATTTAAGTTCATATAATTTAATTTAATTGTCTAACATGCTTACTTTAATTGATCATATAAAATAAAATTCACTAATAAATAACTAATATAATTATCTTATAATATTAGCCCACATTAATTATTGGAATATAAAATTTCAACAATGTATTCTAATAAGAATGGTGACAAATTAAATTTGATTGTCTAAGGAGTCCATTTAACCTATTTTCTTAATTGGGTTGAGACAAAAGTATCAATTCATCAACCTGTTTTGGTTTGTCAAAAAATGAGTTTATAGTTGAGGACACGAGTCAATGTGTTGCCTCTATGATTTTTTTTTTTTTGAATTAGATAAAAAAAAATATTAATATAAAATTTTGAATTTTTATTTTTCTTTTTATAAGAAAGTAGTATTGTGTTTAGAAATTAATACTATATGTTAGGAGATCTTTTTATTTTTTATTCTTTAGATTTTTAATTTTTTTTTTAATTTTTGTGAGTCAATCCTTAAGCCAAGCAAACTGGTATTTTTCAAAGTGTATATTAAAAATAAGCCACTCCATTCCGGCCTGTTTTTGGCAGATTAACAGCGGAGCAAACTAAAATGGGTCGAGTTGTCCATTTTACTACCCTTACTTATAGATATTTACAAAAAAAAAAAATTATTCAAACAATCGGTTTATCAATTTTATAAATATCTACCAAAAAAAATTTATCCAAACAATCTGTTTATACATAAAACTGATTGGAGATAAAAAAAAATGACAAGTTCTTATGTTTTATAAGACTATATGATTAACAAATTAAAAACAAAGTATGGTTTTGTTGTGAACAGGGAAAATAAAGTCTATTTGAGTGTGAATTTTTTGACACCTACAAATTTCAAATACCTAGTTAATATTTTTATTTTTTCTATTATTATTAAATCATATCATATTTTATGACATCTTTATCTTTTTTCTCTCTCTCTCAAGGTGTAACAATAAAAAAAAAAAGTCTATTTTTTTATTATTTATACATACATGCCTAAAACCACTTTCATCATGCAGGTGAGATCTTTCAATTCACATGATAATTTAATCATAAAGAATTTAAAAATAAATTAATCTAGATACACGCCAAAAGTTTTAAAAATAATAATAAATTTGACCAATCGAAAAGTGATCGAGCTTAAAAACAATAAATTAAATTGACGAATCAAAAATGCACTTGACGACAAAGTAGAAGATGAAGAAAAAGAAAAATTGTAGAGAAGAGGGAGAGTTTGAGGAGGACCACAACCACGTTGCATTTGAAAAACACCTGAAGACCATGGCACCGGTTGAGTTGCTATAGCTGGATTTAAAACCAACGCATAGCCGTCCTCACAGTGGGGAAACATCTCCAGAAACCACCAATATCATAAATGTAAAAAGCATATTATAGCAGAGTATAGTATTAATATATTATTACTATTATTATATTGTTAGTAATAATAATATTATTATTTTATTGAAGAGTGGTACAAATTTGAGGGAGAAAGGTGTATGCTGTATGCATAGGTTTGGTTTTTAAAGTGATAGCTAGGTATGGAGATTAGAGATACACAACACAAGACATAGTCATAGTATGATAGTAGTATAAGGAAGAATTCCCAGACACCTCCTTTTGGGTCCCCCACTTTGTGTCCTTATCTCCAACCTTTTTGTCCTTGTTCCTTTCCCCTTCCCCGGCCCACTTTTATAGCCTCCACACTTCACTCACACACTCATGTCTTCTACTTCTTCTTCTTCTTCTTCTTCTTCGTCGTCATCATCATCATCATCTACTTCTTCTTCAACTCCATATGACGCTGTTGCCCCTGATATCCCTGGCCCTAGTACGAGGAGAACCGGTGGTACTGGTCAATTTGAAGCTTCTTCCTCCTCTCAACGTCAACGTGCTATGAATGAGGTCTTGCCTGAACCTTTACTTGAAGCTTTGGCCACCCAACTTGCCCTTGATGCTGCCAACTACAATGGTCGTCTTTCTGCTGCTTCTGCCCTTGCCATTTTATTTCAGGTAGCTACTTTCCTTTCTTCTTCTTCTTTGTATATATCCCCCTTAATTTCTTTACCCCATTTAACTATTTTGCTTGCTGTAAGAGTTGTTAATGAAGATAAGTTTTTTTTTATGATTGCTCATATTGGATGGTTGTGTTTGCCTTGCTAAATCTGATGTTGGATTCTTAGTTTGCTTAAATTGAAGATTTGTAGAATCTTCAGCATGTGTAACTGATAGATTTTTCAGTTCCGAAACTGGACAAAATATTGGTCAAGTCAAACGTGAACCTAGCATTGCAACCTGCAGATGCTGATTCTTTTTTTATATTTTATACAAATAATATTATCGACATTATGGATTTAACTTAATTAATAATATTATGTGTGTGTGTATATATATATATATATCCGTTTCTTTTTACATATTCGGTATATTTTCTTTTTGTGCTGTTTAAACTTTAGAGGCATCCATACATTGATTCAACTGAACGGATAAGGGGTGATGAGTGCCGATTTAGGTTTTAGTTGAAGATGCTTTCAAGCATCCGAGAAGAAACTGTTCCGCGAAAGCAGCTACTTTACGTGGGTCTTTTTCAAACTAAATGTGTGTCCCTTTCAAAAAAGGGTGTTTTTTTTGTTCTTCTTGCCAATGTTTGTTCTTTCTTACTCTTCAAAAATGTCTAGTTTTGGACCTCCTTTTCACAACCAATGAAAAGGCTTACATTGGCTTCGATTTGCTGTTTCCCTTTCTTGGCATGAACCCTTTTTGACTGAGCTTTTCCCTTCTACCTAGGCTAGAAGATCCATTGTATGCCTTTCTATCTCAAAATATGTAGATACTAGCTTTTTTTACTTTGTTTTAAAAGAAGTTGCTTTCTTAAAAAATAATAACATAAGGAGGGAAGCATATGTAGTTATTTACGTCTCATTCCTAGCGTCCTTGCAAGTGTGCCATTTCCATATATAGTTGGAGCATTAATGTACAATTTTTTTTATCCTGCTTGTTTCAGCTTGGTTGCATATATAATATATAATATTTAGGAAGGACACCATTTCGGAAGCACGCCATTTTTTTAATATATATTATCAAGATTAAGATAAGATTGTTGATAGAAGGTTAACTATAGTGTGAAAGTAAATTAGCTTTCTCTAATCATTCGTTTGTGTTCAAAGAATAAGCTTGCCTGGCTAGACTAGTCAGTCAATGTACTTCCAAGCATTCGAAATCTGGAAATAGATTTGAAGTTACATTACTTCGTTCCTTAAAAATAATGATAAATTTTCATTGCATTCTCACAAATAAAGAAGAGATGCATAGTTACATTAATTAGTTAGAGTGTATCCTTCTACTCTATTTATTTTCCTATTGATAAATAAAAAAAGTTCCTTCTACCCTATTAGTAAGAATATATATTTTTTCTGAAAAAAATTCAATTGCATTTGGATGCAGGATAAACTTTGCACCTTCTCTAATCTCAATTAGGGTTTGAAACATTTGAAATAACCGGTAATTAGTCGTTGGTTTAATATTCTATAATCTATACTGGCATGTATACATGCGGTCAAAAAGCAGCATTTCTGCATTTGTATAATGCCAAAAGGCACATGGAGCCCTATTCTTGTCGTGGCGACACTCCATTCCTTTTGTTTCTATCTGAGAAGTTCACACTTATTATAATTTTTAGCTTTCTTTCCCAATAAACTAAATACTAATATCATATGATGTGTACTATATACGTTATGATAATTGCACACACACAACATAGTTGGGACATGGGAGTTGGGGCGTGCATATTTTTAGTTGTACTTGGAAACTATAACAGCTCTACCGGATCTTTTTGGATAAAATTATGTACCAAAGCCTCCTATAAACATAGGTTTATAATTGCCCATATATAAAATACTCATAAACATACGATTTTTTTTATTTGTTAAAAATTTCACCTGTACCTTTATTATTAAAGTATGGAAAATTATATTTAAAATTTATTTAATCACGGTATTTAATTAAGAATAGTTCGTCCTTTATTTAGTTCGTCTAAGTTTCCCTTCAGCGCCCTTTGACTGGTCCTTGTGTTCGTGGATAGAACTAGAGATTCGCTGTTTGGAACAAGACAGACCCCTTGGCGATACCTTTCTTGGAAATGAAAGTGAAATGTTTGTGGGGAAGCACGCTTTTCATACCCATGTTTACATTATATGCACACACATGCCTACACGAACAGGAACTAAGATATTGACTAGTTTCATTATCTAGCCGTATGGACCACATGCATACAAGCCATGATCTGATCTCATCTGTGTCTTCTTTTCACTCATTTGCTAGATCTCTCCACTCTCAATTCTAATCCTTCTACGCATATTTATTCTATTAAATTTTCTTTTCTAGGGCAAGTTGATCCTTTTGACCCATTTGACATTGACTTAACTAGGTCTATGAAATAGTATATCCATAGAATATATTTCCTCTGTGCCGATTCTGGTATGTAAAAATTGCACTTCAGTTATATATATACACTTGACATTGTTACAAATTAATTTGTCTGTGTCGCAATCACACGAGCCATTTGAAATAGAATTTAGGGAATATATATGACAAGGTTATGCTCGCTTATAGATAGGTAATTCCATACGTAAGCTATTGCATATGAGAGTGTTATCATTACTATCTAAGATTCTGAAGTATCTAACTAAAAATAAGTACACTGACATAATAATAAATGAGAAGTCATTCACTAGCTATCCTGTAAGCTTGAATTTGAATGCTAATAATCTCTAGTCCCGAGCATCTCTGTGTGTATTGCTTTGAATCCTGACGCGGATGATGCTAAACTCTCTGCTAGCTTTACCTAATAGTAGCTAACTGCTTCTGCCATCCTCAATGTTTCTCTCTCCACCTTTTCATCCTTTACTACCTACTTATAGTCAGGAAAAAAAAAGCCCCACACAAATCAAATATACACACATATTCTTTTGTTTTTATGCAACAAGAAGATTTTATAAACAAATTAAAGAATTTTCCCTGCTTTCTATTTTTGGATAAATAATTCTAGGGAAATGCTTAATTTATCAATCCAGCTCTCGTGCATTGGAAAGCAATTTTAACTTACAGCTAGATTGGTTGCTTCAAAATTGTGCATGCAGGTTTGTTCCACGTGGCGAGAGGTGTCGCGGTCGGATCTGCTGTGGCAGCGGCTCACGAGACGCATCTGGAGACGCACCTATCAACTGAGGGCCACGTGGCAGCTGGAGTACATGTATTGGCATCGGACGGCCAGGAACTTCTCGACAGGGAGACACAGGTTTTTCGACCCAGCAGTGTTCGACCCTTCGGATCATCACCACCATCTGCTCTGTCGCTGCCTCGCCCTCTCCGACACACACCTGGCGTGCGGCTTCGTCGACGGCTCCGTGCGTCTCTTCGACCTCGAAACCCGAGCCCACGTCACCACCTTCTTGTCTCTACACGGCCACCTCTTTGGGCCCTTCTCGCGCTCCGTCTCGGGCATCGTTATAATCAACTCCAGCATCACCTTCGCCAGGCTGGATGGGGATATTTACGTGGATAATGTGGACGGGCCTGGGCCCATTCAAGCTCGCCGGGCCGTGGAAGGTGACGTGGTCAACAACGGGGTGTTGGTTGGGTTCGCGGGAACGGGGCGGTGGTGGGTTGGCCTCTACGCGGGAATAGCGGGCCGGGCTTTTCAGATATGGGACGCGCGCAGTGAAGAGCGCGTGTTCGTTGGTGGGTCTTTGACGGATCCAGAAACGGTTATGGGGTGGCACATGCTGACGGAGCTAGTTGAAGCCGTGGGTCGCGTGCGCGTGACGGAGCGTGAGTATGTGGTGGCGTGCACGGCTTCGAGGATGGTTTGTTTCAGTTTTCGGAACCCGGAGGTGTTGTTGCGGGACGTGGGGTCCACGATGGGGTTCGTGGTGAGTTCGCTGGACGCGAGTCAGGAGGCCTATGTAGTGTTGGAGAGGAACGGCGTGGGAACGGTTCGGCGAGCGAGCACGTATGAGCGGTTGAGCCGGTTTCGGTTAAACCGGTTATGGGTTCGGGGGTTGTGGGCCTGCATGAACCTTGGCTACGTCTTAACCTATTCGCCTGCGCCTTCTCCTTCGCCTTCCTTGAGGGTTTGGGACATTGAGCAAGCCATAGGACGCTTGTGTGTCACTCTTGGGGTCAGAGCTGGATACGTTAATAGCTTGGTGGCAAATGACAGACACGTCTCTATCTCTTCCAATGACAATAACATTAACTTATTGGATTTTGGTGTACAGGATCCTTAGCTTTAGGAATTATTATTATGAGTACTATGCTCACATTCATTCTAACTTTCCATTCCTTTTTGTACCTATCTCTCTCTCTCACAAAAATCACATCCATTGTTACTGTTCTAATTTAATCTTTCTTTCTTCTCCCATGGTCACGTAGAAGACAAGTAGGCACCTAGGTGTTGATGTAGAGAGTTTAGTAAGTCCAAAAACATGGGAATCTAGCATGCTTTCCTTCACTTCGCCCGATCTTCCAATAGTAAATTATACAAATTGTTATTGGACCTTTTTTTTTTGGCAAACCGGGTATTGTGAACCTGATACCCCGATGTTTATACTAGTTAATTACTGTATTTTATTTGGCATTGAACTTGGAGGGAAAATAATAGTTTGACACCGTTATTTACTAAGAAATAATAGTTTTATATTTATCAAGTTTCGTTTGTTGAATAGTTTTTAAAATAAAACTATTTTTAACATGGTTCTCAGGAGTTTATTATATTACATGTGTTGATCGCATCTGAGAAAATTTGATAATTTTGACCCATAAAATTAAGTAAAGGAAGTTTCTTTAAAAGAACCTGATCAAATAAAAAGAAATTAATTGTTCAGTCATTCAAAAGCAAACTACATTTGTTTTTATTTTTCTTTTTGATCTTCCACTCTAAACAGAGCAAAACACCTTTACACAACTGTCTAATGGAGTACTATTCTTTATACCTATATATCTCAAGCTAGGAATATCTTGTTCTATGCTAGTTTTATAACCTATTATTAATCACCATAACAATCGAGTAAAGCATCTTATCCAATCATTTGAGTATGTGGCAAAGATGGTGTTTGGAATTTACTTGGTTTTAATATGGTGGTTATGAATGGAGAAAATACAAGCAACACATGACAAGTTTCATGGTGTGATTAACATGGTGGCTCAAGGAACTTGTAAACGAGGGTATATCAAAAGTAGTTTTGCTTAATAGTTAAAGTGATTTATGAGAAATTATGAAGGTTCTAGCTTTGAACAATATCATCATAACTTAAGGTGAGTATGACTTGTGATTGAATTTGATCAGTTGTTTTGTTTTGTTTTTTTTTTTTTTTTTCTATATTGGTATGTATAAGAACTAAATATTTTTCATATAAGAACCGAATGAAAAAAATGCATAAAGGAAAAAAAAAGTTTTAAGTATTCTCCCGTCAGAAATCTAAAAAGAAAACGGTAGTTACTTCATATTTATTCTAACACGTTTATAATATAAAAAAAAAATCAAAAACGGTTTTTCGTCCATAATTTTTTATAAGTAGGATCTATACCTAATCAAAACTATAAAATACATTTATGCTTAAAGATGAATGCTTATGCATTAAGTATCTTTATCTAATCACAAATCATTATTTAAATTATTTTAAAAGTAGATAAGTTTATCATATTGATAAGTTTTTGATTGAATAAGTGTCAAAAATCTTAAGCTGTGATGTATAATCTTTTTTCTCTTATATTTATACCTAATAAAAAAGAAGCTAATCATCATCTGATTTAATGTTGATCACACGTGTGATTTCTTAAAAATACCCCATCATTTACTATTTATCACAAGATCATCACGTTTGCAAGGGAGGACACCATCATGGTTCCAAACTTGACTCGTTGGTTATAAGCATGGTTCTATTAATTAATTACAAATACTGTTCACTACGTAAGTGTAAATGCAAGAGACGCCGCAAGTGCAAGTAAGCAGGAAAATAATTTGAAGTTTTTACTTATGTAAAATAGCTAAAAATGTAAATGCCGTACATGGAATGAACAGTTACAAAATTAAAAGCTTATTATGATAAATAAATAAAAAATGAATGGCAAGAGTTGTTTATAAGGGCATTTAAAAGAGGGAATGAATGAAGGACAAAGTGAGATAGAGACATGGTGGTAGCCTCTACTACTGCTCTCTGGTTCCTAGTCTCTCCTGCTTCTATGCTTGCCAATGCTTTTCTTCTGCGGCTGGTCTGTCTTTCTGTCTGCCTCTGCTGCTGCTGCTGCATGCTACTGCTGCAATGCATACCTTAGCTATACCCTAGCTATATATATAGACCTGCTTCTGATATATAAATACTAGCTAGTATATATATTGCTGGCTGCACCTTCGATGTTTCTCTCTGCCTCATATTTAATTTTAGGCTAAAGGCCTCTATGCGCATGGCATAAATTGATTGAGAATGGAATGTAACTTTTGACCATGTCTTTCCAGCAGCTTCATCATCTCAAGAAGAAACTATGTCCTTTTGACTCTTCAAGGAGCACTTGAATAATGGATTAGTCACTTTATGACTTGATGGTACAATTCAAATGTAGGGATTTAGGATTTTTTTTATAATAAATTAAAGTACTAGCTAGCAAGAATATTATTTATTCATTCCAATTTGCAGAATATAAGTGGAACTGTGTGAAAGAGATGATTAGCTGCAATTACTTTTCCGCTTATTTCCTTCACTAGAACCCTTTTTACTTTATTTTTCTTCAGTTTTTTCAACTTCAATAGACAATTATCAAAGGACTATAGCGAAATAAGTGAAAATTAGCCTTAATAGAGTTTTGAGCAATAAAATTATAGAAGGGACCTCAAAGATTAATGTAAACCTGAGATGTAGAAATATTGATGTATAAATAAAAGGTTGAAATATATTTTCATTTCTATAAATATTAAAATGTTCAAATTCTATTTGATATGTGATAAAGACCTAAGGTTGACATGCAGGGTTGAATATCCAGAATTTAATTCAACTCTAAATTAATATAACACATTTATATTTTGCAAAAAGACAAAAATATACTCCAATTTTTATAGGGATAAATTTCATACATATCAATATTTATAATGATGAAAAATATATTTTAATTAAAAAAATAACGCCTATTCGCGAAACCAAGGGGACTTCACAACCCCACTAATTATTCTTCTTTATTCTGTACTGTTTAGTGCATTACCTAAATGGTCTGATAGGTGGGAATGCAATGCAAGAAATTGATAGAAATTAGGATTGAAAATAAAAGAGAGATAAGAAATGGAGTCTTTTATAAAGAAGAAATAAGTATGAAGAAAAATAAAAAGATCAGAGTCTCACTATTTTATTTCTCCTTGATAAATGAGTATAAATGAATAGTATTTTTCTTTTATTTCTTTTTTCTATTTCTTTTTTATTGTTCTCAAACCATATATTTTTTATTTCTATTATATTTGTTATCTATTTTCATTCATTCTATTTCTTACTTCTTTCTTTCTTATCAAAGAATCAAGTGATGTGGGTGATAACATGATATAAATAAAAGTAGTGTAATGTTTTTCCATACACTTCACAACCCCCAATCATGTAAACATGACATCCGTGATAATTTTTTCCTTTTTTTTTTTCCTCTTATCATATTATATTTACTTGTCACGTCTATCTTTTTCTCTCTTCTATTTCTTTTCTTTTTGTCTCGTTAGGTATCTAAAAAAGGCACGGAGACTAGAGAAATTATCTTATCGCCTGCTGGGTTGCTGCATATGGTGACTACCGACCAGTGAAACTCAAATCAGAAAATGAATTTATTTGTGTGTGTTTTATTTTAATTAACTTTTAATTCTATCAAAATCAATTTAAAAATCAAGTTAAAAGGCAAAAGCAACAAATAGTTACTTCAGCTTTTTCAATTTTTCATCATAACTTTGAGAATTAAAATTAATTTTAAGAGATATCCAAACACACCATAACATTTGGATTTCAGTTGAAAAATCTTAAATTATATTTGGATAGAAACTTATCTTCTTTTTTGTTTGATAACTTAAACCGTGATTTGAACATTTCCAAACTGAAATCAAAAGATTTGTATAATAGTGACAAAAAGTTAGGTTCTCATGCAATCTATTAGAACTCTACCACTACGTTTTTTGACTTGGTAAAGCTGTGCTTCATGGAAAAATGAGGAGATCGAATTTTTACAATTATATGATTTTTTAGGCTTAATAACATATTTTATCATTCAATTATCATCATTTTACTAATTTTATCATACAATTTTTTACAAATTTTATCACTTAAGTTTTCAACTTTCACACATTTTATCATCCAAATTTTTATTTTTTGTGCATTTTGCTATCATGTTGATAACAAAACGATTTTATTTTACAACAACTAATCACTTTTTTAGTGACAGTATTTGTAAAATGCACAAAATTTTAAAACTTGAGTAATAAAATTAAAAAAATTAAAGTGAAATATGTAAAATAATGAAAGTATATGGTAAAATATGCTATTAATCTTTTTTTAATGTATAAATTGTTCCAATAAACCAAAAACTAGTAATCAAGGTTAAAAATAATTTATAAACAACCTCCCCCATAACCTATATAGGCTTGAGGTAAATGAAACTGGATCAAATCGAAATTCAGAACTTAAAAATACCCAAATTACAAAGAGACCCAATTTAGCCAGCATGCCAAATAAAGAGCCCAATCGTATTAAAAAAAATCTTGATTTAACCCAAAAATTAAATCGAGTGACAATTTTTGGGTTATACAAATTAATCTAAATTGCATGCTAAAATATTACATTTTTTTTTTACAAAAGGTAAAACATTAAACTTTATTTTACAGAAGGTAAAATATTACACTTAAATTTCTACTAGGACTCGAAGCTAATCGGATACGGCTGCAGTTAATGTATAACTAGAATCTTCCAATACGAATGTTAATATTACAAACATGTAGAGCCATAGGTGCTGAGCCTGAGATTTGTTACAGAAAATTCTTTCCATAATATATTACAAGCATCTTATGGCATAACTTGTCTACAAAAATTACAGCGGTCTTTTGTATGCTTGCAGAACCTCTATAGCCGAAAATATAACCAGTGGCACGCCTTGTAAAAGTTTGACTGCAAACGTGTGCACAAGCTTCTCCAGTGTACAGTCATTCACCTAAAATATTCTAAAGATCAAATGTCAGCACCGCGGTAAGTATACCTTGGCCTGAAAGCTACACATCAACGCCAATCCAGCTGAAGGATCCTTAAAAATTACTATAAACTAAGGATGCATTTAAATAAAGAATTTCATTAACCACTTATTTAATAAACTCCTACCAAATAAAAATTTGTTCATAAAATTAACTGAATTACTGAAATAGGTTTAAAAAAAACTTACTTCAACCAGTTTCTCTGTAAATCTTGTTAAAATAAATTGAAAAAAAAAACTTACAAAAGTTCTGAACTACTTTCTCACAAGTCCAATTTTTTTTTTCAAGCACCCCCCAACATATCATTATAATTCTGAAGATTTCTTGGGCTACATATAGTATGCTTGTAAGTGCTTGCTTCTACAAAAATATTTGCTAGCTTGCTAAACGATACAACTATTTCATTACTGAAATCATCTCATTCTTAATCATGAATAATAGAATTCAAGTCCTACTGGCTTCAACAATGTCTCTCGCATCTCAAATCAAACTGCCAGTTAAGCAACTTCAAGTAATCAAAGAACATATACATGCAAAATGCCATAGATAAATATGCAGGACCAATTTTAATATAAAAGAAGAAAAGGCAGGTGAAAGAATCCATTGATCACAGCATAGTTTTTTACTTGTAAGACCCTAATAGAAGGCCGCAGGACATAAACAGAATGATAACAGATGAGCAGGATAAAAAACACGCCAAGCAGAGATGAAAAGAAAGCAGCAATTAGACAGGCCAATTTGAAAATCTGTTACCAATAAATTCTCCTCTAGCATTCCATGGGCGATTTTCAAAGGACTTCCCAATAACATTGCCTTTTTTATTTAGAGTTCCCTCTTGACAGCAGTAGCGTGGAAAATAATCATTGAATGTTTTGTTTCCTAGTTCATCAACTCCATTAAAGAGAAAGCTTCTCAGCATATCCTAGTATAAAACAGGAAGTGAGGATCTGTGGAACTAGGATGTAGAGGAATTAAATAAATCGAGCACAAATTTGGCCTACCTTGGCAAGTGTGTCACCAATCAGCTTCTTCAAAACACCTTGTCCTGGATCCTACTTTCAAGTATGTCCATGAACCAGGTCCATTAAAACTGAATTAGAAATAGATTATAGAGAAGCTTTTTCATTTTTCCTTCTTATTTTCTTCTCCTAGAAGTGTTTTTTAGAGAAGTTTATCCAAACAGGCCCTATACATTCTAAATTAAAGTCCTGATAGGATTGGCTGTCCCTTGTTTATATAGTTTGAAGTTCAAAACTTCATTTCAAACTTATTTGCCAATTTTATTGTTGAGATTTGAATGCAGAAAATAACTGAAGTTAGGTTGGTTTTTTGAAGACATCATATTCAAACAGAACCATCTTTGTTAATATTATCATCTAAATTATCTTCAACCGATGCTAGCTGAATGAGTGAAGATCCTTGATGAATTAGAAAATCCTAAACCAATTATACCTGGGACAAATATAAGTTTGCTTATGGCTAGATCACCAATCATATTTATGATTGGCTGTCAAAGAAAATTTTAGCAAATGTGAACTACCTTTTCAACTCTCCATGTTAGATATCTATGTTGTGCTTCGAGGTTGTGGAAAATCTGAGATTCATCTGTCTCTTTATCTGCTTTGCATATCAATTTCAACCATACCTGCCAGGGTAACAGACATCAAGATAACAAAATTACACATGTACAAGGTCAACTTTATTAAAGTTCACTAAATGTATTAATACTCCCTCCATCCTTATATATAAGACCATTTTCAGAAAATTTCTTGTCCCTTTTTATAAGACCCTTTTCTAATTGTCTCTTGTATTATTTTTTTTACTAAAATACCCTTAATTAATTAACAAACTTTTTAGCCAAGAAAAATAAATGCTGGAAATTAATGAGATAAACTCTCTTATTAGGATTGGAGAAGATGAGTAGCCACAAATTACATAATCATTATTCCATCCCCAAACATTAATTAATTAGGCGAAAAGAAATTAGGTGGAAAGGGAGAGATGATTAATTTTAAAAACATTAAGGAAAATTATAAAAAAATATAAATTATTAACAAATTTAATGTCACTAACTACATTAACCAATTTTATTAAAGAGTGTGAATTAGTTCAAAGGTCTTATATATAGGAACGGAGAGAGTATTTAGCAAAATATGAATTGTCATTCATAAAGTTGATCATGATGCTGGGGCTATTACCTTGTAATATTCCCTAAATGCGGAATACAGAATATCATATTTTTCTGGGTTTGAGGTAAACTTTGTCCAGATGACAATTGGTGAAAAAAAATTTATGGACTCACTTGTGAGCTTCCCTCCCCATGGAAAAAGCTGCATAAAGTCTGTGTTAAGTCAACTCACTAGGTCCTTTAAGAAAGAATCTCTATAATTTACAGAAAAACGGAGATGCATCCATGAGGACTTCAATGAATCAATACTAAAAGGAAAAGTAAAAAATATAGAATTCATATTAAAAGTATATCCAGTTTTAGAACAATGCATCACTCATGTGGCTAATTAGGTCAATAAGTAGCTGTTATTAACAAAACTTTTCACATTGTTATGCAGTCGAGTGATTAACTTTTTCTAAAATATACTTCTACCAATAATCCTTATAATTTTCCCTAAAATATTTGCAGTTACCTCAGCATATTTAAGGCCGAGAGGAATTAAGCTTTTAAAGTACTTCTCCTTGTACTCATGCTGATTGATGATATCATGCAAGGGGTTAAGGTCCCTGGCACAATTAATTCAAGGTTAGTGCTCTGCATTACATACAGTAATTTGTTCTTAAATAATTTTGAAGCTATAAATAGCACAGTGGGGAAAAACTTTATCACATTACCAGTGATGTCGGTGAACAAATATTAGATTTCCAAGACGTTTAAGGTGTAAACAATATTGGGGAGAAATGAGCACTACAGACTGTCACATAGATTTTTCATGGATTTGCTTTAGGCTTTATTTCATGCCAAAGCTTGGTCTTTTCCATTATGTTAATTTTGGACAAGTATAAACACCCAAGTACCATTAAATTTGCACATGCACTGACAATATGACTAAACACAATTAAATTGAGGGAGAAGTAATGCGACCTAAGAAAGCTAACAGTAGATTATCTAAAAGGATGACACTATAATATTCTTCCACAGCTGAGTAGGTGGCAAATTTTAGTAGACATGCAACACACATTAAATCCTTGAGTTTCTATTTACTGATAAAGAAAGGCATTTTTTTTCTCATTTATTATAAGTTTATAACAGCTTCACCAAATAGTTCTTTCTAAGATTGGATGAAGAGTCAATACCAATCATCCAAAAGCCTATAAACTCAAATTAAAGTATACATCAACTTCAGATCTAATTTTTTTATTGTAAAGCTATAATACATAAGAAAATGAAAAGCAAACGCTAATATGGATATAACAAGGATAATTTGGTATATATAACATAATTTCAAATAGTCAATCAAAGATGCTTTCAATCCTAAAATCTCCTTTACATAGAATATGACATGATATCTTAAGAAGACAAATATAGCAAAATTTACTGAACTAAGGTTTTAGGGTCCTTTATTTACAAGACCACATTCTAAAGAGAATAAAATAAGCACTGCAACTCTGAAAGTAAAGAACTGTGATCTTTATTATGCTGATTAGGGCTAAACTTCATCTTTTTAAAGGTTCATAGAAAAAAAATAGCAAAAC
Source organism: Glycine soja (assembly GCF_004193775.1). Taxonomy (NCBI): domain Eukaryota; kingdom Viridiplantae; phylum Streptophyta; class Magnoliopsida; order Fabales; family Fabaceae; genus Glycine; species Glycine soja. Next base: position 50,130,489 of record NC_041003.1, read on the forward strand.
CAAAGGGCTGGAGTAAAACAACTACTATTTTCTCGCTTAAACTAACATTGAGATCTAGGACATCTACTCCTAAAATGGTAACTTCACTCTGCCCTTCACAGCTCGGTTTGGTTCATCATGTGGACAATTCCTCCACATTCAATCTTCTTGTCTGGAAATGCATGCTTTTATTCAATCGGGAATATACCATAAAAGAGACATGAACCCATTTTACAAAAGAATGAAACATCCTTTTCAAGTGATTATGCAAGTAAATTTACAACTAATGAAATATGGTATTTTCTTTTACCAAGTACAATCAAATACCTGCTGCTGAGGCTGGTTGATACTTGATACACCTACTTTGGTGTGTATTACTAGGCAATGAAACATATGCATTTACCACACCCAAATGAAGACATAAAAGTTCTATGTTGTGTGTACCTCTTGAAAGTATATATCCACATAGATCAGAGGCTGGCTTATTTTTTAATTTAAAACTGAATGATTCCCACTTCGATTTGCAAAGCAACCCAAGATAGGTTTTCATAATTAGTGGTGAATTCTTTTTGGATGGGAAAATATTGCATTGTCATACATAAATTTCCATAGCTGAAATGCAGTTTAGGAATAAGTTTAAAAATTGCAAACATAGTCCACATTGCTAGACTTTTCCAAAACTAAGAGTTAAATATAAGAACATCTTTTATACATTTATATAAGTGGATAGCAACAGTGGAAAAAGATGCTAACTTACAACACAACAATGTTTGTTTTAGCAGAGGTGAAAAAGTTAGCACAAAATATGGGTATGTCATATTCTGCTTTTGGAAAGACAGTAAAATCCAAAACCTGCATAAGAAGTTGAAGACATAAAAAAAGAGGCAGTAAGCATATTGTAAAACAACCTTTCCACAGACAGGTCACAAAAGACAGCAGAACACTTCAGCAATGACATGTCAATTTTTTGCATGTGTTGTTGAAATGGAATTGCAAAACATAAAACATTAGGAAAATGGAAACTGAGAAATCACATTAGCTAATCCTAAGAGAATTTCTAAGATACTCTAAAATATTCTGAGATATAATATGGATGTTATGAGATATTCCAACAAGTGTTATACCTCATGGGGATCAGAGATTGCATATTGAAACAGATACAACAGGATGCTTACTAATTCTGTTAACATCATAACATGCATTGTTTTAGATGAAGGATCCTTTGTTGGTAAAAGAAAAAGAAAACTGAGACTGGCAGAAATAAATACAGACAAAGTCAAATTTTGAAATTGTTATGGCTATAATAAATTACAAGGTACCATACAAAAGGCATATTTTGTTAAGACACGTCCCAAAATGACTGCAGTTTTAACCTTTGAAAAAATTCCAAATTGACTGATGTTCTCACTTTTCAATGAGATATTAAAACATCTATTCCAATTTTGTCTTGTAATAAATAATGTTGTCTTGGAAGACTTAATAGTACATTTATTGAAATTAAGAGAGAGAGTAAGGATATTTTAGTAAAATTGTTTCCTACTAAATGTTAATTCTCTTGGAATACTTGCTTTCTTGGTCTGTGTGAAAAAACCTTAAACATCAGCCATTATGGGACAAAGGGAGTAGTAGATACCAACCATATATCAATTTGACAATTGATAGGCATTAAAAAAAACACCTGCATTGTTTCTGTCTCAATGATCAAACTTCGTAGAAGCCTAATTTTGGCACCTTCAAATGATAGCATACTAAGAGTTCCTTTACCATCCTTGGAATTCATGAAATTGTACTTTTCCTAGCAAGACAACATAAAAAAGTATAGATTGAAGATCTATGCACACAAATAATGGTGGAGAGCAAATTAAGCAAACAAAGCAGAGGAGTGGAGAACAACTAGGGACAAAAAATCACAATTAAGAATCTGCAAAGAAATTATGTGTTCAATTTAACTAAATTTAAAATAATACCATAACAAAATATAAATGAAATTGAAAGTTGAATAACTCAATACCAAGAAGAAACAAAAGAGTTAATGGCTTATTAATTGAAGAGCTAGTTCTATTCTGAGAAGCCAAGACTTGGTGATTGAAACAGTACACCACATCCTCAACAGGGCAACACAAAAATTTAAAACATGAGGACATGAAATGACACATAGTCATAGTAAAACTCTTTTTCATCTCATTTTTTTCTTCCAAATTCACTGGAAGATGTTTATTAAACATTAACCAAACCAAAGTGATACTTCATTTATGTTTATTAAACACTGCCATCCAAAGTATGGTAACAATCTTTTGGTTTTGAGAACTAACCCAGAGACCTTGTTTTATAGAGCAGTTCATTCAATTTCTTTTTCTCCTCTTCCTCAGGGTCGGCCAAAGGGTAAGCCTACTAAAGTTCAAGTTTTAGGCCTACAAATAAAAAGGCCTAACATATAACTCTCTCATTTAAAATAAAATAAAAAATTCTTTTTATCAAAATTTGCTTCGGTTTTGTACAGATGCATCAGTAAGGTAAGGTAGCATTTGGTATATAGACAAAACAGAATGAAATGTTGCATTTCGTTCAGATGTCCTTGATTTCACACATTGACATTCTATAGAACCCCAATGGGCCTTTGTTTCAACTTTAAGTCCTGTTCTATTTCTAAAATGCAACATAAAAGGAGAATTCACATAATTATGTTTTGTCAGTTTCAGCTGACACATATACCAAACACTGCCTAAATTGGCTTGAAGATATCTGCAAATTAAGTTTTAAAAAACTACAAAGCGGAAAATTCACTTTGGATTAGGGTTCAGTGTCAACAAACGACAAAAGTTCTAAAACAGAGTGGAACTAACTAACCCTAATCAACCATTACAGGTCCAACACACACAAGGATATGGCAATAATTAAAGAAAGGAATAAGAGAAACCTGTAAAGGCGAAGGGATCAAGTGAGTGTGGAGTGTGGTTTCATCCAAAGCAAACTCAACAAACTTGCGATAAGATACTGAACAACTCGGTATGCAATTACTCCTCCTCTTGAAGCCACGAGTGGAAGTGGCTATTGCTGTTAACGGAGGAAGAAGCGTACGTTGCAAACAAAAGCATGATGAAGAGGAGGAACCGCTAATTCTAAAACCCATTTAAGTTAAGCTTAAGCAGCTTCTTCTGCTCTCAATCACTATGCACTGCAACTCACTCTCGTCCAAGCAAGCCACACGTGCTCAGCAACTTACTCTGTTTCTACTTTTAGGATGCTTTGGATTTCTCAACTGTGTGGTCCACCCTTCACGTATATTTTCAGCCTATGGGCCTCTTCATATGGCCCAAATGCAGCTGCCTCCAAAGTCCAAATTACCCTCCTGTCTCTCATACACTATTCAGTAGCCTTTCACTTTTCAAATTCAATTACCAAATGAATAAAACTAATTACCAATCATTATTAACTTTCCATCATAATAATATTGGTACCAAGTATTCATTATATCAATTTATGTGACGTTGCTAGTAAAATTTTTAACAAAAATTTGTTATAACAAATTATTATTTAAAGAAATATACCGAGAGACTTTAAATTAAAATGTGTTTATACCTTAAAAGAGATAAGAGGAAAAAAGACAAAAATAATTAATATAACTAGTGCAAGTGTGTGCAAATACAAAATATTGTGATTTCTTTCTTTCCTTATCACTATCACAATTCAAATTAAGTGCATGTTTCGATCCTAATCACTCATCCATGTTTTACCAAATTTTACATCAAAACGTATCAAAGCTAGTTTGTTGGTTTCTTAGATGTGATTTTCCAAGTTTCAAATGTCAAAAGCTAACGATTATAACTTTCACAATCTAAACATAATTCATTTTCTCTTAAAGAAATTCCAAACACGCATTTCTAGTTATTTCTCAGATGTACATCCAATTTGTGTGAATGAAAATCCAAACGTGAACAAGTAACTAATCTCAATCTTCCTACTACATCCGGAGATTTTAATTAGTTAATGATGGCAAATGAGTGTGCTGAGTGAGTGTGCTGTGTGTGTGGAGTTAGAATCAGAGGAAGAAAAATTCTAACGTTAGTTTACTCTTTATCATTATATGATTATAAATAATAAAGTTTGTTGACTGGCTGGAATAGACAAAACACTCACAAAGGGGTAGAAATTGGCACCAAGAATTCTAATTGTTGAGTTGACGTGACAAGCTAATATAAATGTAAAAAATTTGGGTTAAAATTCATAAAAAGTAGAAAAATTTGAAGGTAAGATTTGCTAAAGAATAAAAAAGTGTAATTATTTTAATGTGTCATGTTAACTCAACTAACACAAAAGTTAAATTTGAATGTGTTTTTTAAAAATTAAAAAATAAAATAAGTTAAATTAATTTATTAAGATAAAAAATTTCAAAAAACAAGGATAAAATATACAATTCGCGGAATAAACTATGACCCAATTTTAGACGCGAGAACAGGTAAGAGATTCTCCTCTTACCTTAATAGATCTCGGACTAACGTGACAAGTCCTAAAATTTGCTCAGGTTCATGCTTTGCAAATTACCCTCTTCTTTTTCCTATTGACTCAAATTAGTTAAACCTATTTTTACATTATTTAATGACATTTTATTGAATACTTTCAACTCAAAACTTATAATTGAATTAAAAAAATTTATCATATAGATCAAACCGAAATTATTTGATCTTTTTGATGCACATCAAAATTAACCTAATACATATTTTAAAAATATATGAAAATAAGACATAAATAATTCAAGTAAATCTTCTCTTAGTTGGTAATTTCCTAGCATATATCAGCCCCTTGCCTACACAATTTTTATTCATATAATAATGTCCCGGCACTGCCCTTTCTGTTGGTGCAGTTTTTATTCGCACAAAACAGTTTTTTGTCCACTTTCCATCAGCTTGAATGATTAGGGCTTAAAGTTAAAACTGCCATAAACTAGTGCATACAGTAGTATGTAATAAGCTGCAATGCAAAACAACTCTGACTCTCTTTTGGACAGCTTGGGAATTGAATGCTTATCCAGTTATAATTTTACCGTGGGACAATTTAACACTAATGAATTAATAATTTTATGGTTAACAAAGTTTAATTTTGGATCCACTTAATGTAACTTCTTCCCTTGTGCTTGTTATGACTTGTTGGCATCCTCTGAGCCACATAGTTATTTGTTTTTATACTTAACATCAGTGTTTTAAAGATGCCTTGTCAGAGCTAGCTTCTCACTCACGTACCCAAGATTTGTGATAGCAGGCTAGGAATTTAGTGTCCAGATTGAGGAAGTTTCTTCCCTCCCCTTGATCATTGGGAACGAATAATGAGCAATTAATAAATTAGTCCTCAATCCCATGCAAAAGCAAAGACACAAGAAGAAAAACACAACCCATTTAGCTAAATTTTCAAATAAAGATCGGATTCCACAATTACCCACTTCTAGCCAAGAGAGTAGATAGGAGATAGCGTTGATTTAGAGCCCTGGCTGTCATTGCATTGTTTGCTTTCCCCCTCATCTTTCTGTTTACCTTTTACTTGCTTGTTTGCTTGTTCTGTGGATGTTGTTTAAAGCTTTTATCACTAGATACTAGTGCTAATTGATCACAAATCATTATTATGCTATAATATCTGTTCTCTGACACTAATTAATTATAACCTTGTATATATAATATTGATACACCATTAATAACCACACAATACTTTATTAGTTTATTCTTTTAGACAAAAGAAAAAAAGGAGTAATACACAAAGAGAGATACCCAATTGGACGTACTTCAGAGCAAAATAGGCATGATCTCCGGTGGCGATCTTTGTTTTTGTCTTTTTACCAAATTTGTGCATTTTGTTTTTAAAATTACTAAACTAGTGTACTCTGTAGTTTTTAAAATTTAACCACATAACATAAGTAAGTCGCACTTCATGAATATGGCTTCCTTTAAACTTTTTATGCAATTTTTTTTACAGTTTATAATAGTAATTAATGTCTGGTAATTTTGGACAGTCATAAATGTTTTTGGCATTTAGTAAAAAATAAATAAATAATATATAAAAGCAAGACTTAACCATATTGATTTTTTAAAAAAAATAAACTATATTAGTTTAGTAATTTTAAAAGTAAGTAAACTACTCTAGTCTAATAAAAATCCTGCTATATTCGAATTTAAAAACTTAAACGTCGTATGCAAAATACTTTTTTCTCTCGCTCAATATACATTTTATTACGGGTATGGAAATCGTTTCTATATGTTTGTTTAATTGAAAATTGAAAAAAAAAACAATAAAAAATTACTTGGGAGAGAAGTGGAATTAGAGTGAGATTCTTTTTCGTTTATCAAACCTCTAAATTATAATTTAATTGAGATAAATTATCCAATTATTGATTGACATATGATAGAAAATTGTTCACTTTTATAATAATTAATTGCTTTAAACTATATATTAAACTCTTTATAGATTATAGGAATAATCAAATTTGGTGAGATGAACTACAAATGAGGTATACTCCACTCTTGACAGAACCGTCTCAGTTATTCTTAACCAAACAGGAGCCGGATTGGAAGAAAAGATGTGACTACACATTTTGACCTTTCCTTCATATTTTAAGCATCATATGACTATTATTTCTTTATAGCCATTAGAATATATTTACGATTTACATATTAAATATTCCCCATATGTAATGTTTTAGTTAGCCAGTATGTTACATAATCTATCTACAATATCTTTGAGGATAGATCACAAACGATAAAGAAAACAAGAAACGAATACAGGAGAAAGGTAAGTGAAAAGATGAAATTATATAATCACATTAACAGTGGACCACAGTTCACGGATGATTGGCTCTATAATTGAACTCTGGTATATGTTGACGTATGGTCATGACAATGGTAGAATCTCTGATCATATACTAGCTAGTTGACCAATTACAAGAACAAAGTACAAAGGATATATAGTTGATGGGCGAGATGCATGAAAAAAAAAAATAATATTGGTGAAAAATATTTTTGGTTGCAAACATTACGGGCATCTCCTTGTAGTTTTGCAGTTATCGAGTTGCTAAGAGCAAGAATAGGGAACAGTGGTTTCCCTGGAGTGTGTCCAAGCTAATAAAAACAAGTCTCTAATATTGCAGCACTGAGTGAGTTCTCCACACACACAAGCCTAATTAATAAATCAAATGTCAATTTCAAGCCCCCTAACTAAATGATATTATATTTTATGCTTTCTGTCTCAAAGGACTTGGGGCTTTGCTTTTCCTTGTGCGAGAAAATCCAACCCCGTGAGACATTTGAAATAGTTATTGCCTCACCATCATCTGAAATCCCTTTTTCTTTCTTTGTTGCTATTCAAATTCAACATCAAATTGCTGTACCGTCACTTTTCTATTCGTATGCCTTGCTATGGAAGGAAATTACTTTAGGCACTGCTTTGGTGGAGCATGATTCCATCCATTTATTTACTCAAACCATTCACCAGCTAAATTTCTTTCTAGTTCCAGTGCCTTCTCTTTTTGTTTCTGAACTGCCCCTGTTGGTGTTCAAATGCCAACCCGATTGCAAGGGGAAATACAAGTTCATCTTATTGTCTTCAAGTTAATACAGCATCTTTCTTAATTTCCTGATCTAAGCAAATTATATTATTTGCATCGATCACCATTATATTTGTTCTACTCTACATTAATTAATTAATTAATTGTCAATATTAAGAGTATATTCTATCAGATAATTAATTAAGAAACGCAGTTCATCGTGCCAAATACAAAGATATCCGCATTTTGCGTTGCATATTTATTAAGATTTGAATTTTATACTAAGTTTAATAGAAAAAAGAACGGAAATTATGACATTGCTATGAACAAAATTATTAATTTTAGCCTTAAATACATTTTTAGTCTTTTAAATTTCAATAATTATTTTTTAATCCTTAAAAAGAATTCTATTTTGATTACTTCCTCAAATTTTTGATGATTTTACATTATCATAATTTATTTTAATGGTGTTATAATTTATGATGATTTTACATTGTGTTAAATAGTCACCAAGACACAACTTTATCGCTGCACCAGGGCTCGCCCTCTTTACATTGTCTTAAATATTTTTTTAATTTAATTTTTTTAAATGATTTGTGACAATTTAAAATTACTAAAATATGCAAAAAAATTACAACAATTTTATATTCATGTTTTTATTTTTCCTCTTTAAAATCATTAAAATATGTAAAAAAAATCACCAAATCATATAGTAAAATGTTTTGGTGATTTAAAATGGTCAATTTTTTTTAATAATTAAAAAATAAATTTTAGTGGTTAAAAACCATCCCAAAGAATGACTAAAAATAATTTTTTGAAAATTTGAGTGACTAATAAAAGTAAATTTTTTTAAGGATAAAAAAAAACAATTACTCAAATTTAAAAAAATAAAAAAATATATTTAAGCCTTAATTTTAATACCATATCATGAGAATGAAACATTGACTAGAACTAAGAAAAAAAATGTAATAAAATTAATAAATAACTTTATTCTTTAAATATGTGGTTATGATGACATTGGGTTCAATCCCTAATAAGTATGAAAGAAAAAATATATATTAAGAAAAATTAATTTTTTAAATAAATATTAGTATCTCAAGATTAGACATTTATTTTTTATTAAAAAATATACTTTGGTTTCTCAAAAATTAACGGAGCAGACTAATTTGTATATTTTTAAATTACATCAGTCCATCAATTGTATCTTTGTTTTTGTAATTAAATGAAACATTTGGTAGAATCTGTCCAAGGTATAAGTCAAATTAAAAAGATAATTTAACCAAATCTTGAAAACTGATGGAATGCAAAGTTTTGCTTGGAGCGTAGGAAAGGGAAACAATGTTACAAAATTATACAGAGGTCTGATCATAGACATGGAGGTCAACTCTTGGTTGATATTGTACCTAGTTACTAGTTATGCATCGCGTGAAATGCAGAGTTTTCAACTCAAAACGAAAACTATTTCCTATGACTTTTAGAGCATGTGAAGTTTCACCTTGAATGAAACTATAAATTATAACTTCTACATCCTTTATTTGTATTTGACACAATTTTATTAGATAAATACATAATTACAACTACATTGTTTAAGATTCAGATTCTCTAGCAAGCGTCAACCAGTAGCTACAAAGTATATAATTTCTACGTGTGTGTTTATAATAGTGTTGAGTTTAACACAACACATACAGAAACAATTCTACCGATAAAAAAAATATAAAAACAATCCGAATATTGCTTTGGCTTATTTGTCTCGAAATGTCAAATTTTTTCATTGGATGCCATTGCATCCCTAACCACACACAACTTACATCATTTCTTTTATTTGTATTTGACACAATTTCATTAGATATGCATGCATAAAAAGTATAACCAAACACATTCTTAGTTAAACCGGTATTTTAAAGCAAAAATAATTTTATCCTAAAATATCCAAACATTTATATTTTTACAAAATTAAGCTTTACGGAATTCACAATCAATGTTTTCTACTATGAAATGAAACACACTCAATAATAATAATAATAATAATAAGATACGCCAACCAACTTATTCAAGTGAGAGGCTTCTAGTTTATAGGTGCCCAATTTTTAGACTTGTAGGCTGATCTGATAGATCAATTTTTGGTGATGGCATGGTCCCATAGAAAAGGTAGGAACACTTGAGTACTTGACTATAACCTATAGTACTACTTTATTTTGAAAAATGAAAAAATGGTCCAAAGTCTCGTCCAGAAAAAAACACAAAACGTCTGCATAGACTGGGTGACAATTCATGCAAAAGCACGACGAAGCATATATATATATGAAAAAAATTCAAAGTTAGCGAACTCATTTTCTTCTCTCTTTGATGATCCGCAACGGTCCTCAATTGGAAAAGAATGCAAACAACAACAAAAACAACAAACACCAAATCTGCTCACCCCAAAACCTATATAGAAAAGCAACAAGAGGAAAAAAGCACCGCATTGGTTCCAGTTCTTTGGTTTGGACCTTTCTTTTGGCTCCTTCTCTCCCCTCGATACTCACAATTTACCTTCTCTCTCTCTCCATGCACATACAACAAGTCCAACCACAACAACAAACAACAATCCAACGTAGTAACAAATGCAACAAGTTCACGTTTATTCATTCGTTCCTTCTTTCCCCAAAGTCAAAATATACTTCTCTTCTCACCCCCCACACACACCCCTTTTTATCTTTTTCATGAAATCTTCTTTCTTAATCATATTTTTCCTAATATTTATTATTTATTATATTAAAATTGGGACTTTACCTAAAGAATCCAAATACAGTTTCAATGCAACAAACCTAATATCGTTACCCCACATTTGTGTTGCTTCATCTTTCACATGCCACGCTTTCTTCTTAAACCAACGATTCCATTTCCACTAGCTAGAATAAATCTCTATCTCTCTTTCTCTTTCTCTTTTTCTCTCTGTGTCTGAGTCCGCAACTATGGTGCAGCAGCAGCAGCACCGCGTAGAGCAAGAGAAACGACCACGGTTCTTCATAAACGACAACATTGACATTCTCAGGGAAATCCTTAAACGCCTCGACGGTCCCTCGCTGGGAGTGGCGGCGTGCGTGTGCCGCCTGTGGTGCAGCCTGACGAGCAACGACGACTCGCTGTGGGAGCACCTGTGCTTCCGCCACGTGTCGTCTCCGCCACCGGCGTCGGTGAAGGCGGTGGTGGTGGCGCTGGGCGGGTACAAGAGGCTGTACATGGTGTGCGTGAGACCGGTGCTGAGTCGACTCGGAGACTCGGAGCGGGTGAGGAAGCGAGTGTGGACTCGGCACGAGGTGCAGCTCTCGCTCTCTTTGTTTTGCATTGACAGCTACGAGAGGCTCGGGAGTGGAAGGATCCCCAGCGACGCGTCCGCATCGTCCCTCATGTTCCTCTGCAACTCCGTCAACGTCTGATCTCATCTCATCACATCACACTTTTGCTTTTCTTTGATATCATACTAAAAAGTCTTGGGCCCTGTCTTGCCATCCAAATAAGAAGCACCATGCCCCGGTATTAATTTGTCTATCATACACCAAATAAAAAATATCACCAATTTCTTTCTTTATTCTCATCTCTTAATTTCCTTTATAGTAGGACATATCAATAAAAAAAAAAAAGCTTGTAATAAGCGTGGATCAGTGACTCGTTATCTTTTTATATTTACATGTAGCTAGCTAGTTCATTTCAAAATCAATCAATTTTGTTAACCAACATAATTAGTTCAACTAGTACTCTATTTTAAACCTTGCTTAATTACCTCCTTTGAGTCCTACCTTTTCCTTAATTTGATTTAACCGGGAACCTTTTCCCTTTTTTTTAGTTGCCCTTCTTGCTTCCTTCCTTCAAATTACTTACCTTCTTTTTTTTGTAGCCAAGTTAGTAACCAATGTAGCATGGTAAGCATTTTTTTAATTTATGTAAAATTAGTAATTCTTCTACTATTAGAACCGTACGGTTGAATGCTGATATTCTATTAAGACATTCAAATCTAATAATTTATTATTTTTTTAATAATATTACAGCAATTGGGGGAGCTTAAGCCCAGTTTAGAAGTGATATTCGTACATTCTAAAGGCTCATACACGTTGAACTTTTTCAGTAACAATGTGTTTTTTTCCTCCAAAGAGTTTTTTTTCGGTGAATAATTTTTCCTCAAAAGAGTAATGTTATTTCTATAACATAAATTTATCATAATTTTACACTTTCACTTTTTTTTAATCTCTTTTTATTACTTTTCCAAAATTTTAACAAATTAATATTTACTGATATCATCTATTATTTTAATTGTTAAAACAAATAAAATGACATTAAAATAGATACAAATATATATGTTATAAATATAATTTATTTATGTCACTATAGAAAATTAATTTTTGTCTTCGAATTGAAGTGAAAATAGGTTAAGTTTTACCTCGAACCTACCAATCATACCAAATATATTATCAAATCACAGAACATGGTTTATTAACTTTGATATTATAGTCTTTTAAGTTTCAGTATTATTTTTGGGTTTGGTTACATTTTTAAGTTTTAGTTTTTTTTTATAGTTGATATTAAGTATCTACTAATTTTGATGATGATTAATATTTATTAAAAAAATTGATCAACTTTAATAACATCTTTCTTTGAGAAGTTTTAAATTTTAGGATAACTTTTATAAAAGTTGATGCTAAGTTTAAAGAATCTTCAAAAGTTTATTCTATCGCAAATTTTTTAAATAAATAAACAAACCTACATCTACATGCACTAAAGTGGCTAGCGAATCTTAACTTTCACGGAAATTATCAAGATCGACTAAGTTCATGAATAAGTTAATAAGCATATAAATTTGAGACATTCAGAGAAATTTTTTAGTACAATATGAGAATATAAATATTAATATTATATTTTATATTTACTTATAAATTGACTTTTTAACTATAAAAATCTTTTAAATAGCCTAAATATTACTCTTAAAGTTAAAAAGATGATAAAAAAATTATTATCTTATGTTAGTTAGTATTAAAAAAGTCTACGTCAAATTGAAATTAATGTGAATTGAGTTAAGTCCAAATGCTTTGATTGACCTATTTGCATCACTATCTAAACTTTAAATTGAGTTTACTTGCTTTCTCAAATGAAATTAATACCTTTAAAGCTAAGATTCAACTGAAACACTTATAGAATTTAACTCTTTCAAAGTGAGATATACATTAAAAAAAAAGTAAGAACAAAGATGATACTTTTTTCTTCTACTGATGAGACATTCAAATACTTGAAGTTATAAACTATTGAAAATATTTGTAATTAGCAAATTGTACAATACATTTCAGATACTCTTAAAGTGTAATATTTTTACTGATGAATCATGGAAAAAATACGATATTATGTCAAATTTTTAAAAAATATATGTTGAATCAAAAGGCTTGTCAGATTTCAATTTAGAATGTGAAATGTCTATATAATTAAATTAAATTAAATATAAACACATACTGTTGTCATGATTACTTCCTCCATTAAGAAAAAAACGTCTTGAGGGGACGACACAATTAAGGATTTCAAATCTCAATATTAATTTGGATTATTCTCTTCATTTACTCTATTTGACTGGATTATATGATATTTTGTTGTTGTTTTTTCCTGAAAGAAGCCCCTATTAGTGGATAATCATATACTCCTACAATAAGACGGAGGCAAATCAAGGTGAAAAATTCTTTGCTGAATAGTCTATTTTTGAAATGGCTGGGTAAGGCCACCAAATTTTCAAATGTCAAAATCAAAACTTCCCTCTCCTTCGTTGGTAAATTTAATTCACCTCTGTATAAGATTATTTTTACAGTATGAGTAGTGTTCAAGAATACGAAAAAGTGTCCTTATTGATTGAGACAGAGCAAACAAAATCAACCCAGTGGACAAACAAACATGTGACTGTGATCATTGACTCAAAGTATGTATCCAATCCAACCACTTCAATTTTTGGCACAACCAGATTTTTCAAGTTTCGACTGTTATCCGTTTGATTCTGCACTCAACATCATCATTTCATTTCAACCGTTACATTAATTTTATTTTGGTCCATCATTACATTAATTAATTTGGTTGTTACTTTCAGAGACGAATGTTATTGGGCCTTCCCCATTAGCCCAAATAAGTATTTCAGAGACCCCATACTTTTGCTGGTTAAGTCCAGATTATTCGACATTGACAACTTGAAATCAATGTCAGAACTCAGAAGCCTTAAGTAGAACTCGACCTAAAAAATTGCAAGTTCAATTGCACAAAACTGGTTAAAAATTGTAAATCCAAGTGAAATAAAATGGTTTAAAATGTCGCATCCAAAAAAGAAGAAGAAAGAAAGTATTTTTCTTTGTGTGTGTAAGAAAGTAGTAAGTCAAGCACACACAAAAAAGGGAGTTTAGATTACTCAAATAAAAGTAGATAGATTATACACCCAATATCAATTATCACATTAATAAATTCATCTATGACAGCATAAATACGTATTTAATGCTAATCAATTAAATTGTCTACTTAAAATCTACAATAGTGGCAATCAAGTTTGAATTTAATATTTCATATAAACTACTTAAATCTTGCATCACTAGGCTAGTGGGTTGTTCCTCTAAAAAGAAAAGGCTAGTTGGTTGTTTTAAATAATTTTATAATACCTTAAATTAATTCTATTTTTTTATAAGATGGGAAAATATTAAATAATTTATTATTTTTAAAAATAAAATATAAAAATTATCAATGTGGATCATTCACAAGATGCCCAATGTCCATCACTAATAATTCTCCAAATCATCATCCAACCTCACACCAACTACAGAACACAGTCTCTAACTTCTAAGCTCCGCAAAATATATAAATTAAAATAAACTTAAGCAGCAACAAAAAAAAAACATAAAACAAAGGAAAATACTAGTTATTTAAAAAAAAAAACAAATAATAAATTTGCTATGCAGTCATTAGTTATTACGCACCTACGGTGCACGTTAGCTAGTTCCAACCACCTCAGTAATAACAGCGTTTACTTGCTCTGAAAATTATCATCATTTTATTTATAATAATTCCTATTTTTATTTTGGTGCCTTCTCTTTCTGATCGGCGATTGTCGGAAGCTCCTATTCATCGCCGCCACCTTGCTCCGAATCGGACCCACTTCGGATCCGAGAGCCACCCGAATCCTTTGTTCCCAGCTTTTGTTTTTCTATAACAAAGCCTTCACCTTTACCATTTACCACACACACACCACTCTGTCCATACAAATCGGGTTCTGTGTTTTCCTGTTTTTAGCGAAGCGAGATTCACACCTAATTTTGCTTCATCTCGTAACTACACGTGGCGATCTGGCTCTTCTTCAACACCCCATTATCGTCTCCAATCTCAGTTAGTCTTTTTTTTTTTTTAACTGTGCTTATTTTTATTGCATCTGTTTTTTTTAAGAATAAATTTAAATTATGAGTATAAATTTTGGGGGTTTTAGTTAAAACCTTCGATCTATGTGCAAAAGTTTTAGGTTTTGTCAAATTTAAGTGAATTTGGTGCTGATTGAAAGATGGGTCACCTCTCCCCTTTGATTAATGTTTTATTGATTTTGAAATTGGAAGATTTAGGAAAGAGACGGGAAATGTAAAGTTTAATGCTTTATGTGGAAATTCAAAAATGTGTTTCAATCAACTAAATGCTACGATCTGTTCATTTTATTCCATAATTTGGGTCTATGGAATGGAGGGTGTTTGGATCTCAGATGAAAGTTTTGTGAGTTTTAAAATTAAAATTACTTACTTGTTCTTTTTGTTCCAAAACTGTTAGCAGACATGTAAACGAGGTTATATATGATATTGGAAAAGATGTTGGGCTGGGCGTAGTTTCTGTTTCAAGAGTTCAGTTGTGAAGTGATTTTTTGTTCCTACATGGAAGCAAACAAGGAGGAAGCACTTAAAGCGATAGAGATTGCTGAAAAGCGATTTGCTCTGAGAGACTTTGCCGGTGCAAAAAACTATGCTGTAAAGGCTAAAACACTCTGTCCAGGATTGGAGGGTATATCTCAAATGGTGGCCACATTTGAAGTTTACGTTGCTTCTGAGGTCAAACATAATGGTGATCTAGATTACTATTCGATTCTTGGATTAAAACCTTTTGCAGATAAGGAGGCTGTGAAGAAACAGTACAAGAAGTTGGCAGTGTTGCTTCACCCAGATAAGAACAAATGTGTGGGAGCTGATGAGGCATTTAAGCTTGTTTCTGAGGCTTGGACTTGGCTATCAGATAGTGCTATGCGCAGTTCTTATGATCTCAAGAGAAATGTGCAGCTGGGTGGGGCTAACCAGACAAATTTGTCTCCTGCCCATGCTACAGGGACTGCAGGTTATACCAAATGTTCCAATTTGCCAACCCCTTGTGGTAGGCTTGACACCTTTTGGACAATCTGCACCTCTTGTAAGGTTCAGTATGAGTATCTGCGCAAGTATGTGAATAAAAGACTCTCTTGTAAGAACTGTCGTGGCACTTTTGTTGCTGTTGAAACTGGGGCGGCCCCAGCAAATGGTTCGTTTCCATATTGTCCTTGGTCATATGTGGCAGGAAATGGGTATGGAAGTCATTCATTTGATGGAGTTACATATGTTCCAACTAGTGCCCCCTATTTCAATGGGAATGGGGTCACAGGGTACCATTCTGGACATGGTTATGAGTACGTTCCAAATGTTTCATTTCAGTGGGGCTCTGCTGGAGTTGTCAACCAAAATGGATCAACTACCTTACCTGCTGATTCTGTTCATCGGGCCAATGGAAATGTGAAGAGGGGAAGGCCAAAAGTCAAGTTGGGAGCTGATAAGAGGCATCACGTGATAGAGACTATGGTCAATACAAATTCAGATGTACCATTCTCCTGTAGTGAACCACAGGAAGATAAACTAAGTAGACCTGACAAGAAACAGAAAGTTGTTGTGGGAGCCAGTTTCAGAAATGGCTATGAAGAAAAGGGTTCAAAATGTGCTTCAGAGTTGATAGTGGCTAACGGAAATGATAGCATGGGACATGGCCAAAAGCCTTCCTGCACAGTCGAAGTTCAAACCAAACAGTGTTCCATGGCACCAGCATTTGACGCAAGAAAATTATTGATTGAGAAAGCCAGGAAAGAAATCAGGAAGAAACTGGAGGAGATGAAGTTGTCGTCTGCAGCAGCAGCTGCTGCAGCTCTGAATGAGAAAGAAAAATCACAAGCTGAAGTTGGTAAAGTAAAAAGAGAGACATGTAGAAAAGCAGCTCCGAATGTTTCTGGTCTACAATTAGAGAATGGGAAAACTGGTCCAGTCTCAATTACTGTCCCAGATTCTGACTTTCATGACTTTGACAAAGATAGGTCAGAGGAATGCTTCAGGCCAAAGCAAATATGGGCCTTGTATGATGAGGAAGATGGAATGCCACGGTTGTATTGTATGATCCGTGAGGTTGTGTCTGTCAATCCATTTAAGATTCACATCAGTTACTTGAGTTCCAAAACTGATAGTGAGTTTGGCTCAGTAAACTGGCTTGATTCAGGTTTTACCAAATCTTGTGGAAATTTCAGGGCTTTCAATTCAGATGCTGTTGATCAAGTTAACATATTTTCTCATGTTCTAAATAAGGAGAAGGCTGGTCGAGGTGGTTGTGTCCGAATATATCCTAGAAGTGGAGATATTTGGGCTGTGTATCGAAATTGGTCGCCAGATTGGAGCAGATCTACTCCAGATGAAGTGAGGCATCAGTATGAAATGGTTGAGGTGCTGGATGATTACTCTGAGGAACTTGGTGTTTGTGTTAGTCCTCTTATTAAGTTGGCTGGATTTAAAACGGTATATCAGAGTAATACAGACAAGAGTACCATAAAATGGATACCCAGAAGAGAGATGTTGCGCTTTTCACATCAAGTGCCTTCTTGGTTACTGAAGGGGGAAGCTAGCAATTTGCCTGAAAGGTGTTGGGACCTTGATCCGGCTGCAACTCCAGATGAGCTTCTTCATGCTGCTACAGAACCAAATGCTTTGTAGGTTTATGCAATAGTGAAACAATTATTTGGGTTATGCTTTAGCATTCTTCCCAGAGTATTTTAGATTTAACTGTACACTATGTCTCACTTGGTTAGAGACCAATGAGATATTAACAACGGATGTTTTAGAAGGTGAAATTTTATTTTGTAACATTTGTCTAGTAGACTTTAAGATCTAGTGATTGCTTGTTCGGTAAAGTTTCTTCTCTGTAACTCGTGATAGAGGTCAGGACAGATTGTCTGCTTGTAACTCTATTTCCGACCAGTTTTTACTGGTTGGTAAAGAATTCATTCAATTAAAGGCTGAAATCAATTTTAAATCCAACAACTTCAAAGAGAGAAAAAAAGAATTAAGAGGATTATTGTATGCAAGTGAGCAAGTATACAGAAAATTGTTAATTTGATGTCACTGATCCTCCTTTTCAGAACCGAATGCCAACAGCTTCCAAAACAAATTGTTGAGCTTAATATAAAAAACGTTGATAACCTTTTGAGTGATGACTACCAAAGTTAATGTAATTAACTCTTGTTGAAACTACACTTATAATGCTACATATTATATAACAAACTTTTCAATTTGTCAACCTCGTGATTGGCTTTCTTGCTATTGAAACTATGGCAGTGCAAGCAAGCGGTCCATTTGGTCATACAGTCATACTCATATGTGCCTAAAATGGACTTGAAATCCATTCATTTGATGAAGTTACACGTATTTGTTCTAACTAGTGCCAGTAAAATGGATATGAAAGTATGTATTCTAGTTAGTGCCAACTATTTCAACGGTAATGGGGTCACAGGACGGACATGGATATGACAATGTTCAAAAGTTTCAGTGGAACTATACTGGATTCGACGATCAAAATGGACCGACCACCTTACATCATGCTGGTATGACAATGTTCAAATATGGCTCCGACTGCGGTCAATGGTCAATATAAACTCAGATGTATCATTCTGTCATTGTGTTAGCTTATAGGATACATTCATCAATAAGATGATCAATCAGCTTACAAACTCAGATGTATCATTCTATCACTCAGATGATCAAACCCGAGGCACATATTGTTTACGTGAGTTCAAGGGATAAGAATATTACATGATATATACAATACGTTCATCAATCAAATTATAGGATACCTGCAGCAATATCACTTTTAAGGTAAAAGCTGCAACAATGCATGAGTTTATTAGTATAAGTCTGCTAAAAAAACTCCTGACATTTTATTTTGGCAATTTGATTTATTTTAGAAGCATGACAGTGACTTAATGGTTATTGATGTTTGATGTGTTACATATTATTTTCATGCCAGATATAAAGCACAAGAGTTCACGTGAATACTCCAGAATCAAGATTTTGCTTCTAAAAGACTAAAACTGAGTCATGCATGCGTTGATGATCAATTGTCAATGTCATAATATATAGTCACTGGCTTTTGTAAAGTTCTATTCGATACAAGATTGTCATTCTTAGCTAATATAAGTTGGATAGTCCGAGAACAATGTTGCTTCAGATGAACAGAGAGTAGGGGAATATACAATGCTAGGAAAGCAGCACATGTAGATTACAACAGTTTATGTAATTCAGTCTCAGCACTCTTGTAAAACAACACAGTATTATCAAGGTGGAGCTTCAAAAGAGATTGCAGAAAACAATAGTCAATTATTTGTCATAGTCAAGGAATTTCTGGGGATTGGTTGATCAAGCTTGCATTGAGATTGCACGTGACATCAGCAGAACCCCAAGGCCAAACGAGAAAATGGTGTTGCACTGATACTGCATGAAAGCCTCGGGGCGGAGAAAGATTGACATCTTGTCGCACGTGGTTCCACTGCATGCCTTGCAAGGAAAAACTATTGCTGGAGAAAATGAATTTGGCAGGTGACAACTGACAAGAGCACCTTCCGTATGTCCTCTACCACCCTCTTCACTAGTGAAGCTTTTCCAGAGCTACTTGGATGAGCATATATTTTTTTCTTTCTCACTATATTCTTTTTTAATATATATGAACCAGCAAGTCAGAAACCTGTTAAGAATTAAGCTTCTGTAATGCATTACTAACCAATTCTTTTAACAGAACGTTCCTTCTGTATAAAATGCTCCAACTTCAATAACTAAGCTAGAACCAATTTGATAGTCCCACTACAATATTTGTGGAAGAAATAGTGACAAAACTGGGTTCATTCATGGAAGCCAAGATTGATAACATTGACTTCACAAAATGTTGTCGCATAGCTTATACTAAATTAGACACCACCATTAATGAAACATTGCATCTAGTTCATATCAATGGTGTCGTCAGCTATCAACTGATTTTCCCAATTAAAAATTTGTTAATGGATTTTTTGGAAATTTGAGGCTGTAGTATGCTAGAAGCACTAAGTAGTCATTTGTTAATGGGTCATACCCAAAACCACACAGAAATCTACAAAACAAACGCTTATCATCGGACTTAAAGGTTGACATAGATACTCGTTTGTGGGAACCTGTGAATGGATTCCACGCGTAGAAACATCTATAATCAGAAGTGGCCAAAAGTATAAAACCCCTACAGGAACCAAACCATATGAATACAATCAGAACAGGAACAAGGCTTTAACAAGTAACAACACAATTCTTTCTTTGCGTACAACAACAGCTTGTTCAGAGTGTGACATTGCAAAGTGAGGATGGGATATGAGAGTAAGACGAGAATTTAATTGAAACTTGAAAATATGATAATAGTTGTTATTCTTTTATATATATATATATATATATATATATATATATATATATATATATATATATATTTCCCTTTCTGAATGTTATTGCTACTCATCAACTATTGCCATTCAGTTAAATACTGTATGTTCTTCTGTTCTGGCACGGGGTGAAGCAATAATGAGAACCACCACATCGATCATGTGCTCATTCTCAAGAACCACCTCCACTTTATCCATCGTTTGAACGATCTCAATAAACGTTTTCCAATGTGGGATTGGCAAGAGGCCATAGCAGCATATCCTTATCTGTGGAATGCTTGTGAGAAGTTCAGTGAGCGCTTTCAAGCTTGGATGTTGAAAACTCTGGCAGATATGTTGTTGTTCCTTGGAATTGAAAGTACTGTTAGTGTCACTCCTGAGAGAGAAAAGGAGTTCCATAAACTATGCGATGAAGCTGTTCAACTTGGATTTGAGAGGTTATGGATTGATGAAATGCATGCTCATTTAACTCATGAACTACGCAGCATACAAAATGAACTTAAGAGTCTTAATGACTTTGTTGATGGCCAAACAAAATGTTTCAACTTTTTGTGATTTGGAAGTTCTAGCCCCTACTCTTTGTTTGGGTGGAATTTCTGTTTCTCATTAGAAAATGCATTCTGGTGTTTTTTGTAATTCTTCTAAGAACGAGACTTTGGGACGTGTAAAGTGAGCAATTTAAGAGTGTTGAGTAGCATTTTCTGTGGAAATTGTTATTGTTTTTGGACTTCTGCAATCATGGTTTTCCCTTTATCTTTTTATCCATTTGCCGAAAATTGTTCAATTCTTTCTTTTTCTTTATGAAACATTAGACCAGGTCAGTTCTTGGCTTTGTTGTGCCAAAAAAAAATTGTTAAATTAATCATCTTTTAACCCAATTGTTTTTCCAGCTTTAAGATAATTAATTTAACAAAACTGGTAGAACATTGGGAGGAATTGGAGCAAATCATTATTAAGGAAATGGGGCTTGGGCCTACACCACTGTCGAAACCTCGCCATTTTCTTATTGGGCTTGGGTCATATTATTAACAGCTTGATTCCTATCTGTTTTGTTTTTCAAATGGGGTCCGGTACACCCTACACCATCGGTATGAATATATTTACAGTTACCTAAAAAATTAACCTACAAACTAAAAATTGTCTCAATTTATATTCAAAAACAGAAAATTTTCAATAATTTTTTTAGTATAAATATATATTTTAAAAAATAAATTTTCTTCTTTTTTTTAACTTTTTTACTTTCAGAAGGATATATATTAACAAATTTTTATTTCGTAAAATTCGTTGATATTCGCTTAACACGTGCAAACATAAAATAAATATGACTATATGAGGCAAAATTTCATCTAACAGAATAGGGAATTAATACATGAGTCCACTTCGTCGTATGCCATTTCTTGGATTATGTGTATATTTATGTAATTGTGTGACTTCCAATTTAAAAGCAAGTCAGACTATATGTAGATAAGAAAATGCCAAAATTAACATTATGTTTGGTGGAGAGGTAAGAAAAAAAAAGAAAACGGGTATTACAAGTTTTGTGCTTCACATAAATAATTATTTGTCAGATTCTATTTATCAAACTTTTTATTAGTATGAGTTTCTTTTTCTTGATGGATCATATAGTTAAGACAACAAAAAAAATGAAAAAGAATAAAAAAAAACCTTCTTCTAATTAAAAACATACAATTGATTATGCAGTTCATGTAAGCAACTATAATACAAAAATATATATCAACAATAATTGACACAAGTGGTAATGAATTATATCTCTTAAGTAAATGATTCAAGATTCAAATTTTAATTAATCATTGAGTATGAAATAAATTATGTTAAAAGAAAATGAAAATTAATCATTATTTTCAACAAAAGTTATTTCATGTTAATGTCATGATCACCCAAAAAGAGTGTGATCCTGTGTAGGACTAAACAAACAATTAAACCTTCATTAAATAAAAAGTGAGACTCATTTTTTTATTTTCAATAAATTTTAATTAATAATAACAAATGTGTTTAAAAAATGTGTTGCTTGCCTTTTTCCACTACTTTTTCCATTCCCCTGTATAAGAAACAAAAACTAATTTATCAATATCAATAAAAATAATTAAATTTGTTAATTTAGTTAATAATATTATAAATTTAAATTATGTAATAATTTTTCATAAAATTAAATGATTTAAGTGGTGGTTGTATTTGTATTATGCATAATTAAAAGATAATTTTTAAATCAATAAATATGACTTATATTGTTAATAGATAAAAAAATATATTTACTTGCATGAAAAGTGCATGCATAAATATCTCGTCAATATATTTTATAATAAGTTAAAGGTATAAAAAAGGTATTAAATCCCTTCTCATTATAAGGATTTAAGATTATCTGTCTCCCAAGCACTACACTCTCATTCATCTTCCTCACATTTACTTCCATTTTAATATCCTTCTATTGTGAAATGATGAACTTCACTCTTTTACTATGTGTCTAATATACTTTCTTATATTTTAAAATTTGAATATCAATTAAATAATTCAAATGTGCTCCTAAAAATGCATTTACATATCATTTTATACTTTTAATTTAATTAAATGGTTTAACTTAATTTCTTATTTCATTCGATTTATCATTTTTAATATCTCTAGTTCTAACTTGAATTTAAATATTTTTTCTAAAATAATTTAACCATAATTAAAAATAACAATGTATCATAACCTAAATTATTTATGATAAATTTAAAATATAGTTTATATGTTGAAATTTTATTTATTATATATTTTAATTATAAT
Source organism: Glycine soja (assembly GCF_004193775.1). Taxonomy (NCBI): domain Eukaryota; kingdom Viridiplantae; phylum Streptophyta; class Magnoliopsida; order Fabales; family Fabaceae; genus Glycine; species Glycine soja. The sequence continues at coordinate 50,153,534 of NC_041003.1, forward strand.
ATAATGCTAGAAAATATTTATTTTATAAATAACTTTTATTTAATATATAAACTAAAATACCAGTTGTAATTAATTAGTTAATAATCAATACATTTGAAAATATATCTATATTTCTTACAACCAGGTAAAAAGAATATATATTGTTTAGATTTTTATAAACTTTGTACTTTTTTTTAGTAATTTTTTAATAATTTCTAATATTTTTTAAAATTTTATTTGAAATACTATTTTTAAAATATTAGTTTTTAATTTTTTATATTTTCTATCACTTAAATAAATCATAATTTTATTGTTTTTATTTTATTTTATACTTTTTAACTATTTCAACAATTAATTTTACAAAATACTTTTAATTTAATAAATTGATTTTTAAGCTTTTAATATTAATTAATTTTTCAACTTCTAAAAAAAATTTCAACTAATTTTACCAGAGGAATAATTATTTTTAGGTAATTAAACATCAAAGTCATGATTCAGCCACAAAATTACATCATTTATCAATAATGTTATCACAAAATTTAGAGCAAATAACGTAGTTATTATTTATTTTTGAGGAGCAAGTGGCAAGGCTGGCGCGTGGCTTGTGATGCAACGGAGTCGCGTGGCAGACGCGTCGTTAACACGAAGCATGCAATTCTGAGCTGAAAAAAAGGCTTCTGCCCTCACTTTCTTCTGTTTCCTCTCTTAACTTCTCTTTTCACACCACTCACTTTCTCTCTCCTCTCCATGTCTTCTTCCTTACATCAAACGTAGAATTTTTTTTTCCTTTTCCCCTTTTTTTAATCTTAACCCAATTTTTACTCTCGCAAAGTGGTAAGCATATTTAGTTTATATTATTTTTTTGTTTTGTTGTTTCTCTTTCAATTCAATAAATTAGTCCTTGAGATCTTGCAATTGGGGCTTCCCTTTTAGCGGGTTGTCCAATCTTCTCCTTGTCAGATCGACCTTTATTGTTTACTTAACTGGGGAAAGTTTTTTATGATTTTTCTCGACAAAAGATGTTTTTTTTTGGTTGGGGATTTTGATTATTTGTTTGGTCTGTGTTCAGGTGTATTTGGGGAAGTTTGATTTGAAATGAACAAAGGACAGTCACCAGAGCCTCTTGATTTCTTCATCTGGACTGTTGAGGTTAATCATTTCATTCCATTAGTCAATTGATGTACTTATTTTTAATTATTATGTATATTTTCTAATAAAAAAAACTATGCCTTTTGAGTTGTGATCCCTTTTTATGTGATTTGTACTTTTAACATGTAATTAGTTTTTTTGCAACAGTTAGTTTAACTAAATTTGTTGGGTACATAACTTGAACTTTCTCCATGGTAGTCTGTTTTGTGATGTTAATTTGCTACTCTGATAACACAAATAAAAACTGAGATTAAACTTTGGAAACTGGAAAGTTGAACATAGTATTGTCTAATCAAGTGGGAAATTTTGTAATTATGTTGAAGTCCTTCTCAACTTGGAAATTATTGGCTAATCAAGCTCGTGCGTGCATTATTTCATTTAATTGTGAATCTCATCTCCTCCCTGTTGTTTTCACAATTTATCTGGTTTTTAAATTTTGTTTCCAATTCTTGCCAGATAACCTTTTTCAATTCTTCAGTTTGACACTCACAGTTTCTATGATCATTTTAAAGTGAGGGGTTTAACATTATTCTCTCAAGAAAATAATAGATTACACTGAATGCTTGCTCACTCCTTTGCGCAGCAGTCATAAGTGTAAATCTTCATTTGATGAGTTCTCACCGCTAAGCTATATGCATCTTTCTGTGATCATTGGGTTTTTAAACTCTGTTGTTGCAATTACGTTTTGGAAAAATAGCATCTGAAACTAGATTGCCGGTGTATTATTTGTCTTTATTATGCCCTTAGTCCCTGTTCCTCTATCAGTGATGTGGCAAGCTTATGATTTATCCTTGTTGTTAGTTACTCTGTTAAGTAGGTTATTAAGGTCATATATCTGAAGTGTAAACTAATGTAGATAAAGAGGTATCATATTGTTATTCTCCTTTGATGTGTGTGTCAAGCTCACAAGATAATGGTGTGATTCTACTCATGTATTGCGTATGTTTCTACTTATGTACTGAGTGTTTAATACATGCTTATTCAGCATTGTTATATAGGTCCGGACTCTACAATATAATTGATGCACTGTTATTAATGACTGATATAACTTTTCACATATTTTCTTTTAATTCATTTTATGTTTCTGTCTGTATGATGAGTTGTGCAAATTACATAAGAGGTATATACCCTTTTGGATTTGCTTCTTCTTTTTGGTGAGTATAACATGTGGGTGCTGTTATACAGACATATCATATAGGGCATCTCCATGGCAGAATCAAAATGTAACTGATAATTTAAACTTACAGCTGCATTCTTGCTTATCTTGTGTGTTTTATCAGGATGTTGGCTTGTGGCTGGAGACTATAAATCTTGGTAGTTACCGCCAAATTTTTAAAGAAAATGGTGTTAATGGAGAATACCTGGAAGGCATGTCCATGTTTACAACTGAACAAATCCTACGTTTTATAAGACGTTGCCACATGAAGTGGGGAGACTTCATCACATTGTGCAAGGAATTAAGACGGATTAAAGGTCTCTCTCTTCTTCCCCCCTTAAACAGTAAACAGACAAACACTTGTCAAAAAACTCATTTGAAATTTTCATCTTTACCTAGGTGTTTTGTGCTCTTTCCATGGTTAGGTAAGGCATGATCATTGATGTTGTCACAATCAGTTTCGTGCTATTTGAACAATCTATAAGGAAACATGAATATACTAGAAGAAAGATTAAAGTAAAAGTTTAGTATTACTGTATTAGAGTGAGATATATCTAGAGTTTGATAACTTTCCTATAAGTTATTGGTACTGCTGTCATTTCATTACAGACAACCATTAAAGGCGTCTCATCATAGCACATAATTTTCTATATTGTGCAGTATCAAGACAATTTGTGAATTACATTTTCTAAAAAGTATTCCTTCCTCATATATGGGTTTTTAGACACTAAAAAAATTTGTGATTTTCAAATTTGATTTTCCATTTTTAATTGTTTTCAAATTAGTGTTCTCATAAGACATTTTTCTTTACCTAATGAAAAAATATCACTAGGTTGTGCAGTTTTCCTTTCTTATTTGATTCCTGTAGATATCATGAGTTTCTCTAAATATAAAGAATTTTCTATTTGGTCTCTCATTTAGAGGGACTAGATGAAAAATCTGTAATATAGTATTTAAGAAGGTTCAAATGGGAAAAAATAAAAAAGAGAGTTAAATTTATATGCATTGTCAGTTTTTCACACCAACATCTAATAGGAATATATCCCATGTCACATCATATCATTAATATGATGTAGTGGCATGGTAAATTCATATTGTATGCTTATGTAAAACCGTTTTATACTGATAATAAATATATAAATAAATCAAACTCAACAAAGGAGTCATTTGGTAACAGACATGTCCTATGGAGGACTCATTCAGAAAAAAAAAAATGAGAATCAAATTTGAAATTTGTGATTTTTTAAAGGACCAAAAACTTAATTAAACCCTTGTATTATTATGTAGGCTGGAGTCATCCAGAACTTGATTGTCAAGACGTCCATTCCTAAACATGTGATATGTTTAAATATAAGGAGACATGAAATGTGCATATGCTTCTTCTGTTTGTTGTGTTGTGACTTTTATTGCAAGATGATATTGTTGTGACAAAAAAAAAGAGGGGGAAGGGAGGGGTGTTTACCCCCAGTAAAGTTGTTAAAAAAAATGGCTTTATCTGTTACATGCTCCTAACTTGTGAATGCTATATTGATGTCTGTAGTGGCTTGTCTGAAAGGGGAGCAGAAGGTGCGACGGCCATGGTGGGCACCGGCTTGCCTATCTACAGTGTTCTTAAAGGTTGCAAAATCCAACAGACAATCAAGAGTTGTTTCCTTGAAGCTGGAACCATGATAATACAATAAGTTAAAGCTCTGCATATGTGTACCAGTGTACGTATAGCAAATTTCTTTTTGCCTAGAAAACAAAAGATAGGAAAACTTTTTCTAGCCCCCCTTTTTTTATTTTATTTTTCTTTTGATTCCAAAACCTAGTTGTTTCTTCTCCTCTGGAGAACTGAACTGTTATGCAGTAGAAGGTCCTTGTGCACTAATTTCCGGTGCTGTGTAATTATGTATTCTCTTGTATTATTTGTGAACGAAAATACGATATATGCTGTTTCTCTTCAAGTTATTTGTGCACTAATTATCTTTTTCTTCTTCTTATCATTTGTTCTACATACTAATTGTGGAGTACTGGAGTGCAACTAACTACTAGTATTGTATATTTTCATTAGTTAATTTCTTTATACTAGTTAAATTTTCTCAATATTAAAAATTGGAGTTACAAGTATTATATAAAATTAAATTTGTTTATACAATATCACATTTACGATGCATTTTTCATAAATTTGTCATCCTGAAACTGAAATTTTGGGCTATGATATCAAATGACGAGCTTATTATATGTACTATCAAACTATCGTAGTATTTACCTCTCATTAGTGAGTGGTGACTGGCTACTACGGCACTACCTCATGGCTCATAGGCATCATTATCCTCTTGAACCGTAACCCAGAGTCAGACGAAATTGGCTTCCTTTATTAATTTCAAACTTTTGCATTTATTAGTTCTTGGGTTATAATAAACGAACGCAGAGACTTTTATAAAAAAATAGTCATGACTATTAAAAAAGAAATAAATTACATGTATTAATTTTTTAATGGTAATTGCTTTTAGGGTAATGAATAGTACTACTATAAGGGCAAATACTCATAAGAAATTAGGACCCCTTCCAACAATTGTAGTTCCAGCCATGACAAATGCTGCTGTAAAATAAAGTCATGACAAATGCTAATAATGCGCTTCTTTAACACTTTTTTAAAACACATTTTTTTAATTGTTAGTTACAATTTATTAAAAAATACAAATTTTTGTACAAGTTAAAATTTATTAATAATGCTGTAGTTCCCTAAGTGGTTTTCACACAATTTTATATTTTTTAAAATAAATTTTAACTAACAATAAAGAATTTATAAGTGAGTTAGAACCATCATTTCTATTCATATATGCAATGCAACACCCACTGAAAATGAATGTTTTATGCATAAGAATTAAGCAGTAAATTTTGCTTATTCAGTCTTTTAAAAATGGTTAAAATTAAGTCATATATAACCTTTTAACTGGAGAATATATTTTCCGTATGAAATATGAATGATTCAAACACTCTAATGTGCGCTTATATTTATTTTAAATGTAAAAATAATAAGATAATCATATATTTTATAAATTATTTGTCATTTAACCTGTCTTTTTATTGTCTTTGAATAATTTTATTCTAGTAAGAGGCATTTTAGCATCTTTATAATTTCAAATTTACATGAACACAAGTGCCTAAAAAAAAAGAATACCCGTTAGCAAAAAAATGAAGACGTTACGAGTGAATATTTTATTACAGTTAAAAAAGGGAAATTCAATGTTTGGTTCTTTGTCTTTCTTTTCCCTCTCACGATTCAAATGGCGAAAACCCCATAAACCCTAAAATCTGGCGGTACCGAGTGATCATCATCATCATGTTTTCTTGCGGAACGAAGAAGAGCAATGTTCGCTCTCGCAGAGAGCAAGGTCGCGATTCCACGGTGGTAGATTCTCCGGTCACTCCTGCTCGAACCTCTTTCCACGATAACGCCGTTCCCAATCGCCCGACCACCGGCACTCCCGTTCCTTGGGCTCCCCGCTTATCCGTTCTTGCCAGGTATTCATTCATTCATTTCGCTTCTTCACCAAAATCTGCATCGAAATTCGCGTTCTGCTTCCAACTGTTTTTCCGTTTTGATTGCGTAGGGTTCCTCAGGTCAACAGAACTGGAAAAGGCGACGACACAGATCCTACCAAACCTGTTTTCGTCGGCGAGTTTCCGCAAGTGGTTCGTGATGAGCAGAGCATTTTGCTACACAATCGAATTCCTGGTGAGAACTGTTTGATTTCTCTCTCAATTGCGTTAGTTAGCACGTGTGTTAATTCCTTCAGATTCGAAGTAAATTAAGCTTGAAGTGTTTGAGATTATGATGTATTGCAATGCAGCTGAAGATCGCGTGTGTGGTGGAATTGACAAGAGCACATCCCTTGCTTGGATTATTTGTGGGAACAGGGTCTACCTATGGTGTTATTTGTCGCCCGCATCCTCCGTGAAATGTGCTGTCCTCGAGATTCCTTTGAATGATGCTGATGTTGGCAGAAATCATGCTGGTAGTTGGTTGCTTTGTGTTGTTAATTGTGATGCCACGTCTGTGGGAACGAATAAAGTTGCAAAACAGTGCAACTCTGCTGCTGTGGTTTTGTGCAATTGTCGGACTCGGGCTGTTATATACTGGCCGGACATCTATTCTCAGTTGCATGCTCCGGTCACTAGTCTTGTGTCTTCTGACGAGCTGGAGGCTGTTTTGACTCCTGATAGGAAAGCGTCCTTCAACAGGCAGCGGCGACAAAGTAAGCTGGGAAGTAGTTTGAGTGGATTGCACACATTTAACTCTATGATTGCTTCTGCTGATCCCAGTTGTAAGTTTGTATGTGTTGCCCTTGCGTGCAGCTCGAGTGATGAACTTTGGCAGTTTAAATGCACTCCTACTGGCATTCATCGAAGGAAAGTATATGAAAATATTATGCATTTCCCACTCCAACAGGGTGAATCAGGTCAAATTGTGAGCAATATTGGGTACCCTAGATCTCTGATGTGGCATTTTCCTCATTATTCTATCCAGGAATCAAGTCGGCAATTCTTGGTATTGACAGACCATGAGATACAGTGTTTCAGAGTAGAGTTTGGTTCTGATATACCTATTTCAAAGCTTTGGTCTCAGGCAATTGTTGGAACAGATGCTGAGGTCGGCATTAAGAAGGATCTGGCTGGTCAAAAGAGAATCTGGCCTCTTGATATGCAAGTAGATGATCATGGTAAAGTCATTACCATTCTTGTTGCAACCTTTTGCAATGACCGGATTAGCAGTTCAAGCTACATGCAGTATTCTCTCCTGATCATGCAATATAAATCAGGGATGGGTTTAGAGACTACAAATGACAGGGTTTTGGAGAAAAAAGCCCCTATTGAGGTGATAATGCCAAAAGCTAGAGTTGAAGACGAAGACTTCTTGTTTTCCATGAGGCTTCGGATAGGGGGCAAGCCTTCAGGATCTGCAGTCATAATATCTGGGGATGGAACAGCAACTGTCTCCCATTATTATAGAAACTCTACACAACTCTATCAGTTTGATTTACCCTATGATGCTGGGAAAGTGCTAGATGCTTCTATCCTTCCTTCTGCAGATGATTATGAAGAAGGTGCATGGGTTGTATTAACAGAGAAAGCAGGAATATGGGCAATACCAGAGAAAGCTGTCATACTTGGAGGAGTGGAACCACCTGAGAGAAGCTTATCTCGTAAAGGCAGTTCAAATGAAAGATCTGCACAAGAAGAGATAAGAAATCTTACATTTGCAGGTAATTTTGCTCCTAGAAGGGCTAGCTCTGAAGCATGGAGTGCTGGAGACAAACAGAGGATGGTTTTGAGTGGGATTGCACGTCGAACTGCACTAGATGAAGAATCAGAAGCTTTATTGAATAATCTTTTCAATGAATTTTTAACATCTGGCCAAATTGACAGGTCTCTTGAAAAGCTAGAAACTTCTGGTTCATTTGAAAGGGATGGGGAAACCAATGTTTTTGTTCGGATGAGCAAATCAATTATAGACACCTTAGCTAAACATTGGACAACAACCAGAGGTGTAGAGATTTTGGCCATGGCTGTTGTTTCAACCCAACTCTTAGAAAAGCAACAGAAACATAAAAAGTTCCTTCACTTTCTTGCCTTATCCAAATGCCACGAGGAGCTGTGTTCTAAGCAGAGTATGAAATTGTAGTCTATTCACCAAAAGTTCATCTGTTTTAGTTTGATCTTCAAACAAAAATTTCTTTTGCAGTATTTCCTAATCCAACTAACTTGTTTGATTATGTTTAAATTGGTCATTAGTTTTTACATAATGTGGGTAAGTGATGTCTGTATGAGCTTAATTTATCTGCCAACCTGCTTCTATAAAATAAAATAAATCAGATATAAACATAATTTTTAGGATGACTTCATACAAAGTATATCACAAGTAACAGTGGAGAGTGGTTTTTCACTGATAGTTTTCTTGACTTTTATAAATTGGGTAAAATGAATATGAATATAATCTCAATTATCATCCATCTGCTCCTTTGCCTCGGCAATCGGCATGTATGAAAAAGTCAAAGGAAGGAGGTTTATTCTGTGACTAAATGAATTGAGGCTTAATTATCCTATTTCTTCCCCATAGCCCCATATGTGAGTTTTAAAATAATGTAAACTTAATTATGGATGGAAGGAGTGAATGAAATCCTAAAGCACATGGATTCTTAATTCTTTATGTCATTTGACTTGTTAGGGTGGGATTGTATGTGAAGGCATGTTTGATTTATGATTTTGTTAATGGTCATGTTTTCCCAGCCAATTTTTTTAATTGATTAAATAGATTAAGGTTGTAAAATAAATAATTATAGTTTCAGGTAAAAATGCAAGTTAAAACAGATCATAGGGAACGGCAAATGGACATTGCATGACTAAATGATGCTTTTTTCAATTGCCAGGACATGCATTGCAAATTATTTTGGAGCATGGTGAAAAGTTATCTGCAATGATTCAGCTGAGGGAACTGCAAAATCTGATTAGCCAAAATCGATCAACTAATGTTGACTCCTCAAATTCTAGCTTGGATATTCAGACGTCAGGTGCTCTTTGGGACATGATACAATTAGTTGGTGAGAGAGCTCGTCGGAATACTGTCCTTTTGATGGATAGAGATAATGCTGAAGTGTTCTACAGTAAGGTTTCAGATCTTGAAGATCTCTTTTACTGCTTAGATGCAGAGTTAGAATATGTTATAAGACCAGAGCATCCATTAGGAATCCAGATTCAGAGGGCATGCAAACTCTCTACTGCATGTGTTACCATAATTAGGACATGCTTCAACTATAAAAATGAGAACCGATTATGGTATCCACCACCTGAAGGTTTAACACCTTGGTATTGCAAACCTGTTGTACGGACTGGTATTTGGAGTGTTGCTTCTGTCCTGCTTCACTTGTTAAATGAAATATCTGGACTTGATAAAACAGCAAAATTAGATCTGTACAATCATTTAGAAGCCCTAGCTGAAGTTCTACTTGAGGCATATTCTGGTGCTGTTACAGCTAAAAATGAGTGTGGAGAAGAACACAAAGGTCTGTTAAATGAATATTGGGAGAGGCGAGATAGCCTTCTTGAATCTCTCTATCAAAAAGTTAAAGAATTTGAAGATACTCGCAAGGTTATTATTCTATCTTGCTTGTCCTTTCAATCCTGGTGTGGGACAGATATACATTGTTCAATTGGTCTTCTGTGCAGGATTCGATTGAAGGAGCTGGAGAGCAGAATGAAGAGGCCTTAATGAAGGTTACTTCACATCTGTTATCAATTGCTAAACGACATGGATGCTACAAAGTTATGTGGACAATTTGTTGTGATGTGAATGACTCAGAATTACTGAGAAATATTATGGTATGACTGATTTTATTCTTTGTTGTGCACTTATGTTGCTTTTGTTCCCTTTTTTCTAGGCATTTACAAATTGCAATGATGATTTTCTTAGCATATCAAGTATCAACCCAAATATTCTGTTACTGATTGGGCTTTAGGATTGAATAGAAGTCCACTGAGAAGAAATATTTGCACTCCTAAAACTGAAGTCCATAAGGAAGCAATAGTAACAGTTATATTCGGACCTAGAGCTAGAGCTAGGATACACAATATCCCTTAAATGAATAAAGATCTATTAATTAAGAACCAACAACAAACCTCACAGTACTACCAAATTTGTGGAGCTCCACATATTCCTTCTTTCAATTTAAGCATTTATATATTATTGGAGAGAACTTCCAAAGAAAGATTGTGCAAACAAATGCTAATCGGGTATACGAATTTTTTTAACCACGTTCTTGACCGTTGCATGAGCACAATGCAATACCAATTATTTTTTATGAATTTTCAAAGCACAAGACATACTCATAAAAGTGCTTTATTTTGGACACAGCACCTGAAATGAGTTACTAGTAATAGTCTAAATAAGTGGTTTACAATTACATCGTTGACACCTCCCAATGTTGAATAAAACCTTGGCCTTCCACACAAAATTGGTTATCGAAAAATGATAATTTATGATTTCTATTTGGTATTATTTAATCATAAGGATTCTATATGTACTATGTGTTGCCATTTTTCTAGAAATGTATTCTTGCTTATGTCTCAATGGTTTGTGTGCAGCATGAAAGCCTGGGACCTAATGGGGGATTTAGTTACTATGTCTTTAAGAAACTCCATGAAAGCAGACAATTTTCTCAACTTTTAAGGTTAGGGGAAGAATTTCCTGATGAGCTATCCATTTTCCTGAGGGAGCATCCAGATCTTCTTTGGCTTCATGATTTGTTCCTTCATCAATTTTCCTCTGCTTCAGAAACACTTCATGCATTGGCTCTCTTACAAAACATGCAATCTACTTCTGTTGCTGAAGAGGAAGGAGAACAGGAGTATATGAAGATGAAACTAAAATTGACTGACAGAAAAAATCTTTTATTTCTCTCTAAGGTTGCTGCCTTTGCAGGTATGGCCCTGTGTGTTTTTCATGTGTTATGGAAATTACTTCCTTTCTCTTCAGTCTATTATATATTCCTTTAGATGGCTTCCTTCCTCTAACTTGTGAGATTTTGAACTCATTTATGTTGACTTTCCAGCAAATTGGAGTTAAATTCTGGCTGGCACTCTACTTTTAGTGTTCTGCTATCTTATAACATGCTGGTTTTTTGGTTTTATGATATATCAATTACCAACTCAACCTAATGGCTGCAGCTTTTTGTCGCACTTTGACTTATTGTTGGGAATCGGTGAATATCTGGATTCTTAGAAATCTTTAATTTGTGTTAGAGTATATTAAAAATCTCTAATAATATCTTGATTATATATTTGAATTATTTTGAGTATCTTAGGATTACTTCCTATTTTTCCTTATTATCCCATGATTTATTTCCTTATTTACATAATTACATGTAACCAAGCATTATATCTTGTCTACATTTGGTTGTGGTCTTCAAATCATTGGATAAAGATTGGTGTTTATATTCTGATTTCTCTCTCTCTTTTTATCTATATGTACTGTTTCAATTGGACACTGGTTGTTTATTTAGTTAAATATCTACATTTTTCTTTGGATGAATAGATACCTAATAAATTGCATTTGCAATAAATAAAAAGTATTACCTTTTTTTGTTCAACAGCTGGTAACGAAGCTGGTACTCAAGTCAAGGTGGACCGCATTGAGGCTGATTTGAAGATTCTAAAATTACAGGTAAATTACAGTTGTTGTAGAAAGTTAATTTACTCATGAAATTTAAGAGGAAGTATAAAAGGTTTTAGTTTTAGAGGGAGGGAAAATAAGAGGAGCTTGCTGAAGGATTTGGCATGCTATTAAATTGTAAATTCTATACACATTTGGCAATCAAATTGACTGACTTGTGGCATTGAGTGTTATGTGACTGTTTGACAGTAAAATTAATAATTTAATATTTGCTTTGTTTCATGAGAACTTGTTTAACCTTGCACTGGCAAATAAGCTTTGTTGCACCCTTTTAGGAGTCCGCTTTATCCTTTCTTATTTAGATGCTTTACATGCAGGAGGAAGTAATGAAACGTCATCCTTCCATTGAAGATCAGCTGCTTCATCCTGAAGACTTGATTAAATTGTGCCTGGAAGGTGAAGATCGAGAACTCTCGTTGTGGGCGTTTGACGTGTTTGCATGGACTAGTTCCCTGTTTCGGAAGATCCACAGAAAACTTTTGGAGGATTGTTGGAAGAAAGCTGCTAGTCAGGACGATTGGAGTAAATTCCATGATTCATACATAGCTGAAGGATGGAGTGACCAGGAAATCCTGCAAAACTTAAAAAATACTATACTTTTCCAGGCTTCAAGTAGGTGTTATGGACCTCAAAGTGAAACATTTGAAGAAGGGTTTGGCCAAGTATTTTCCTTGAGACAAGAAAACATGGAGACTTCTATTTTGGGGGATATGGGTAGTTCAGTTGAAACAATATTGATGCAGCACAAGGATTTTCCAGTTGCAGGCAAACTTATGCTAATGGCAATCATGCTAGGCAGCGAGCATAGTAGTGACATCAGAATTGAAGAAGGACCTTCCCCAATGGAATAGCGTGGCTAAGGATCATTCCTAACCGTAATCCAAGTTGGTATAGGTTTTGTACAACATGAATTGTGGAATATGCAGTTGGTAGTGTTCGCTCCTCTCTTCCATGCATTGCATTCACAACATAACCCTGGATGATATTGGTAAATGGTGTTGGATAGAAGATATGCAGCAAGCACAAACACGCAAATATTAATAGAGAAATGCTTGTTGTATACGAATTTGGCACACCATTCCGGAAACCTTATTTGCCAAAAGAAAAAGGTTGTGATTAATATATATATTTTAATCCAAAACAAAAAGAGCAGTGTAAGAATGGGGCAAGTAAAATGCCTTGCAGATACCATTGTTGATATTGAAACCAAAATTAATTACATCATGTCAGTATAAATAACATCAAATAATAATGTTTAGTCTAAAAATAAACGTTGATAAAGTTTTGTTAAAAGATTATGAAAATAAGATGGTGTTTTTATCATTATGATGAAAAAAATATTAACTGGAAATGAAAACAAGTATTGGAAAATGTGCCAGTGTCTATTTCAAAATTGAAAATAACTTGTCATCTAAATTATGGAATATTTATAAATCTTATAATTCTTAGACAACAATGAAATGACCTAGTTCGTGCATAAACAATTCTTACCTTATATCAATAGTTCGTGCATAAACAATTCTTACCTTATATCAATGCTCTATTAGTAGGAGTTTGTTATCTAGAATTAGCACTTGGATTGAGACGCGACGGAGAATAGTCCAAAACGCATAGAAGTTACCAATATGGCATGCTTTTGATATCCATTCCAGATTTGACTTATTACATAGATCATTATCTAAAATATTAAATAAACTAAAAGCTAAATTACTAAAGATAAGAAAACAACAATCTACGCTCACAAACGTGTTAGAAATTAATAATGAGAATCTGTTAATTGATAATCTCATATGTCCTATAAAAGTCTATATAATGTATTTTTTTTATCCATGATAATTTTGATTTCTCTTTAATTCTTGATTCACAATTTTATTATATATTTTTTTTTGTAATTTTAGTTTCTCTATTTCTTTTATAAAATAGTCTTTGTCATTTTTTTCTACCCATTTTGTTATTGTTGCACATAATTTTTAAAATGCCGATTGGACAACTTCCACGTTCATCAAAATTTTATACTATGAATCAATTAGAAATGATCTTTAATATGATTTAAAAATATTATCATAAAAATTAATAAACTTACTATGGATAATATTTTGTGATTGGATAACAATCTAATAAAAAATTACAAACTTGTCGCATAGATAACTCTTTGATAAGATTGATAAAGATTACAATATAGTTGATTTTGTTTATTTTATATCCTGGGCAGGTGGAGTTTCGCCCTGCAATGTATCGTGAAATAATTTTATAAACCATGCAAAAGACGCGTACGTGAAGAAGAAATTTGGTAGTCGTAAATTGCCATATAATTTCCATGGCCGGCCACGCCCAGATCCAGTGCCGCCCGATAAAAGATTAAACATAAAAATTTGCGTTTAGTGGGCAAGGCCAAAGCACTTTTTTTCCACCCCGCTACGCGTTTGAGCCCTGGAAACTTGGCAGATTCCCATTCATCCATGTTAAAATTAATCTATCTTAATAGCAGACATACCCTTGAGTTTTATTATATTATATTAGCTAGCTACATGATCCAAGTTGGACCGCTATAAATGCGGCCCTTTGTTCGATTGAAACCATCAAAATCTCATTTGAGCAATCATCAACCTTTCTATAGTATCTGTCTTTGACAGTACTTGTTCCATGTTATACTCTCATCTAGTTATGCTATTTGCTGGAAAGAGAGAGATAAAGGTGAAGAGTTGATTGGAGAGTGTAGCATAATCCCATGTCCATGTGTAACATAACGTGACATGATGTCAAAATAGTTTTGCCTTCCTTCTTCAAACCTCATGCGTGTGTGTAATTGCAAGATGAGATGAGTGTCTGAAAACCCTCTTGTTGGATCTTGAGAACAAGAAACGTAGGCTTGGTTCCGGTTGAATTATAGTCCAATCAACAGAGAATCGTATCCAGTGTTTTTCTCCCTCACTTCTCCTTTTACCACCGGTCACAAATTAAGACATGTCCCAAGCAACCTCGTCCTCAGCTGGTGGTGGTGCCAACATTGAACTTGGTGCTACCTTACTCCTCACCACCACGAACAACAGCAGGTACACAAGGATATGACGTAGAAGTTTATACGTAAGATTCCTCATCTCTGTCAAGAAGCCAACAAATACTTCCACTGGCAACCATCCATCACTACTTTCTTCAGTGCCTCCTGCTAGAAACTCCTCTTCCAAATCTTCTGTTGCAATTGATCTAGAAGAAGAAGAAGAAGAAGAAGAGAAAGAAGAGCGCATTAGGAGAGATATTGCTAGAATTGTAAAGGAGAAGGACTTGAAATCTCTCGATGACCTTGGTGGGGTTGACTCCGTTTCCGCTGTCCTTTGTCGTCAACATCAACACTCAAAGGTACATATTAACCTTCTCCCCTACTAATACTCATGTTCTTTTCTTCAACAATAAAACAAAAACAAAGAAAAATAATGAAACTCATGTACTACATTTTACTTGGGTTATTATGTTATAGGTGTAAGTATTCAGCGGCTTAGTCGATGATTAATTTCTGCTGGAGAACCTGACTGACCACTTTAGTTGGTCTCTCATCTGATTCTCAATCACATTTTTTCATCCACAAAACTCGAATTCGATACCTTGCTTAAGTAATCCGAGCTCAATGCCACTCACCAATTGCATGTTGGTAAACTCCTATACTATATGGAAAAACATTAAAGAGAGAGTGATTCTTTTGTTTTTTCATCCACATGGTGGTGGTTATGATATTTGGTGGATCCCTTCTGGTTTAGAACTATCTTATTTCTTGGTTTATTGAAGTGTGAAGGATGGATCTACTAACTGTTGTTTGTGGTGGGTTGAGACTTGAGAGAGATGTGTTTTGTTGATGGGATTTTGTTTCTATGAACAGAAGGGTACTATTGATGATGACAACACCACTATACCATTACCAGCTATTGGAACAAACTTGTCCAAGTTTTTATTCAACAGTTGCAAATTCTACCGTTGCACAATTTTGGTGCTGTTGATCTCAGCTGGGTTGTCATTCGCCATAGAATTCAAGCAGGAGGAACCTAAACATGGTTGGCATGTTGGTGTTGCCATAGTTTTTGCCGTTTTACTACTGGTTGCAGGAAATTCGGTAGCAAACTTTTGACGTGAGAGGAAAATGTTGAAATTGGCAAAGAGAAGAAAGGACGAGTTGCAATTCAGGGTTAAGAGAGGTAAAGAGATCCTAATGGTTCCCATATCTAATCTAATATTGTGGTTGGTGACACAATTTGCCTGTGGCCAGGTGATGAGGTTCCAGCAGATGGTTTGCTTGCAAGTGATGGCATTCTTGTGCTGGCTGAGCCTGAGGCAACAAAAATCAAACATGATCGTAAGGGGAACCCGTTTCTTATATCTGGTTCAAAGGTGATTGGGGGCCAAGGAAGGATGTTGGCAACATCAGTTGGAACCAACACCAATTTGGCTGAAAGGAGTGGTTTGTTGGAGAGACTAATTGAGAAGCCAATTTCTTACATTGACATAACTGCTCTTTTTATCTCTCTTCTGGTTTTATTTGTGGAAAAGATGGGAACAATAGTGCGTTGCCAGAAATGAAGGGGAAGGTCTCAATTGGCTTGTTGATGAAAGCACTTGAGAGAGCTTTCTTGAGACCACAAGGAACGGTCTCCATTTTAACACGTCTTGTTACTGTTGCAATACTATGCGTGCAGCATGGAATGCCACTTGTGGTTACAGTTTCTCTCAAGTACCAGACTGATAAGGTAGTTCCAAACCAAGATGCAGTTCTTAATGATTTATCAGCTTGTACGACAATGGGGTTGGTAACTGTCATCTGTATTGATGTATCAGATGAGCTCATATGTAAGCCAATGGAGGTTAGTAGAGTATGGATGAGGGAGAAAGATATCAGCATGGTTGAGGGATCAAAAATAGATAAAACTGCGCTTGACATGCTTAAACAAGGAATTGGTTTATCAGTTCTTGCACCAGAGATTTCTCTTTCCTCTTTGTCTGTTTCACTTGTTTCTTGGGCAGAAACAACATGGGCAGTGAACATGAGATCTTTCACAGAAGAGAAATTTGACATTCTTAAGCACAGCAATCTGAATTCTGGCAAAGAAGGAAGGTGAGTTTTGGTGAGAAAAATTGGGGTCAATGAACAAGTTCTGTACATGCATTGGAGTGGAGCTGCATCCACAATATTAGATATGTGTTCACTGTATGATAGTATAGGGGAATGCCATGCCATGGAAAATTAGAAGATCAAATTTGGGCAGGTGATTGAAGAGATGGGGGATGGTGGCCTTAAGCCAATTGCTTTTGCTTATAGACAAACAGATGGAGAACAACTTGAGCAAGAAGAACTGATCTTGTTAGGACTGATAGGTCTCAAATGCACTACTAGTCTTGAATCCATAAAATCAGCTTTGGAAAATCTCAGAAATGATGCAAATATACAGATCAAACTGGTCTCGGAGGATGACATCATGGAAGTGAAAGCCATAGCTTGTGGACTAGGACTAGAACATGGTATTGTGCTCGAAGGAAGAAAACTTCAAGATTTGAATGAGGAAGCTATTAGACGAAGTGGATCGAGCCCATGTAATGGCAAACTTCCATCCTGAAGACAAACTTCTATGATACAGTGCTTGCAAGAGAAAGGTAAGGTAGTTTGCATTCATTGGAACAAGGTTGATGACTAATCATACTTTCAGTTCTAAAGGTAGCTGATGTAGGGATAGTTCTTGATTCTGTGAGCAGGATAGTGGATAGAGATAGTTCTGACATAACTATCAAATGTTTCAGTGTATTGGAACCAATTGTGATGGCTGGCAGAAGTCAATACCACAATATTCAGAAGTTCATTCAACTTCAGCTGACATGTACCATATCATGGTCACTCATAACCCTGGTCACAACATGTACTGGAGATTCCCCCCTTGCAGCATTCCAGTTGATTTGGGCGAATGTCTTGATGTGCATTCTGGGTGGCCTAATGATGGTATTGAAGCTAACGGGCGAGGAACAGCTTGCTGAACAACCCTCTCATCACAGGAACCAACATATTATAACCAAAGAAATCAGGAAAAACATTGTTATTCAGGTTTTATATCAGGATCAGGCTTCTGTGTCAATGATACTCGAGTTCGGTGGACATGCTACTGACAGGGAAAAAAGGTTAGGGAAACCATGATCTTCAGCACATTCCTTTTGTGCCAACTCTTCAATCTGCTCAACACCATGCAATTGTTGAAAAAGGAAGTTCTCACGGTGGTTGTTCAGAGCTTCTATTTCTTGGTGGCCTTAGGAGGTTGTTTTCTTTTGCAAGTGCTGGTGATTGAGTATGCTAAAGGCCTAGCAGATTGCATGCAGCTGAATGCTATTAGATGGGGTATCAGTGTCTTGATTGGTGCTCTTGCATGCGTATTTGAATGGACCTTGAAGATTATTATTCCTCCATTTATTCTCAATCCCAGCACCAACATCAACATTGCTTCAGAATCAATTACTTCACCTTCGTTCTATCTTTCTCCAGTTTTTCCAATTCTGATGATGTTCGTTCTGTTCCCTGTAGGACTAGTTTTTAGTCAAATAGGCATGAACATGACAATTCGTTAGTGGCAGGCAGATAAACTTGACACGCCCAACGACTTTAGCCAGTGTGTAATTAATGTTGCTGCATATGTAATGTAATGTATGTAATCATTTGTGGCAGCACCTTTCTTTGTAGTCATTGTAGAATAATCATTTATTTGTACTGCCAATGTGAATGTTGATAAGCTTCATTGATTCCGCCTCACTTCCCTGCAGTGAATTAATGTGAACATTAGCATTTCTAGATCTATTATTGAATATATTTTCAGTAGAACTTCTTGTTCCTGTCAATGTCTCCATAACTCGATTCCCCATCCTGTGCATCTCTTACCAAGTTTGCTTTAAAAAGTCTAGTGATAATAATAACGTAGAAAGTGAAGCACAAAGCAGCTAGCCGTATGAATTTTGTAGCTCTGTTAGACTTATTTTTCTTATTCTATAAACTCTATCTCTTTAAAACTTTTTTTGCATGTCTCCGAAGTTGAAAAATGTAGAAAAATATCAGAGAAAATTTTAAAAATATATATTCTCAAAGAGAATGAAAAAGATAAAAACTTGCTTCAGAAATAAAGAAAAAAGACAAATGTTTAGAACAAAAAAAAAATTAAATAGCAAAAGAAGATATAGAAAATCAAAAGTTAAAAAATTTCAAAATAAAAAGTTAACTAAATTAGTGTAGACTTTCTTGAATAAAATAAAGCTTTACAAATCAACTAGGTCTAATTTAGTTGATTGAATAGAACGTGTTTGTATTGTAAATCTTTTAGTATTAAGATCAATTTCTATGGATAAAAAAAGGTGAAGCTTTAGAGGACAAATTCTAACAAGACGAAGACTAGGGTGCGAAGGTGAAACTCATTTCGCACCCAACGTAAGTTTCAAAAAAAAGTTAGAATCAACCACATTCGTCCGATTTAACAATAAAAAAATTAAATGGACAAGATTTCTTCAAGGCAACCGGATGAATATGTAACAGGAGAGAAGGACGACAGCATCTTGCGGGTTGCTAAAGTTGACATAACCATAACCGAGCGATCTCCTAGTGGTCAAGTCCCTACAAACCCTAACGGATATGACTTGTTCCAATTGGTTGAACAAATCATACAGCTGGGCGTCCATGATGTTCGGGTCGAGATCTCCAACGTAAAGCGACGTCGTCACGAACTGATTTCCAGCAGCACCACCACCGTTGGGGTCGGGAACCGCATTCTGAGGCGGAACCTGAACTTGAGCCATCTCACCCAAAACAACAGCTACAACAACAACTTAAATTTCTCTTTTTTTCCCAAAAAAAGAATCCCTAATTTTTCCTTGTTTTTTTCTTCTTTTTGTTTGTTTCTCTTCCCCCTCCTCTTGTCATTGGACACAATAAAAACACCCTAGGAAGAACAAAAAACCTAACTCAGGGAATGATAATGATAACACGATCTTTAGAGAAATTTTTAACTTTTTTTAGAGAAAAGCGAGGAGAGGGAAGTGGGATGGATGTGCGGCAGATTGGGAGTGGCCGCCAGCGAAAACTACGGGCGACGCGTGAGAGAGAAGGGAAATTGAGAGAGAGAGAGAGAGCAGTGGAACTAAGAAAGGACCCTTCTCTTCTGTTACATATTCATCCGGTTATCTTGAAGAAATCTCGTCCATCTAATTTTTTATTATTAAATCGAACGGACGTGATTAATTCTAACTTTTTTTCGAAACTTACTTTGTGTGCGAGTTTCACCTTCGCACCCTAGTCTTCATCTTCTAACAAACTTACATCCCCAAAAGCTTTCAAGTAAGCCGAAGTGACCTATTAGCTTCGTTTTTCATGCTTCCATGGTAAAAAAGTAATTGCAGAAGTCCTTCCAGTGTATGAGCTCGAATTGGGCTCCAGAGATGCTAATTAATTACTTTTATGATGCAGGCAATTGTGTTTTCAGATGGTGTTCGGGATGATGTTGATTTTTATTAAGTATAAATTGCACTCCTTTAGGTAAATTATTTATATCGTGAGTTTTGAAAATGTTCCAATGAAACTTCATTCACAACTTCTGTGAAAAATATCATCTATTAAAGACTGTGTTTTTATAGACTCTTGTCGTGGTCAATCCTAAATACAAAATACATGACAGCATATTAACTATTTAAAAGATAACTTAAAATTTTAAGTAGTTACATATTATAAAATGCTATAGTGGACATTTTACCACTGTAGAGTTTATATAAAGAAATTGAATCTATAACAACACGACACTTTATGGAATTGTCATGTATGTGACAATAAATAAGATTAATAAAATTATTATAAAAACGAGGCCTTAATCGAAAATTCAATATCTTTCTATTTTGTTTATAAAATTTATAATAGTAATATAATTAAGAAATATTGTATTTAAGTAATATATATATATATATATATATATATATATATATATATATATATATATATAGATTTTAACAAAAAAAATGAATAAAATATTTATGATAAACCTTTCTATTAATTATTTCAGTTGTTCATTTAAACCATATTTGTTTTCTTATAATTTTTTTGTTATTGAATATTTAAATAGAACTTTTTCACGGTATTCTTTGGTTTTTTAACCTCAGTTAAGATGCTTTGTTTTGTTTTCTATTAATTACTCTAATTCTCATTTAAATACAGCTTTTCTTGCTTATGATATTGAGGGTTAATTAAAAAACCAATAATGTCCTGAATTTTAGTCTAAAACTTTTTGGTTTCATGTTTTAGATGCAATTTTCTGCATTTTAGATATGATTTTCAAAAGTCAATAGTAGTTATAAGTTCTGGATTTCAAATGTGATTTCTCTATTTGCGAAGATGAGGTGGCACATTGTGTTGTTGAGGTGGAGGCACTACTAGCCCTGTATTTCTGTGTGGTTTGGTTTTACCACCAACACAAGTTTTTTTCTTTTCTCAAAAAATGTGGGTTTGTACTATGGTAGGTAGCAGGAGCCTAATCAAAGTTTTAATTTGAATTTCATCCAGGTGGCAGAAGAAGAGCCACTATATCAGAAGGAGAATCCACATCCAAATGGATGACCAATGAGGTGTTGCTGAGTTGTGCATATCCTGATCCGCAATATCATAGGATCTTCTATAAACCTTTGTAGTAGCCTTGTTCATTCTCAACAAAACAACCATCATCATGGCCACCTCTGCTATTCAGCAATCAGCATTCGCAGGTCAAACTGCTCTGAAGCAGCTCAATGAGTTGGTCCGCAAGACCGGTGGCGCCGGCAAAGGTCGCACCAACATGCGCCGTACCGTCAAGAGTGCTCCTCAGAGCATTTGGTAACTCAACATTATGATTATTAGTGTTATTATTGTTATGGAATGTAACTATAAGTTGGTATGCATGAACAAAACAACAGGTATGGCCCTGATCGTCCCAAGTACCTGGGTCCATTCTCAGAGCAGATTCCGTCATACCTGACCGGAGAATTCCCCGGTGACTACGGATGGGACACTGCTGGACTATCAGCTGACCCGGAAACCTTCGCCAGGAACCGGGAGCTGGAGGTGATTCACAGCAGATGGGCCATGCTTGGTGCACTTGGCTGCACCTTCCCAGAGATCCTTGAGAAGAATGGTGTGAAATTCGGCGAGGCCGTGTGGTTCAAGGCTGGTTCACAGATCTTCTCGGAGGGAGGACTTGACTACTTGGGCAACCCAAACCTGATCCATGCTCAAAGCATCCTTGCCATCTGGGCTGTTCAGGTTGTGCTCATGGGTTTTGTTGAAGGTTACAGAGTTGGTGGAGGACCCCTTGGTGAAGGACTTGACCCTATCTACCCTGGTGGTGCATTTGACCCTCTTGGTCTGGCTGATGACCCTGATGCATTCGCTGAGTTGAAGGTCAAGGAACTCAAGAACGGTCGCTTGGCTATGTTCTCCATGTTTGGTTTCTTTGTTCAGGCCATTGTCACTGGCAAGGGCCCTATTCAGAACCTTTACGACCATGTTGCTGATCCTGTTGCCAACAATGCTTGGGCTTATGCCACTAACTTTGTCCCTGGACAATGAGCATTGCAATTCAATGCAATCTTCTGCTCCCATTTTCTCTAATGTAACTACACCTGTGTACCAGAAGAATCTGTATGAGAACCATTATATTATATATATTAGAAATTTCTGTCCCTAAAAAATATCAACTCTTACGCTTCAATTCATAATATTGATTGTTTTGTGTTGTTGTTATATATGGTTTTCTATTCTTCCCATGATACTGATGATATGAACCACCTTTCCCTAAAGTTTGATTAGTTCAAACATTGAAACCATGCTCAGGGAATCTATCTCTATCCCTGATGAACTTACATTTTATCCCGTTTAGATTTTGGCAAGAATACCAAATCCTCAAGTAACAAAGTGATAAATAAAGAATCATCTTTAAAGGAATTTGTGTAATAATTGGATAATTAATAGTAAAATTTTAGACTAAAAGATATTGGAAGAATTAAAGTAAATAAATCTAAATAACAAGATGCATAAAGATAAACACATTAAGGTAAGAAATAAAATCAAGAAAATTAAGGAAAGAAATACTGATTTGAAGATTTTAACAAAAATAAATCAAATTAATTAATATTGCATAAAATTAAAATGCAAAAATATTTGAGTCTTGAAATTTATTAAACACTCGACATCCATGATAACCAGGTTTTTAATTGATGACAAAGATCGTTGATGTTTAGTTTTATTGGACTTTTTTCTAACATGTAGTCACCACAAATTACTGTTAAATTAAATTTATATTATCATTTATCCACAAAATTATTCAAGCTTTAATCCCTTAATGAGAGAAGTTAATTCCCTTGATTTCACTATTAATCCCTTAAATTAATGTAACTAATATACTTGTATTAAAAATAAAAGATTTTAAAGATGATCAATCATTTTTATTCTATCCCTAGGACATAAAAATAATTGATTATCTTCTTCATTTTACAATTCAAAAGAATTTTTCAACTACAAATAAATAAATAGGATCAAGTAAACATGTGATCAAAAATCATATATGAACATTAAACATATAAGATGAACAATAATTATACTTTATTAAATAGAAATAAGGTGACAATTGCATAAAAGTAGGACCAATTATATTAAATCCGACCGAATGAGAGAGTTAACTATTAGTCATGGAGGAAGAATGGAGAAATAACAGACCATGGAGAACAATCTTTCGGCATCCAAAATAATCAAGAACGTCTCTTGGTCCCATTACACATGGGTGCACCTCTGTTGGACTAGTGCATCTTTTGAAAAAAAAAATCAAATTAGCATCACACACCCATCACAAACTTTCAAACTTTTGCACAGGTGTGTGAAGTTGAAAAACTTCCAAAACCATTTTCTCTACCTCCGGAAAATCTCCAAGGTAGACTTGAACCCCATGGATGCTTAAGAGTTAAGGCATTTCATTGCTCGGTTCTTACTTCCACAAACTCCAACATAGCACAAGAAAGCAAAAATCAAACATAAAAAAGCATAAACAAAAATCAATGGTGAAAGGTAAAAACCACATCATCAAGCTAGTAAATATCTCTATTATTTAAAAATATGATTACAATGACTCTCTCAATATAAGAGAATATCTTTCAATCTCACCTAATAAGGATGATTTACAATTTCTCTCAATTCTCATCAAGTGTGGTGAAAACTAAAACTCCCTTTCTCTCAAAGAAAAATACAAGAACTATTTTTCTCACTTTCACTCTTCTTTGCTTCTCTTTTGGATGAGATAAGATGAGATGTTTCAACTCTTCACAAGTCTCCCTATTTGTAAAAGAGGTGTGTGACTTCCTTCAAGAGTAAATGGTAGATGTCAATGAATGAATTACGTTTACAAAACTCTAATATTCAATTTCTTAAATGGAGTATGTAAATCTCAAGATCAAAGGAACTAATTCCAAGATCTTGAAAATTACTCCACAACTTCCTATACATGCCTTGAAATGTGTTCAATTTGGATGTCGAATTTGTAACAACCTTAATTATGGAAGAATTTTAAACTCATTTATACTATGATGCTGGTGAAACGCAAACCATAAAAAATTCTAAACCACAATGGGCTCTGTTTATTATACCACATTGTTGATGTTACATGTTGATTGTATTGTTCCTGTCATGATTATCTTGTATGTCAAGTGTGAACATGTCTTAAAAGAACTCTTGATATCTATGGCCTTGTAGCCCAATATCTGGCAGTTTTAGCGAGCATATGATACTAGGTTGTATGCTGATAAAGTTTTAATACTGCTGAACAAGCTTAGCCTATGTTTTCCTTCCCTTCGGTTGTATGACTATAGATATGAACTGTGACACTGTCAAGTTTTTAAAATGACAAATAAAGGGATACAAATCACTTTTGCCGTTGGTTATTGAATATTTATCTGATTTTCAGTTTCAATGTTTTCTAGAACTCATTTAACAGATAGTATATAACCTTTTTTTTTCTTTTTAGCAGTTCTGCATAGGTACCATAAAAGATGATTTCCTGGGTATGATCAACGACCCTGCAACAATTTAAAAACCCCTTACTGTACTTTTTTTTTAAATAGGAGCATTTAATGATTGCTACTTTTCTACTAAGAAGCTTATTTAAATCAGTTTTTAAAATATGATTAATTTTAAATAAACTTAATGTTTCATATCATATTATAATTAGCTTAGGAGTGTATTGAATTAGGATATTAAAGAATTTTAATTGATTTTTTTTTATTCAATTAAGATTTTTAAATGATATAAATAAATCTTATGATATTCAATTAATACTTTTAAATTTTTTTAAGAGGTGCAACAAAATCTAATATTATTCAATTATGATTTTTTATAACTTAAAAAAAAGCCTTTTAAGAGGTGTTTGATGTAATATTTTTGTAATCATCACCCTTAATTTTGTCCTCCCCATAACTTTATAACACTTCTATAAATTTTTCATCCCATCACTCCCTTACAGTATATGTTTATTATTGCATCTCATTAAAACATGTTATTTGATTTTTCATAAAATAATTGTAATAATTAAAAAAATGAAAAAATCAGTGTATAATTTTAAATCTATTGTTCAAATTCAAAAGTAAGAATGAAAATATGTTGTTGCAAGAAGGATAAGTATAGGAGGACAAGCTACAATCAATTTAACTAATAAATATTAAAAAAGTTATATTTATTTTATCAAAATCTCATCATTTCATATTATTTTTTCACTCACTCTTGTAATTTTGAATGTCTTTTTTAAAAATTCACTTAATCCTTTTAAATCTTATAAATCTATATAAAAAAATTCAAATCCTTTTAATTCTTATGATATAAATCCATTAAAATCTAAACTATCATAAAAGTTTTATAGAGAAATTTGATAAACCATAACATTCATTCATAATCTTTAAAATCCACAAGATTTTTCTATGCTATAATAGTCTTGTGGTTGCGACAACATTAGTGGTGATTGTGGTAACAATGATAAAGGTGGTGGTGGTGGTGATATGGACGATGGTGATAGCAATGTCAATGACGATAGTGGTGACAACCAATTATGTCAATGATAACAATGATGATGGTGACGATAGTGTGAGGGTGGTAATGAAGGAGGTGATATTGATAGTAGTGGCGGTAACAATGACAATAGAGTGCTAGTGGTGGTGACAATAAAAAGAGTCATTATCAAATGTAAAAAATGTGTTTTTTTAATTAAAAACTAAATCGCAAAACCTTTTTTCTTGGTTTTTAAAAATGAGTATAAAAATATTTCAAAATTTATTTAAAAATCAATTTAACTCCATTTTTGTCAACCAAATGCATTTTATTTTAAAAATTACATTTGAAATCCAAAAACCAAAACTCACAACCATCCTAAACGAACCCTTAGTTGTTGTGTTTAGTCGAGTTCAATATATCTTAGGAAGTTCTCTAGAAATAGTATTAATTATCTATTATCTTTTTAATTAATTTTTATTATAATGATCTTAAAATCACTTATTTTTTAAAGGTCAATGTTAATAGTTAATTTATTAATTTTATTAGTGAGAAGAATTTGAACCCACCATCTCTTTCATTAACTTTTCTCTTAACTACAAGTCAATTTTATACTCCTTATCTTAAAACCACTTTCCAACAAACTTGTTTAAACAAAAATTGATTAGGATTATAATCTATTATTGAAATGATTTAATTTTTGCAGTTATTCCAAATACACCCTATACCCTATTGATTACTTTGCCGACTGAAAACTTACTCAAGAAAATTTAGAAAATAATAAAATTTGTTTCTCCCTTATATGGTATAGAGCCTCTCTAGATTTTTGGCTCTCTAATTTGTTTTTATTATTTTACTGTGTAACTGAGACCTTATCTTGAGTAAGAGAAGAAATTCATAATATATTTTCAATATGGAGAGAAGAATGATCAAAGTTACTAGTTAATTCTCATCTTTATTACTTTTTTAAAAAAATTTAATGATTATAACAAATAATTAATCCTAGCCGTTAAGATTTCACTTAGTTAAACATGTATATTTAAGATTTGTGATGAAATTTTATATCCAACTAAACTAGCGATATTCTTCCTCGTCCTTTAATTGGTTTTCAATTGTAAGAGAAACAATCATTGCGTGGCTTGTCTTCTAACTTATCCTACTCATTTCATCCAAGTTTACAAGTCAAATAAAAACCATTTAACAAAATACAAATCGGTTCAAAGACGTCGCTATTGATGCATATAACCAATTGATACTCCACAAGACCACAACCATTCAATTCGCAAAAAAAATCCCATCCTTAAAGATAATCCCATCATGGATATACATTGTTAGCTCCAGTGAACTCAACATTCAAATTTTTCCTAAAGATTCAATGTCAAGTAGAAGAACGGTGAACAATCCAGCATTTGGTCAAGAAACAATCAAATTCATTCCAAACACAAACTTCTATGAAAGAAACTGAGGATACCAAGTTACACTCACAGGTTATAGATGAAAAAAATGAGACATGAATTTAGCAACTTGCCAGGTTAAAATTTCACAAAACTAAGCTTCATGGCTTTGTATCAACCCAAAATCCACAAGCAAAAATATGGAAATTTATTACAACTATAACTACAATTTATAAGAGTATAGCTAGAGTGTATCTTTAAACAAAACATATGCTTACACCGTAGATTGAGTTGTCTGTCTTTACTTCATGGACACTAACTACATTAGGACTAATTTAATCATTGATGGCAAACTCCAAAAATATTCCTTCTCTATTCCCTTTGTCTCTTGTGCACAGTGCCACACTCTCCCTCCAGCTCCAAAACAAGAATAGTGCATTCAACAGTTAATGCATATTAAAAAGGGGGGAGTATTATACCAGCAAGATCAAACAAAGAAGTACCATCTCCTCCGAGGCAAACAGTGGCTAAAATTGACAAGTCCAGATAAGCATTGCATTACCTAACCATTTATTCTCCACAATACTCCCTTCCAAATGCTACTCAGCATCATCAATTTGGACTCTACCTCTCACCCTTTTCCTCCTTCAAAAAGTCCCTTTGGCCACACTTCCAGCGACCCTGCCTTCCCCTATACTAACTTTTTAGCAATTATCTATTTGGCATGTTCTCCAACAGCAGCCGATTCTAATCTCTGTGGCTATCATCAGGAATCAATAAGAAGGCCCCAAATGAATAAAATAAACTATGAACAGCTAAAAATGATTATCTCCTATACATGCAGTTCCAAACCACTACATGCCAAACCCCACCAAAATATAAAGAAGACCCCTGATTGAAATTTTTTACTCATTGCCAAATGGGTAGGCAAGGTAATGATCCTAGTCCTACTACCACTGTGAACTCCTCCATTGCTCTTCTTCAAGAAAGGTTTAGACAGTTGGAGAAGGTGAAAGAAAGAAGAGAGGGGAAACAACTTCTTAAACTCTTGTCATCTGAGAGCACCTCATCATCACAAAACTCTCAACAACAACAACAACCAAGGTTGGTAGCTCCACATAGGCCAACTCTCCATGACTCTCTTTCTCTTGGCCTCAACTTCACAAGCAAGCAAGGCGATCATCACAACACCATCAACATGAAATCACCTCCATCCTCCAATTTATGGCCACATGGAGCATCAACATCAAGAAATTTTGATACCTCGGACGTTGATACTTCTCTTCATCTGTAAATATATTTACTACTGTTTGTCTTAATTTGCTTCCCCAGATAGTACCTTATATAGATGTATAATAACCCTATGTTCTCCGTCATTTTGTATCATTAATCAAAGAGGATATGTATCAGTTATGCTTTACATTTTTTTTCCTTGAAGGTATGTGAATGACATGAAATTCGTAATTGTATATGATCGATGTCAAGAAAATAGTATTTTGTAGTGGCTTGATCGATGTCAAGAAGGCAGTAATGAACGTAACTCAATTGTAGCTGAAATTTATTTCACATATTCTTGTTCTCTTCAAATATTAAATTGGTATTTGATATATCTTGGATGTGTAATACTACTGTAATTTAATTTGAATACTTTTATTTTATAGAAAAAAGGGTAGTACCTAATAAGTTACATAAACTCGTACATGAGTTATTATCAAGTGACAAATATAAATTAAAATAATCTTATGGGCGTGTAATTTAATTTTAATACTTTTATTACAAAAAAGTACTACCCAAAGCAACATACACGCATATATGAGCTGTGATTTAGTGATATACTGATATAATTTTTCTTTTTTTGCGTAAGATTGAAAATTTGATCCATTCACATTAATCCAATATTATTTTACATTCCATCTATATATATATTGTAATTTTTTTAAGACAACTAAAAGCATTAAACATTTTTATTGTATATTTATTAACATTTAAAGCTTTTAAAATTGTTTTTTTAAAACTCACTGATAAATCATATGTATTTAGTTTAACTCGTTTTAAAGAGATAGTTATTTATTTTCATCGAGAAAACTAAAAAAGTTGCAGTAATTATTTCCTCAAAAGTAGTTATTTCCAAACTTGCAATTAGTTTTTTTTTTTTTTACTTATAATTGCTATATTGATCAATTTTTTTAATTTTGTAGAAACATGAATGCATCATGCTCTACTCCAATATCAAATCATCAACTTATAGTTACGTCTAAACACGTGCGTTGAGACATACAAACACGACAATTATATTGTGCTCTCTATTTACTTGGCAGTATCCCAAGGTGGCTTTAGTTGGACTTATATATTTTTTTAATATA
This sequence comes from Glycine soja, assembly GCF_004193775.1. NCBI lineage: Eukaryota > Viridiplantae > Streptophyta > Magnoliopsida > Fabales > Fabaceae > Glycine > Glycine soja. The sequence continues at coordinate 50,182,836 of NC_041003.1, forward strand.
TATTCTTAAGAAATCAGTACAAAAGGTAGAAAATATATGGCATGCTATATATATGATATCTTATTATAATATAATTTTAAATAAATATTTGGAAATATTTTGAATTTAAAAAATAACAACTAAATTCTGATATTTATTCATAAGTACTTAAACATTTTTCAAAAATTCAGATACAACACTAACAACAATTTTTTTCATTAAGTAAAATCAATTACAAGAATTGAGAAAATCATATCTACAAATAAATCATTAATCTTTTATGTGCACCAAAATTATTTCTCTATAACTATCAAAAGCTTCGCTAAGTGGATAAACTCTTAAGAAAATTCTTAGACGTTGAGGAACTAGTTGAATAATTACGATTGAATAAAACTCTATGTGACTTAAGGTTGTGCAGTAATTCTCTTAATGGATCTCCGTTAACAATTCAATATATCATTGGGGTGTTTTTCTGTACTACTAAATTTTTGTAAAAAAAAATAACTCAATAAATCTGGATTATTTTACATTCTTAAGTATGATAGGATGCAAACCTTTTGTTTGTAAAAAAAAAAAAATAAGGAAGGAAGCCTTTTACATTAAGATAGTTTATATAAGATTTGCAATTGTAATTCTAATTTTGGTTCAAATTGTTGCATTATTGCATGCAGAGGTTTATGGGTACTGGTCACTCACAAATTCGAATGGACCCAAATCAATTCAAATAACTTGTGTTAGATCATTCATGTATTTTGGTCAATATCAAATCAAACTGATCAAAATCGTTCATATACGGGTTGAGTCACGAGTTTAGATTATTCGATCAAAATCGAACTGAATCGATCAAAATTTTTAAAATTATTTGGTTTGACTTTAAATACTATTAATATTGTAACGTCAAGTGTTAAACTACAATATTGGAACATCTTAAAGCATTACTTTTAGTACATTATTATTTATTTTATCTTTTTTCATATTTATTTTGTCTATTATGTTTATAATATTAATGGATTATATTTTGTCCATTTGTTTTAGAAAATCTAATTGTAGCAAAGTTAGTGTAAGAAATTAATTTGTAGAAAATAGTTGTGATTTATACTATTATACTAAATGAAGAATATTTTGTTTTAATTTATATCCATCTATTTTAGAATATTATGTTGATATTATTAAATGAATCAATTTTACTATTTATAGATATTTGATAATATTGTGTTAATTGTATTAAATATTTGAATGAATCATATAAAATGACAATTCTAAGAAGAAGAAAAATCAAATTTAAATAGATAATTTATTGGTCAAAATCGAACCAAATCGATAGTTGAGTTTAAAAAAAATTATAAAAATTAAATCGAATCAAACCGATCAAATTTAATTGGATTAAATATTAAATTTAATTAAAATTGGTCCGAACCGACCCGCTAATACTCTAACAATATTGGAGTTTCACTCTTTCAATTTTTACTTTGCACTCTTTTTTTTTCTAGTTTTATTATTTCTTCCAACTTTCATTAAAAAAAAGAAAACTTATGCTTCCAATTCAATAATCATAGTCATAGACTCCATCCATCACCCAACCAAGTATAAAATTATAGTACTGGTACAAATTAAGTAAAAAAAAAAAAAAAACTGAAACGGGAAACGTACTGTTGAGGGAAGTGTGGAAACGAGTAGCATCGAGAAGCTTCCAAAACGCCACCACATCTTGATCGAAGCAAAGCCCTTCTAAAACCCTACTAGCATATTTTCTTCCAAACGCACTTTCTCAATCTCTCTCTGTCGTAGTTACTATCATCAATTCAATATGCTGCAGAGGCTCTCTTCTACTACTACTCGCTCTTCGTCCGTCTCTGCCTTGCTGCGCTACGGTGGCGGCGCACTTCGCCGGGACGTGCTTGCTCCCATTTCCTCTCCTCACTTAGCTAAGGTAGTCATTTCTCTCTCGCTTTACAATTCACTCTTCATTTCAATTTTCCATTCATTCGTCGCTCGCTACCTTCACAATCACAGGTAGGTGAAAATGACAGCAAAGCAGCTAGATGGTTTTCTATTATGAGCTCGGATAAATCCTCAAACTTGAAAAGGGGTTTGTTGTTGGGCAAACGATATGAATCAACAACTGCTGCAGAATCTTCTTCCCCTCCGGCCGAGAGATATGAGTACCAAGCTGAGGTATGGTACTATGCCCCTTTTTCATGCTTTGTCTTTGTCTTGGCCATAACTTTCGATAATATATGCACCCTTGCCTATGCCAGGTTAGTCGCCTCATGGACCTCATTGTTAACAGTTTATATAGTAACAAGGAAGTCTTTCTTAGGGAGCTTATCAGGTATGCTCTCTCTGTTGCTCTTGACTCTTGACTAGTATTTACATTTTTCTTCTCTGGAAACCTTTTTACCGGAACATGAATTTGTATCATGTATGATTTCCTGCTGACATTCTGCAAGAAATTGAAGAATCTGTTTGGAAAATTTTTATTCAAGTTTCTCCTTTTTCTTTTGGAAAACTATTTCCAAAAAGATTGTTGAAAAATCCAAAAATAGAGAAGCCTATGTCTTGGTATTGATTGAATGTCATGTAATTCTGCATTGTTCAAGCTATTTAACTATGCATTTTCATTTGCAGCAATGCAAGCGATGCTTTGGATAAGCTGCGGTTTCTGAGTGTAACAGAGTCTGGATTGTTGAAGGATGCAGTTGATTTTGATATCCGAATTCAAGCTGATAAGGATAATGGGATCATCACTATTACGTAAGAGAACTAGCTATGAAAATGATTAATGTTTGATAAAAAAAAGTTTGTCATTTCAGTTGTTGCTGCAATTTGTGTTTTATGCAGTGATACAGGCATTGGTATGACTAGGCAAGAACTAGTTGATTGTCTTGGAACTATCGCTCAAAGTGGAACTGCAAAGTTTTTGAAGGCTTTAAAGGATAGCAAGGATGCTGGTGGTGACAACAACTTAATTGGTCAATTTGGTGTGGGATTTTATTCTGCTTTTCTGGTTTCTGATCGGGTATGCATTTTTGTAAAAGTAAATGTGATGCTGTTTTACTTTTTGTTTCATCTGGTATTTATATAATTTTTTGTTGTTTGAAGGTGGTTGTCTCAACAAAGAGTCCAAAATCCGATAAGCAATATGTTTGGGAAGGAGAGGCAAATGCTAGCTCATATACAATATCTGAGGAGACAGATCCTGAGAAGCTGATTCCAAGAGGAACTCGCCTTACATTGTATCTTAAGGCATGTTGATAATTTCCTTTTTTGACCATCAAATATAATTTAGTTTTCTTTATTCCTAAGATTAATTAAAAATGTGATTTCTTTTTTCCCATTGCTATCTTTCAGAGGGATGACAAAGTTTTTGCTCATCCAGAGCGGATTGAGAAGCTTGTGAAAAACTATTCACAATTTGTCTCATTCCCAATATACACATGGCAGGAAAAGGGATACACCAAGGAAGTATGGCTCTACAATCCAGATTTTTTCAGTTTGATAGCACTATCTATGACCGTATTATTTTCAGTTTGAGTGAAGTTCATCGCTTCCAGATTGTAAAAATTGACTTTTTGAACTTTTATTAAATTTTGGGCTTATTCCAGGTGGAAGTCGACGACGATACAACAACTGAAGGCAAAAAGGATGATCAAGATGATAAGACTGAGGTGACAATCTGATTGTTCTGTATATATGCTGAATCAAGTATTTTTTGTGAATGTAAATGTGCGATTGTGTAGCTTCTGCAAATTTACTCGTTGACTCATGACTGAGTCTTTGACACATTGTTATGACAGAAAAAGAAGAAAACTAAAACTGTTGTTGAGCGGTATTGGGATTGGGAGCTGACAAATGAGACCCAACCAATCTGGGTGAGTTTTATGATTTCCAATTCCATGATTTGCACTTGTATTGAAAATTTATTACTTGAATAAAGATTGTGGCAATACTCTATTTATGCAGCTTCGTAATCCTAAAGAAGTCACTAAGGAGGAGTACAATGAATTCTACAAGAAAACTTTTAATGAATACCTGGAGCCATTAGCATCATCACACTTTACCACAGAGGTAAGAATTTAATTGTCTCAAGTGCCATCTTGTTGTGTGTAGTGGATTTTTTTTTTTGTTGATGCAAATTCAGTTCAGCTGAAAAACGTAGCTTGAGAAAATTGATTTTTCTCCAATGTCCAGAGGAGTATAGTGTGAATTTGACAGCTAATATTGTGTTGGTTATTTTTTTTGACAAATGTGTGGATGATGTTTGTTATTGCAGGGTGAGGTAGAATTTAGATCTATACTTTATGTTCCTGCCTTCGCTCCCTCTGGAAAGGATGACATAATCAATCCCAAGACCAAGAATATAAGACTTTTTGTGAAGAGAGTGTTCATTTCAGATGATTTTGATGGAGAACTGGTATAAGCACTTTGCTATCTACAACCTTGAATAAATGGATGGTGTTCTGACAGTTTTATCCTTCACTAATGTGTTACTTGCTTAAACAGTTTCCCCGATACTTAAGCTTTGTCAAAGGTGTTGTTGACTCAAATGACCTTCCACTCAATGTGTCACGTGAAATTCTTCAAGAGAGCCGCGTAGTAAGTAGATAGGGCAACACACATATTCTTACACTTTACATCTGAATCTCTCGTTTAGGATACACTTGTAAAATTCCTTACCTGTTTCATCTTGCTTAATTTTTTTTACTCCGTGGTGCTTGAAGGTGCGGATTATGAGGAAACGTCTAGTTCGTAAAGCTTTTGACATGATTCTGGGAATATCCATGAGTGAGAACAGAGAGGTATATTATTATTTTGAAAATTGTTAACTGTATACTGTTTGCTTTCATTTTTTGTTTTAAGTTGTAGAGGAGCTAGGATAAATTGAGGTGGCTTTATCTTATAGATATATCAACGTTATATATATCCTATCAGTTGCTCTTGGTCTTTTTTATATAACTTCTCTTAAGCTCTTTTTAAAGGATGACCTTTTTCCCTGTTAAATTTTACTGACTGATTTGTTCTGTATGCAGGACTACGAGAAGTTCTGGGAGAACTTTGGCAAACACTTGAAATTGGGTTGCATTGAAGACCGTGAGAATCACAAACGTATTGCTCCATTGCTTCGTTTTTTCTCATCCCAAAGTGATGAAGAACTGATCGGTTTGGATGAATATGTTGAGAACATGAAACCTGATCAAAAGGATATTTATTACATTGCTGCTGACAGTGTGACTAGTGCAAAGAACACACCTTTCTTGGAGAAACTTGCAGAGAAGGATCTTGAAGTATAAGTTTTTTTTTAGAGTTTTTAACTTTGTATCTTTTGAGTACTTATTTCTATCAATTAATATATATTGGTGTTTTTTGTAATGTAATTTTCCAGGTTCTGTTTTTGGTAGATCCAATAGATGAAGTTGCTATTCAAAATCTTAAATCATACAAGGAAAAGAATTTTGTTGACATTAGCAAGGAAGACTTGGATCTAGGTTAACTTCTTTCTTCTTTAAACTTTCAATAATTTGATTGAACAAACACTCGCATTTAGTTAACCAAATATTTGTTAGTCTCTCTTTCGAGCCAATTTTAATGTTGACAATGGGGTGAATTTGTAGCTTGGTTCTTGTTTGATGTTCAAATTCGTTACATATAGTTTGTTCTTTCTGCAGGTGATAAGAATGAGGAAAAGGAAAAGGAAATGAAGCAGGAATTTGGCCAAACATGTGACTGGATCAAGAAACGATTGGGAGATAAAGTTGCAAGTGTGCAAATTTCAAACCGACTTAGCTCTTCACCTTGTGTTCTGGTCTCTGGTAAATTTGGTTGGTCTGCAAACATGGAAAGGTGTGTCGTCTTCTCTAATATTAAATGATGTATTTTGAAAGTTTGAGTAGCAATGTTCAGTATGTTATCAAACTTACTACAGGTTGATGAAGGCACAATCTATGGGTGATGCATCCAGTTTGGAATTCATGAGGAGCAGAAGGGTGTTTGAGATCAACCCTGACCATTCTATTATCAGGAACTTGGATGTACGATAAATGGAGAATCCCCTCTTCTTTTCTTCGTCATGATTCCAAATTGAAATTATGGTAACGTAATCTTGATGGGTAATTTTCAGGCTGCATTTAAAACAAATTCTGACGATGAAGATGCCCTCAGAGCTATCGATCTTTTGTATGATGCTGCTTTGGTTTCCAGTGGTTTTACGGTAAACTCATAGCTTCATATTATTGTTATAAATGTCATTTAAGTTTCCATTGCGAAATCCTAAACTGGTATATTTTGGCTATTTGTTGGTGTGCAGCCTGATAATCCAGCACAACTTGGAGGGAAGATATATGAGATGATGGGTATGGCTCTCACTGGTAAATGGTCTACACCTGGTCAGTTCCAGTCCACGGTAAACCAGCCCCATACCCCAGAAATTGTAGAAGCTGAGGTGGTTGAACCAACTGAGGCTGGTGGTCAGAAGTGAGAGAGGACAGTCATGTGGACATTTTTTGTTTTCTACCCGTTCCTTTCTGTTCTTTCTTTTAACACTGCTTACGGGTGAAATTGTATTCTTGAAGAACATGGGTATTGGTAGTTAGTATTAGTAATATCTATAGTTGATCCTTTCCGTTTTGATTTAATTAGTCAAAAAAATCCAGCATAACCAAGTATAATATTTGACACTTAAAGTAGTTTTTCTTTTGTTTGGGGATAAAAAGATACCAACTAGACCAGAATTTAACATTACATTTCTGCTAGTGCTGGAGAGATTATGTGCTGTCTTTGGTCAATGGATAATGAGATTGGTGAAGTTGTTTGTCACATTCGACACCGAATAAGCATTGTTTATTGTTTATTAAAGAGTTAAACTATTAAGAGTAATGTGGACATTCTACACTAAAAGAAATAATTATAAATTCAAATATTTGCTTAATTGTTTGTTTTAAAGGTTTTATTTGAAATGAAGAAAATAAAATAAGAATTCAACTAATAAAAATTATATACAAAAAGCATTCATGCCACAAATAAAAATAAATTTTCTCTTCTAAATTTAATTTCACTTTTTTCATGTTTTTTTTTTCAACACAGAAAAACCCATGCTTCATCAGAAGGACTATTAACAAATCATAATATTTTAGTATAAATATTTCAAAATTATTATACATATTTTTTGTTGCAAAATCATTATGCATATTTTATATTATCAGAGAATTAAAAAATATTTGACATTTTTATTACATAATTTTACCTATATCAAATTCATTCATGTATTCCCAACAAATACCCTCAACTCTAGTTGGGGTTAATGTAACTAAACTCAAACTCATATATTTCTTTTGAGTTATTAATAGGTTGTTATTATTGTTTACCCTTAAGTGTTTTCCTTGCACTTTGTCAAGTGGAACATCTAGGACTAGGGGTCTCTTGTGCAACAATCGTATTATATCTGTGCCATTTTATTTTTATTAAATGAGATGAGATGAAGAGAAAAATGTAGATTTTTTTTTCACCTTGATTTATAATGTGATGTCATAAGTAAAAACAGACTGTTAACTGCAATTAATGTATATAAAAATTAGAAGAAGAAAAACTAGGTCCGGATCCCAATTATTATGTTATGTAATCATAGATCGTGACAAAAGATGAAAAAAGAGCAAAATTTAAATAAACGAAAGCAAAGAATTTATAAAAGCAAACGATTCAACAATTCATGATATGCTTTCACGAGCTTCAGAAACACTAAATAGTATAATGAAATCGAAATTGACATTAGGAGCGTTGTAACGACTTGGCATAATTTGATAGAAAATTAACGGTATCTGACAGAGTTAACGCTTTTGCCCAAGCAAGAATAAGATGGCACAATTATGAATGAGTAAACACGTAACGCTAGTCAACCGTGTGAACCAGTCAGTCACCGTTGGAAAACACGACCAGACCACCCTCCTTCCTACTTTCACAGTTCAATCAAAAAAATCAATTTGATTATTCTATTTTGTCGTGTTCTTCATAATTCGCCGGTTCAGTCCTTTTCCCGGTCTGGACCGGTCAGGGTAAAATTGGCAAACACACCATTCCTATTTTGACCTAACCAATCCATTTCTCTTCTTTGATCCCATTTCTTTCTCCTTCTTTCCATTAAGATACATACTCCAATCCATTAGCCTTCTTTCCAGTTTTCTTCCCCTCTCTCTGGTAACCTTCTTCTCCTTTTTAATCCAAATTATGATTCTTATTTTTTCCTTGATATTTTTTCTGTGATTGCGTGAATTTCGATCCACCTGTGTGAACGTTTGAAACATCCTTTGTAGCAACTTTATGTCTCAATTTTAAGGTCAACTTTCTGTGCTGGGTCGTTCAAGTTGCATCTTTATCATTTGATCTGTTGTTTGAGTTGATGAGTTAACTTGTGTGACCTCATAGTTTCTGTGGGAGATTGCATATCTCTCAAGCTTCTTTATTTGATAAGAAGCTGTTGCATAATAGCATCAAGAGTGAAATCACCGGTATTAAACTTTCTAATTTTTCTTCTCTTCCGTTATCACTGATGGATTTTCCTGTGATTATTGTGTAGATTATGATAATATGCTTTTTCGAATGTATTTTGTTTTTTGGCATCAGCTTGTTGAAAAATTAGGGCCTGATTGCTTACTAAATAGTTTGATAATTATTCTCTCTAGTCTCTAGTACTTGATTTGTCTTCTGTAATGTTTCTGTGTAGTGGGGGCAGAGGATGAAAGGCTGTAAGCCTACAACTTTTAGCAGATTATGAATTTTCTCAAGTTCCTCACTCTTTGTAACATATTAGTATTAGCATTTAACTTTTTTGTAGCATAACAAAGAATATGTTTTTTTTTAATCAGCAATAAGACTTTCATTGATAGCACAAGTTGTGCAAAAATTACAAGGAGAGTAGCAAATACGCCAATCACAGAACCTACATAATTTATGACCCAAAGCACCCTGAAAACAAACTGTGCTTGGTCGAAACTCAGCAAATATATAATGCATATAATCACCTCCGCTAGTTACTGACAAAGTAAATATTTTTTGGGTAGGTCACCAGGCTCTAACATAAAACAGAAGCCTTTGTGAAAAAAAAGAGAAGAGAATGCTCCCTCCACAACAGCAGTCACGGGTTGGAGGACTACAAACCTCTCTATCTCTAGTTTCTTCAGATCCCCGCCTTTCTCCCGAGGAGCCTAGATCAAACTCTGACAATCTCCGTGAATCTCCTACTGAAAGTGCCAGTTCTCGAGAAACTTGGCCTACTGCTGATGCAATTGCTGCAAAGAAGATGGAAAATGGAAAAGCAGAAATGGATTGCCCTGATCAGTCAGTTATTCGCTGTGTTTCTAGTGCAGACAAAATTAGTCTTCAGGACATTGCAAGAGAACGAGTTGATATAATATGTGAGAAAATGCATCATCTACCTGACGAATTTCTTGAAGAGCTGAAAAATGGACTTCGAGTTATCCTTGAGGGAGGGAATGGCTCACAGCATAGAGAGGAATTTTTCATTTTGCAAAAGCTTGTTCAGAGTAGATCTGATTTAACAGCCAAGACATTGATAAGAGCACATCGTGTACAGCTAGAAATCCTTGTTGCAATAAATTCTGGAATTCAGGGATTTTTACATCCTAGCATCAGTCTATCACAGACATCGCTGATTGAAATATTTGTGTACAAGAGATGCAGAAACATAGCTTGCCAAAACCAACTTCCTGCTGAAGATTGTACCTGTGAGACGTGCGCCAATGGCAATGGTTTCTGCAATCTTTGCATGTGTGTTATCTGCAGCAAGTTTGACTTTGAAGTAAATACATGCCGCTGGATTGGATGTGATTTGTGTTCTCATTGGACTCACACAGACTGTGCCATACGTGAGCAACTTATTTGTATGGGCCCTTCTGCAAAGAATGGAGCAGGGCCAAGTGAAATCGTTTTCAGGTGTCAAGCATGCAACAGAACTTCAGAACTTCTGGGTTGGGTTAAAGATGTCTTCCAGCATTGTGCACCATCATGGGATGGAGAGGCCTTGATGAGGGAACTTGATTTCGTCAGTAGGATCTTTCATGGTAGTAAAGACCCGCGGGGGAGGAAACTTTATTGGAAGTGTGATGATCTCAAGGAAAAATTGAAAAGTGGAAAAGTGGAATCTAAGGCAGCATGCAGGGCAATATTGATGGTTTTCCAAGGTACAAGTTTTCTAGTTTACCTGCAAATTGTAGTTTTAAAGTTTCTGCCTTGACATAGGCTACACACACGTGGATGCACATGCACGTAGTGTGAATACAACATTATTGTCTTTTGCATTTTCTTTGAGCCTATTCACTATGTTCATATCATAGTAGTATTTGTTTATACTAAAAGTTGAAATTTTATTAAAACTGTGTTGGAATGATTAAAAAAAGAAGCTTTTAGACTATACTCTGAGGTTATCTCGAAACTTCCTGCTTTCTCTTTATTAAAACCTGAATTTGAACACATAAAGGAATAAAATTGTGATTTGCATTGTTAAAAACATGTATAATCAATGAAATTAACTATGTTACTTGATTAATTATCCTTTCTTCTTGTTTTAACCAATGTTTTTCATATATGAAGAGCTTGAGCTGGACTCTCCAAAGAGCCTGGAAAATGCAGAAAGTGGAAGGCTAATTGCTCCCCAGGAGGCATGCAATAGAATTGCTGAAGTGGTCCATGAGGCTATAAGAAAGATGGAAATAGTAGCTGATGAAAAGATGAGAATGTTCAAGAAGGCTCGCTTGGCTTTTGATGCTTGTGAACGTGAATTAGCAGACAAGGCCAGAGAGGCAGGAGAACTGAAAATGGACAGGCAAAAAAAGAAGTTACAGATTGAAGAACTGGAGAGAATTGTGAGGCTTAAAAATGCAGAAGCTGATATGTTCCAGTTGAAGGCTAACGAGGCTAAAAGAGAGGCAGAGCGGCTCCAGAGGATTGCTCTTGCCAAGTCAGATAAATCAGAGGAAGAATATACTAGCAACTATTTGAAGCAAAAATTAAGTGAGGCTGAAGCTGAGAAGCAATATCTGTATGAGAAGATCAAATTGCAGGAAACTTCTCGTGTATCACAGAGCAGTAGTGGGGTTGACCCCTCTTCAATGCTGGTGTATTCCAAAATCCATGATCTTCTCTACAGTGTTCCTCCCAAGGCAGACGGTCAATCTAATGAGTGCCACCCTTTCAGAACAAACCCATGAGTACTGGTTCAGTGTATGTTATAATCTTCTACATATTATAGCAATGCTATTCTGTTGCACAATTGATGAAGAGCTAGTCTAATTCCATTAGGTTCAAGACAATGTAAGCCTTTTGTAGATCGAAGAGGTACTAGTAAGTAAAGGCTTAACTTAGTTTGAAATTTGGTTTGTTCTATGGGGTGTATGTATGAATAAGCATTTGTGACAAATTTTTTATTGTTTCTTGATTTGTGGAATCTAATTAGTTAGTCAATATGTTTTAACATTGTGGTGAGTGAGTTGGATCAGGACTACAGGCCAAATAGGTCGTTGTGGAGACAAAGTAAAAGTAATGTTAAACGAAACGACATTACAGCTGAAGGGAAAGTATTTTCTCGTATTACTGCAAAGTTGGGATACTCATCTTTTAAACAGATGGAGATGGGTTTGTCACATTACTGTTCTTTGGGTCTTCCTTGGGTTCTGGAGCTCGGTGGGAAGGCACCATGTTGTCACATGTCAAAGCAGCATTGATTCCGTGGCATCTTATGGAAGAGCTTTGTCACAAATTTAGTGCGACAATTCTTGCATTGTTGACGAACAAACCTGTTCTTCCACTGTTGGTGATGTTGATCACTCTGCTTAGAACGCTAGAGGGAAACCACAGAGCCATTTGGAAAATGTAATAGATGGCTGAGCACTAATGGTGTTGGAATAGAATGGCTGAGTATGAAATCATGAAGCTGGTCTAGAGCTATTGAGAATTGAGATAGTTCACCATCATTTGGCATTAGGAATGTTAAATCATTGTTTTGCAGTGAGTTGGGCTGGCTGTTGAGTATTTTGAGGAGGATGACAAATCCGTAGTAGGACAAGCTTCTCATGTCGGCCATGGCTGCCTGCAGGTCGGCTTGGTTGAATGACATTGTGGACTGAGATTCACCAATGGCAAAGAGTGTAAGAAGGATCACAAACCAGAGAGCCATTAGGGAAAGGATGAGAATTTGCTTGAATGTTTACTGTTTGTGTTTGTGTGTGATGAATGCAATGACATCTCACTTTGCTTGGTATTTATTGCTACGTTATTGATTCACGCCTATGTTGCCACACTTTCTTCCCCTTTCTAGGAAGGTAGGTGGGAGGCCGGTTGTGCATGATGAGGTACTGAGAATGTAGTAGATAGCCCAGAAAGCCGAGAATGTTTTGGAGTTTAGAGGTAGGTGTTTTATTTATTTATTAATATTCAATAATAAATCTCTTTGTATCTTGGTTAATTCCTATGAATAAAAAAACAAACTTTTTTTTTATAATTATCTTGAAAGTTGAACCTGAATCTCCATCGTTTTATCACTTTAGATTTTTATGTTTTACATGAATTACCCATCAAGGAGTGATTGATCATTGTGACTTAATCATCGAAAATCAACGAGCTGTATCCTAGTTTGACCCATTTTCTTATTCTACTACTATGAGCACAATCATAAAAGAGATGAAAGATGTGTTTAATAGAGACAGGAAATCCTTTTCAGATTTTAGCTACGAAAGCTCCTAGGCACAGAGAACTCTATCGTTGGTAACTGTTAACTTCAGACTGAAGCAGTTCGTTGAGCTAAACAAATGGTCAGTGTCATAGTAGAGGTGAGCAGGCGATTGTACAGGTATCTGCAGGGCAAATATAGGATTATCAAAACTTTGTATGGAAAACAAAATATGGGTAATATTTTTTTTTTAATAAAAGGAATAAAGAAAAAAAACTTTTAAAAAATATAATTATAACTTTTTCTTTTTAATTTTTTCTCTTCTCATTTTTTCTGTACAACGGAAATCCTTCTCCCTTCTAGTCCTTAGAAGATTAAAAAAAATGTCCCTAATGATATAGTAGATATTTAGATTAAAGTTTGTAAACTTAAATTGAGTTAAAAAAATTTCAAAAAAAAAAATTGAGTTAAACTTAAGTTTGTAAAATTTGAAAAAATAACTCAACTTTTCCTTTTGTAAAATTGGATTTCAAAATAAAATTTTGATTGCAAATACATTTTTGGGGTAAGCAAATATGTTATCAATGAGTTTACTCTCTAAAAGTACCTTCAATATCCAAAAATGCTTATTTAACTAATAATCAAACATAAGCATAATTTCTTTAGATGAATAGCAAGTTTGGGTTTTTCTCTAGACCACAAAAATGCCCTAGGCTTATGAACATGTGAAAATTAGAGCATCATGAACGTTAAGCAGTGAACATTACGCACTCGACAATGAACAATGCCCGTCCAGTAGCGATGCGATATGCAGGGACTGTTCACGCTAGGCGCATGTTTTTCATCTGTCAAACACTCTACAATTCAATATCTACAACTCTAAATATGCTCAAATTCTCAAAACATTGCACTTGTGTCGATGTTTTTTTTACGATGTTGTAGATGAATCATAATCAAACTCTCTTCACGAAAAATATAGATCTATATTTAAGCTTAAGCTTTCCATGAAGACCAGATCACTTCAATCACATTTCTAGATTGAGTTGTCACTTAAACAAAGGAGATATAAAATTTGAAGCTTCTCACTATTGTTCATCTTCCCCACAATTAAAATCCAAGAAAAGAGAAGTCTATTCACGCATTTTTTTTTTCATTTAAACCATTGAAATCATGAATAAGAAAATATGAATTATTTTCTCACAATATCCCCCAAGTTAATGCTTTGAAACATGTAAAAAAAATCTCTAAATTTGGGTATATCTTAGATTTATCAATGATCTTTTAAAATTGCATCTTAAGTTTTTTCTTCTTCTTTAAAACGTTCTCATCTTACAATATATTGTAATAGTGATTTTATTTTTTTACTTTCTTAATTATTGAATTTAAATCATCAATTAACATTGCTTAAAATTAGCAAGGTCGCATAAACATATACCTTTAGAATCACTAAATAAATAACTTAATGTTGATTGATGTAAAAATTAATGTTTGTATGTTCAAGAATGATTCAAAAAAATAATGATTTCATTAATATCTCAAAAAAATAATGATTTCATTAATGAAAATTCCAAGAGCATTAATTATGATTAAATATTTTAAATTCTTTTAAAACAAATATTAAATTATTTTTATATGTTTTGTATAATAACTGTTATTATTTTATTAATCAGTACCTTAAAGTTAGAACACTCTTATAAAAAAAGAATCATATAAATTTCATCTTCAATATTCATTGTATATTAATTACATACTTATTGAAACATGAACATGCTCTAAATTGATTCAGCTGTTGAAAACTTCAACTGCCACTTGTTGTAAGTGGTAGTCGTGTCTCCACCATAGGTGGGGGACACCTTCTTACCCAAATGGCCTCCAAAGGCTAGCTCCTATATGAGTAAAACAAAAATAAATTTGAAATCTTCAATTTGACCAAGAGTCAATATGGTAAAGAATTTCAAGACAAGCTTGGAGATTATAATCTTTCAAACTCAATTTATAAAGCCATTTGCATCAGCATGTCCTCTTCACACCCATTATTATAAAATATAAACAGCAAACTGACACTATATTATATAAGTTCAAATTTTGATGAATATATATATCGACCTTACAGAAATAATGTTCACTAGCTAATATTGAGGGTTACAGACATTTGCAAAGATAAAATCCGTACAGCAAAGGTTGCTATCAAGCTTGGTCAAGACAAGGTTGTGTGTCAGGAAAATAGATAGGCGAGCTAATTTATAATGTCTTTTGTCTTTTATCATTTTTGTCTCTATTTTGATTAAGTTGTCAACTTCAGACTTGTACATGCTACAGTTGTCGATTTTATTTAGGAAGCATTACGAAAAATATGGCATTCAGTAATATTTATAAAGAATCAAATAAATCTTTCTATAGTAGCATTTTTTTTACTAATCCTTTTATTTATTAAAAAAATATTAAATATATTTATTTTTTATTCGATGTTTCTTATATAAAATATTAAGATTATGAATAGAGACATGATTGTACACATAATGCATTTTTAAATCTAAAATATACAATCATTCAACTTTTACATAATAAATATTATCATCTTATTTTATTGTCATAATTGTGTCTCTCTAACTGGGAGTAGAGTAGCTAGGTAGCTGCATAGTAACACAAGCGTAGGGCATAGCTGCTAATTGTAATAGGCACTAGCTTCTTACGTTGAAATTGAATGGGGCAGTTATTGTGCATCCGAGGCAGACTACACATGTTGTTGGTTGTTTATATTGATGAAATATGAGTTAATTTGATAGTTAATAAATAAATATAATTTTTTTTATTATCTTTAATGAAATAATGAATAAATTAATATATTTATTATTTTTTATCAGTAAAAGTTAAGAGAAGAATAATTCAAATATTTTAAAGAAAAATTGAGTAAAAAGTGGAAAAAAAAGCTTGAAGAAGTGAACACTTCACTTAGTGCACAAAAAAACTCATAACGAAACACAAAGGCGCGCTTAGCGTGAGAGTTCACACTAAGCGCAAAGTCAACGTAAAAATTAAGTTACTTGGAGCTTGTATAATGAAGAGGAAGCAAAAGGAAAAGACATCGAGTCTCATAACTATCCAAAGCTTGGGGTCTATCCCTTAGGGGAAACTCTCTTTCTTAGTCATTTCCCTCTTTTTTATCATTAGTCATTCAACCATTTCTTTCATTAGCCTTTTCTGAAGTGTAAAACTTCTCATGGCTACGAGAGATTTCTCTTGGAGTCTAGCAGTCAGTGCCCTTATAATGTAATTGCTCTTCTTGCAATTTCAATTTCTATTGTTCCTTTTATATTTTTCATTGTTATTGTGTGGTTTTTTAGGAAAAATGACAATGTCTAAATAACTAATAAATGACATCTCAACATTACATTATCAAGGGATAAAGTGACTTTGTTGTACCTTTGCATACATTTTTATACGTCCCAACATAATTGCATTCTGATGACGTCTTCTAAATCATCTTTGTTCTCTTGTTTATTATTATTTTTGTCTTTTTAAATTTAATTTCTTTCATTCTCTTTATTTCTATTTTACTTCCTCTTTTATTGTTTACAAATTGAATATTCACCAACACAAGACACTCAATTTTTAGTTCAATCTTTATTATTTGTGATAAAATTAATACACTTATCAATCTTTTAAAAGCTGTCATCTACAACTGTATTCGGATATCTTGATAATGTTTGGTACCCGCGTTGTAAGTCTGATGTAGTTAGAAGGCCTACATAAGCCTGAGTAATTAAAATTTCAACTTTAAACTTATCAATATTTTTTTTATTTTTTAAAATAAAAGACCATACATATTAACTAAAAGATCTCATGTTATTTTTTTTAAATAAAAAAATTCTCTTAAATTTTATTTTAGGTCTCATTTTCTATTCATTTGACCCTACCTAATTATATTCTTCAATTTTCTCTCTATTTTCTACTGCATGTTTGTGATTCACTTTTTTTTTTATAATGTGGGATATACCAAATTGAATCAGAGACTATTTTTTTTAAGTTACTGAAATTCATTTATGCTATGTTTTTTATTTTCTATTTGACAAAAGCACAAGAGAAGTGAGTTGAGAAAGCAAGGAAGAGTGATTAAGTGTGCAAATTTCATCAATTTGACGGTCGAGTATTGGGGAAATTTTTAAAATTTGTGTGAGCCCTACAAAAAAAATGTTGGTGCAAGAGAGAGCCCATATAACAGAATTGATGAGAATGTAGTTTAAAAGTGTTGTTCATGTGACTCAAGGGTGTATGATAAAGTAATAATGGATCATGTTTGTAACATAATTAACTACGGTACATTTTATATGCAAAACGGCAAAATAATGTGTTAAGAAGCATATAAAATTGATTATCAGCATGTTTGGGTTGACATTGAGATTAAAGCGTCTTTAACATGAAAAAGAAAAACTAAAAATAATAGCTTCAACCTTCAACACGGATCGATTATGTTTGTTTTATATAATTGATTATGTTACTTAGGTGCGTCTTAAATATATATCCGAACAATTACATATGTTTGCTTTATATGACCAATTATATTATTTTTTATTTTTTCTCTTTCCTATTTTATTTAATTTCTCCTTTATTTTTCTTATATCAAATTACCAATATTTTTTATCTATTTTTTTTTCACTTACATATTTTGCTGCTATTTCCTTTTTCCAAACCAAAAATATACTCTTAAGGAATTGAAATCTATTCGAGGGATAATATCTTCTTACACATTATATATATATATATATATATAAGAATTAAATTCTTAATTACATGCTTAAAAACATAATTATCTTATGAATACTATATCATGTTAGTGATTTACTTTTCTTTTTTTAAAATATTTATTTTCATAAGTATAAAATAAGTAATTTCCTAAAAAAAATAATTATATCTTTAAAATAAATTAAATAAAAATATGCATCTAATAATCTTAAATTTGCCTCCTATTGAATGAAACAACCCCATTTTAAAATAAAGTGATCAACTTGGTGATCTAAATAATTTGATTAAATTTTGAACACTACTTAAATGTTTTTATTTAGAGAAAATAAATATTCACTGTCAATATAAAAAAGTTTTACGTTATTTAATCACAAACTTTCATATACAATAAATTTATTAACTCTTATCATAATTACCTTAAAAATTATAATACCCTTGGTTTTTGATTAATTGATACTGTATAATCATTAAACTCTTTTATTTATGTATAAGATAAGTTGTAAATCATTAAACTCTTTTATTTGTATTGGATAAAATACGTTTTTATTTCCTTAAATATAATGATATTCTTGTTTTAGTCTTTTAAATTAAAAGTTGATTGTTTTATCCAAAATCGTAAAATGCTTTTTTTAGTTACTTTCTCCACGCATTATTAGTGCATGTCAAACATGACATATTGAATGTGACGGTTTTTTACCGTCACAATTTAATTTTTAATTGAAATTTTAAAACATGCCACAAATTACAAAAATAAAATAAAAATACAATAATCAAATTGTTAATTAATCATGTTCTTCATACACATTCCCTTAAACAACTCTCGTCCATAATCCAACCTACCACTTCTCATACATAGCGAGCGCCGGATTTTATGTTTCAGCGCCTTGTTTTGTTGTGAATGGCGGCGTGGGTTATTCAAGTTGGAATTGCTTTCTTGATTTTTATAGTTCCTCAAAAAGCTGATTAATTTTTATGTTTAAATTAAAATGTTTATTTTGATTGTGAATTTGGTTTTTTCTGAAATTGATAACAAAAAAATAAGGCACTATTGTTTTATTTGAATGGGAATGGAGATTGTGAAATATGAATATTTTGATATGAGGAAAGCTCAAATCATTCAATTCTTCAAGAGTTGCAACAGTTATCTCTTAGTGATATGATGGACTAATATTATTTATTTCTAAATTATTTTTATATTTTTTCTATAATTTGTAACAGTAAAAAATCATCACAAATTACACATTTAATATGTTTTGTTAGGCCTACACTAATGTTATTTAGAGAGAAGGACTAAAATAAATATTTATCAAGTTGGAAGAATTAAAAAAATTAATTTGAGAGACAAAAAAAACATTCCTTTAATTTAAAATATTTAAAATATATTTAAGTATTCATATCTTAATAAATATTCATGGATACATATAAATATCAACAAATATACAATTATTGGATTAGAATGATATTGGTATGCATCCTTATGCTGCACTTATCCAAAAGATGACCAACTTATAATTATAGGGAGGTGCCCAACTAGTTGGCTCGACAAGGTTATTCTTCAACGAGTGTTGGTTGATGTCTCGAATGTTTCTTTTATTATACTTTAGTTTCTATTCTTCTGTTTGTATTAGTTTCCCATTCATAAAAAAACAAATATCAATAAATAAATATTTATAAAATTTGTGAATATTTCTTATATATATATATATATATATATATATATATATATATATAATGGATAACAAATTTTCATTCAGCAAGACAAATGAAATCTCTACTTACAATTATTTCCAACATGAAAATTATTAGATGCTCACTAAAAGCTAGAGACCACAGTCATCAAACCTTAAAACTTACTCTCTTAATGATTAAATGGATTTTTCATATATACTAACTCCCTACCTCTGTCCACAAGTTTCTTTAATTATTTAACTTCGACAGGCAAGTGGACTATAAAATACGGGTCCTTAAATAATTTCAGATTGACATATTTCTTAACATTTACTGAAATACATCGAAGAGGAAACATTGATTGAGTCGTTGGATTATTATGTTACAGTCGTACTATACTACATTTCACATTATAAAATCCTTTTAATCATTACAAACATACAGACATATTGTACAAAGATTTGAAGGTAAACAACTTTGTTTGGTAGTTATTGAAAACCACAAAAATGCCGACCAAACCTACATTAAGCTGTGTCTAATTCTGATAAATTGAAGACTTCCTCCTTTTCAATAAGATGGCTTTGGTTTAAAATAATATCACATAAAGAAAAACAATTATTGTACAACCATGCAAGGAAATTGTATTAAATTTAAGGCATTTGAAAATAGTTTCATCTTGTTACTATTCGTTAATTTAAAAACCATTACATGAAGAAAAAGTAATATTCTAGCAAGAAAAAGAAATTAAAACAATGGATCGAAAGATTATAAATTCCATGCCTTTAAATAAGTTATGAAGAAGAGGTGAAAAATCCTGTAGCTGGAATAATTAGGAATAGAATGCATATTCTTGAAGAGAAATCTTCCTAGGGAGAATAATAGGCATTGTGGTGGGTCTATGCCCAAATGGATTTTGTAATTATTGAACCTACACATAGTTACTTGATGTGCCCCATACAGTAATGCACTTCCCACATGAACATAGTACTTAGCTCCAAAAGATGAATAAATTAATATAAATAAATAAATAGCGTGGTAGTTTCCATGGCAAGAAGTAAAAATCAAAATGGAAAGGGAAAGTAACAAAGCTTCCAATACCATTATGCCGAAGTGGATTACAATGAAGCATGACCCTACAAGTTTAAACCATCTAAGAGTTGCTTTGATGATTGGATTAATTCTTTTCTAGTTGGTCACTTTCTTTTTGACCCTCAAGTGTTGATCTGTTTGCCAATCTTATAAAAGTATTTTCTTTTTTCTACAACACATATATCAATGTAAAATATGGGAAAAAAATATACTTCAAATTAATTAAAAAATACATCTTAATCAATATTAACGATTTAAAATTAATTATATCAAATTATAAACTAAACAGCTCCTAAAACCGTAGGTTTTACTTTTTTTCCCTTGTAAAATGTACAACCACTACTTACCCTCTAGCTATATGTCAACTTATTTTCGGCGGAAGATTGTTTATATAATAACGTTGAAAAATATTATATTATATTATATTATTGTGAATAAATATTTTACGAGTTTACTTGATAAACGTACTTCATGGTAATGGTACTAAATTGCCAACTATGAACAGCCCAAAAAAAAAGTAATGGAGCCAAGCCAAATTGGCAATGATGAACACTCCCCTTAAAAAAACAAAGTAATGCTGCCAATAGGAAACACAGCTAGTTCAGCTTGCATCATCATATTCCAATATATTGTTATTGTTATGTCACCCGAATCGAACTGACCTGCATTCGTAATACGGAATTTTGTTTTCTATCATTTATCATAGAATTTAAAAATGGTGCCTTACAACTTTTTACAGTATATTTTAGTATGAATAAGTTAAATGCTAAAAATGAGAAGAAAATATATATTTGTAAAAAAAATATTTAAGGACCTGTTTGATTTTGAGGAAATGCTTTTGTTTTCATTTTCTATTTTAATTACAAGTTTCTTTGAGATATAATAAAAATACTAAAAAATAACAAATATGTTATTTTACTTTTTTTAATAACTTTTGAAAATAAGAAATATAGGAAAATAACATGGCATTTGTATAATTATAATTAAAAAACATATTTTCCAAATCAAACAATTCCTAATTTTTCAATTCTACAGTAGGAATTAGGACCCCCCCCCCCCCTCCACATAATGAGAAATAGATGAGTTTATTATTATTATTTATATTTAGCTTAACAAGAAAGTATGAATACAGATTAAATTTGTCTATAGATCTGACTATAATGTAAGAACCCGTAAAAAAAAGAAGACTATAACATAAGAAATGGACACGTTTTATTTTATTAACTCAATCCAATTCCATCAATTGACTGTATGGATGCACAAAGTATGTTGTACACAATATATTATCACAGCAAAAAGACCATTCAATCAATTGACCACAAATCAATTGACTTAAACAAACAACAGCAACGGCTAATCAATTGAACTTACATATGTGATTAGCATATGAAACCAACTTGTTAAGGAAATATTCAAGCTCATTTAATCTCATTAGGTAAAAATCTGTTCTGTGATCTGTCTACCACTCCTAGCTAGGTTTTACTTATGTAGGTAGGTATATATACTATTTCCTCCTGCTGAACTTTATGAAAAAATTTCTCCCTAAGTGAAACTTATACATTCTTAACTTTCCAACATAACTGTACTTAAAAAAAAACAGAACAGTACTGTACAACAAGTTCTCCTTATGTAAAGATTGTAAATTTGTTTAAGCACTGGAAATGTTCTGGATCGCAAGAAAAAGTGGCATGACAATAACAGCAAAAATCTGGCTGTATGTAAAACAGTGTTGGTAGTTACTATTTTTGCTAGAAATGACAAATCTCACCGCCATAGCAAAAATCGTAAGAGTGGGACTCCACTTTAAAACTTAACATATTTCTGAAAAAAAATATTTCTCACTAATCATAAATCATCATTAATTAATAGGTATAACCCTACTTCCATATCCCACAATGATGAATAACTCTCAAGGCAAGAAATTCACAGATCTAAAGTCTAAAACTAAATATGAGGGTTTTTGTGCGGTTGATCACCACCAAATTAAGATTAACTTATTAAATGTTTAAAACGATAAAAAATTAAGTTAATATAATAATATCCATGCAATGATGGTCAAACCAATTATGCTTTTGATAGTAGTTTTTAATCAAATTGGCACTTTGTTTAGTACTATTGCTGGGTTGATTCTCACTTTCTTTCATTATTATATATTGGTGGGTAAGGTATGTAGCCGACATTCATTTTATTTGATGCGCCCATTACACCTATATACCCCTCATCAAACCTATATAATTTTCTCAAAACCATTGATTCCAGAAAGAATCTTTTGGCACCACGCGCACATTAGCCTTTACCCCTTTGAATAATTGCCCATTCTTCTACCAGTACGTTTTGAGCATAATATTACAGTGTTACTTTCCACTTATGATGGAACTGGGAATGGACAATGTGCTACGTGCATTACCATTTTTACCCTTTTTAATTTCTCTCTCTCCCTATCTTTCAAATTCTTCTTCCCTCTCTCTCTCTCTCTTCTCTCACCGTTTCACCAGAACCATTTCTTCTCACAACTTTTTTACTGACTCTCTTTATCTTTTCTGGCACTTAAATCCGTATTCTGCAGTGTACAGTTGGAGTACTCCCTCTTTAAACACTGAAGGGTGCGGTCTTTTTCAACTCTTGCAAAAGCAAAACACCAACTAGAAGTAAAAAAAAAAAAGAATTAAAATTAACCAAAAAATTCAATTATGCTATTGCTAAAATACTAAACAGTAATTATTGGTATTAAAAAAATCTGATGTTTTTATTTTCCTTTTAAAATTTATTTTTAATCATGGATTTTTGTTTGCTTTTGGTTAAACCTTCCCCACCAGATGATGAGATAATCATGATACATCCTCAATTAGCTAATGCTGCACACCAATCTGGGGAGAGAGAGAGAGAAAGAGGGGACAGTTAACATTTTTCTTTCTGAAAAACAAAAATGGGTTATATCAGCAAATTTTCAAGAAGATGATGGTCACTGTGTGATATTGTTTGTTCCAACTCTTGATGCTTCTTTTGGGTGTTCAGAGGTCAGTGAGGCAGAAACAACCTGTTATAGAAAAAGAACAAATTTTCCCATCTCATCCACAACTCCTCTCAGTGGGTTTGATTTGGTGTGATTATTACCCCATGCTCCTCTTCTTGTTATGTTATCTCTTCAACTTCAACCTTCACGGATATCCACAAAAAAACAAACTTTTTGGTTGGACCACTCCAGTTCAAGCATAGTGGAGCTCCTTTCTTGAGATATATCAACTGGGTTTTGTGCAACTTTTCTCTTTTGCCTTGTGGAACAGGAAGTATCATAAAGCACCAAACTTTGTGCGCCCTGAGGGGTGGATTGCTGAGAAATTTTTTGGGTTTGCTTCAATTTTGCTTTTGCAGTTGAAGATTCATGGTGGGTTGCTTGGTGGTTCAGCTTTTTGAATGTTCTGCTCAAGCTGCTGGGGCTTGCCTTGAATCTCCAGGACTGTTACGTTGGTGAATTTGGCAAGGATGTCTGTGAATCGAAGGCTTCCTGCTTCAAATGGTAGATTGCTATCAAATATGAAGTCTTGGAAGCTGAATGAGCCTCTGCATGGGTCTAATTGTCCCAGGGCATGCAGGAGGAAGCCCTTGCTTCTTTGGTTTTTTGGCTTTGTTGCCATAGGGACTGTTTGGTTCATCTTGAGTTTCAATAGTAAGTATTTGATGAGCAAGGAGAATGAAGCAATTTGTGAAGAGAGAGAGAGAATCTTGCTACAACGTTACAATGTTAGTAGGAAACAGATTCATGCTTTGGCTTCCTTGCTCTCTGGATCAGATCAGGTGAACTATACTTTCAATTTTATTGCTGCATATTGTGCTCGCTGAGGATAATTCATAATTATTTACTTTTGCTTAGAAACTTTAATTAATTTGGCTTCTTCTATGTACTAACTGTTCTTTCTATTGGGCGTTATTGTCACTAAACAAACAACTTCTTGTTGGATTATATATTTGAGCTGAAGTGAAAGATGTAAAATATTGAGAACCAATAGATTGTCTTAAATGAAAGGGTATAAACCATGCTCTTCTGATGCTTTTTCCGCAAGGTTTCTCTAGGATCACCTTATTTTGTACAAAAGGTTGATTTCTAAAAGTGATGGATACTCTCTTGCTAGATTTTTGATAGAAAACAGTGATTGTTGCAGAGATAAATATGAACAGTAACAAAGTCGTGCTCTTTGTCCTATGTCTTACTAAGTTTATAATGCAGATTTTATCCAACTGTATTGATGAAAGAAGACTTCAAATGCTGCTAGGCAGCGGCATGGTTAGCACTCCACAGTTAATGTGTCCGGAGAATCAGGAGTTACAAAAGGAGCATACATGTGTTGTAGACACTGTAGAACCTATAGAACAATGCCCAATTCTTGATGATTATGTCCAGACAAGGCTCGAATTATCATTCCCATTGAAAAATTATGTATCATTGGCCTTGCGCTCTGCACTTTCAACTGATTTGGTTAGTTATTTGCACCGCGGAAAGGTAGAAACTTTACTAAAGCTAAGGCATGTATTTGTTATGCCCAAAAGTCCCATAATTTAAATTGTTGATTCTCCTAAAAAATGCGAGTACATAAGAATTATAGCCTAGCTTACAATTTTCTTTTCTCACTGCTCAACCTACCCTAGGGGGGCATAATATGGTAGTTGATTGAATGGAGATAAAAAGAAAACATAGTGACGAACTTTAGGATTCCTAAATATCATTTTCTGTAAGAGTGCTGAGTCCGTGGAAGCTGGGTGAGAAATGTAACTATTAATAATGCATCATCTGGTGCTGTGCAAAAAAAAATAATGCATCATCTGGATCTACAGTGGTACCATTTTGTATGCACTTGAGTGTAATCAAAAGATTCCCTTGAATTGCCTATGCGGCATCATAACATTCTTTTTAGCTTGGCTAGTTCTATAATAAATTCTTGTCTTGATGTGTAAAAGATAGGGCATCACCAATGATAGTCTAGCATTTCAAATCATTCAACCTACAGCCTAATAATAATAGTCATATCAATGGAAAAGTAGTGGATTTTGGTTTATTTGCTCCAAATATTGCCTTTCCCATGTTGCTTGTGAATGTGATTTATACCATAGACTCTGCTTCTAAGCTTATGCAATAACTATGAAGGCGTGCACTCCTTGCATGGTTATTTGAAACATAAACTTCCACTATATAATTAATTTGCTAATTCATTTTGGCTTTGCAGAACACTGTGCAATCATGGGAACTGAGGGTATCTGCAATTCGGTATCATGTGAGTTCATCTAATTTAATTAAAGGATGCTGGTGGGTCATTGGAATTATAATGTCCTACTTCTGTTTACTATGGAGGAGTCAAAAGCAGAAGCTAGTTCAGGGGCATCCAGGTGCACAACAAAAGCAGTTGAAACATTTTCCAAGGGGTCCTTCAAGGGGTACTGGGAGGTGGAGGAAAAAGTTACTAGTTATATTTGTGTCACTTGGAATTATCGGGTCCTTTTGGTTATTTTGGCACCTGAATACGGGCATTATGCAGAGAAGAGAAGAAACACTAGCAAATATGTGTGATGAGAGAGCCCGTATGCTGCAAGATCAGTTTAATGTGAGCATGAACCATGTTCATGCTCTGGCTATCCTTGTATCTACCTTTCACCATGGTAAACATCCTTCTGCAATTGACCAGGTAATGTACTCAATGTCCTTCTCTTCTCTTATCGATATTTTCCCACTCCATCTTATGCAGACATATTCATGGCCAGTGACTCCAGATATTTTGCATGTCTTCTAGACACTTTTGCTAGTATATCGTATGTGAATCTAACTGACATATATGTGTGGCTGCATAGTATAAAAGGAAATGTAAGTTTTTTTTTGTATGATAATGATAGCAAAATTTGATTCCAAATCATCTGTAAAAACTAGGGAAAAGGCAATGTGTCCAAAACTTAGCTTCTGAAAAGTATAGATAATGAAGTAAAGTTCTTGCTTTATGATTTACTTTTTCTCCACAACTAGCCTAAAATTTCTTTTGGCACTTTTACTAGCCATAATAAGAAAGGCATATTTGACCGCACTTCTCATTGTCATTGTTATAAACTTTTATTAGAAAAATGAACTAGACCTAATTCAACTCCAAAAGCTAGATCGAGAGAGGGGGAGAGAATTGCCCAAGTGTTATAAGGAATAATTTGGCCATGTTTTTAGCCATTGTGAAGCATCGTAACAATGTAACATGCATCCCCTCATGCCTAGGACTACATATTGGAGTGTGAAGTTTGTAAGACTAGACATTTACAGGTAGCCTAACGTCAAGATTGAATAGGCTTTGGTATCATATTTGAAATGGGTGGGATCTAACTCAACTTTACAAGTTAGCTCAAAGGGGAGGGGGGAATCACTCAAGGCTCAAGCTTTACAAGGAGTATTTTGGCCATATTTCTAGTTAATGTGGAACATCTTAACAACTTTATACCTGCTTTAAGTATATGCTAATTTTACAAAAAATTGTACATGGTTTAAACTGGGTTCCTCTTTTCACTTGTAATTCTGATATGGTTAACACTGAATTTGATTGTATTAGACCAGTAAGGTTTCGATGTGTGAAGATTGCATAGTGTAGGTCTCCAAGTTGAAACCACACTAAATTTATGAGTCTTCTTCAACTCTCTGCTATTTATTTGTTGTTCTTGTTGTAATATTATCCATCTTGAGGGAAAAAAATTAAAAAAAAGAAAAATTAAAAGGATAAATAACATTGAGGCTTCTGTTTCACTGCAGAAAATTTTTGGAGAATATACAGAGAGTACAGCATTTGAAAGACCACTTACTAGTGGTGTTGCTTATGCTTTGAAAGTTCTCCACTCTGATAGGATGCATTTTGAGAAGCAGCATGGGTGGACAATTAAGAAAATGGAAACTGAGAATGAGGCATTAGTCCAAGATTGTATTCCTGAAAAATTGGATCCAGCACCCATTCAAGATGAATATGCACCAGTGATATTTGCTCAAGAAACAGTTTCCCATATTGTATCTATTGACATGATGTCAGGGAAGGTGTGTCTTGCTTAGCTTGCTGTCACCCTAGCATGATTTACTTTTTCTAAGCAAATTGTGGGGCAATGGCTTAAACTGAAAATTTTACATTCCTGTCAATGTTCTTACCATATTTATTCTGCACAAGTATGTATAAGAAAACTAGTGTGAAGTCATCAGTTAGAAAGACTTTTTTTTCTTTGTATTTTCTTTATGCAAGGTTTAGGTCATAGCATTAGATGCTTGGAGCTTTTGTATACATGGAGTGGAATATTAGAACTGGAGATCACTAAACAGTATATAATTTACTTTGAACAGTGAAAATGTGAAAGTTAAATGTGGGGTAAACAGAATCAACTACATACAAGAGTTTTACTCATGAACATCAATAAAATGACTCTGAGCACTGGTTAAAAGAAATAAGACTAGGAGTTACTATTATCTATTGAATTATTTGTTAAATTTCTCATTATCTGTCTGGTTAAAAGAAAATATTTTGTTGCATTGTTGCACAGGAGGACCATGAGAATATTTTGAGAGCAAGGGCATCTGGAAAGGGGGTTCTGACATCCCCTTTTAAACTACTAAAGTCCAATCACCTGGGTGTTGTACTTACATTTGCTGTCTATAACACTAATCTTCCTTTAGATGCTACACCGGAGCAGCGTACCGAAGCTACTGTGGGGTAATCCTACATTTAACTATCTACTGGTTAAAATATGCATTTCATTTGTGCTCTGATCCACCTCCCCTAAGAAGAAAACAATTACAAAGTGTAATGTGAGTGTTGTTACCTATTTATTGGCAGGTATCTGGGTGCATCTTATGATGTTCCATCACTGGTGGACAAGCTTCTGCACCAACTTGCCAGTAAACAAACCATTGTTGTAAATGTTTATGACACAACTAATGCATCTGCACCAATCACAATGTATGGTACAGATGTTGCTGACACTGGCCTACTACACATAAGCAGCCTAGATTTTGGGGATCCGCTACGAAAACATGAGATGCACTGCAGGTTTGCTTTCACACCCAAAAAAAAATCGTGTTGTGTCCAAACAATTGAAATCTCATACCAGCACAATTCCTTCTTGTTTTCCTTTTCTTTTGCAGGTTCAAGCAGAGGCCTCCATTACCTTGGACAGCAATCAATGCATCAGTGGGGGTGTTTGTTATTACTTTGCTTCTGGGTCATATTTTTTATGCAGCAATTAATAGAATAGCAAAAGTTGAGGCTGACTATCGTCAAATGAGAGAGCTGAAAGTTCGTGCTGAAGCTGCAGATGTGGCAAAATCTCAGGTGTGATATCTTTATGGGATTTAGGCTTTCTGTTATGCAGCACAACTGTTAGAGTGATATCAAGAATATTGTAATTCTTGTACACATTTCATATGTTTATTGAATCACATGATGATCATCTTTCAACATCAAAATTATTCTGAGTTCTGATAGTTTATAATTTCTTTTACTTAATTAAAATTAATATTTCTACCTTGACCTCCAAGGATTGCTTTCCCTTTTTGCAGTTTCTTGCAACAGTTTCACATGAGATCAGGACTCCAATGAATGGTGTTTTAGGTAATTGGAAGTATTTGTTGTTTTTGTAGATGATCCCAACCTATCAATACTTGGTGATAATTATCAGCTGTTTCAAATCATTTTCCAGGTATGCTGCAAATGTTGATGGATACTGAGCTTGATGAAAACCAGATGGACTGTGCCCAAACCGCCCACAAGAGTGGTAAAGATCTTATCTCAGTCATAAGTGAGGTTCTCGATCAGGCTAAGATTGAGGCAGGAAAGCTTGAACTTGAAGCTGTAGCCTTTGATCCACGAGCTATTCTTGATGAAGTTTTATCACTTTTCTCTGAAAAATCTAATGAAAAAGGAATAGAGGTGAGATCGAATCTTTCCGCTACCTTAGTTTTTTACCTCCTATAATTTGCACTTTAAGTCTTACATGTACTTGTGTTCTCTATACTTTTTGGTGTGTCCAGCTGGCTGTTTATGCATCCAATCAAGTACCCAAAGTTGTCATTGGCGATCCTAAACGGTTCCGGCAAATAATTACTAATCTTGTTGGCAATTCACTTAAGGTTTGCATTATTTCATGCTCTTTGTTTTTTTTTTTTTTGGGTGGGTTTAACCCATTTTATTCTTTACACATATCATGATGCTGGAAACATCTCATAATTTTAAACAATGCATCATTTTCTCCCTTAGAAGCATACTAGGCATTGTCAACCACCTTATCAATTAATCCATTTAGTCTTTGATATCTTGTCCTTTCAAAAGTTTGCCCCTTTTCTGATTAATGTTGAGATGGTGTTAATAAGTAAATTCATCCATAATCTTGATGATATTGTTTTTTATTCATTAGTTCTTTACAATATCACCTTATATATATATTCACTAGTAAGTGACCCATGCAATGCAATGGACAGATATTGTAACAATACATCAACAATTTGAAGGATTTATATGTTTACCTTCCTTCTATTTAGACTTTTAAATAATCTCCGAATTTTGATATTAAATTCGTGGATTTTCTTATCTTCAGAATAAAAGAGAAGGAATCTATTAATTAGTTTACTTGGTGCATTTCAGTTTACTCATGATAAAGGGCATGTATTTGTCTCTGTTCATCTGGCGAGTGAAGTGAAAAACCCACTTCATATTATGGACGCAGTGCTGAGAGAAGGCTTAAACTTAAGCCAGGACATAACAAACAGAACATATGATACGTTAAGCGGGTTTCCTGTATGCAACAGATGGAAAAGTTGGGCCAATTTTACGAAGTTAAGTGGCACAAATGAGCCTGAAATTATTCAACTTCTAGTAATAGTTGAGGACACAGGTATAGGAATTCCTACAGATGCACAAAGCCGCATATTCACACCTTTTATGCAGGCTGACAGTTCCACCTCCCGAACATATGGTGGAACTGGAATAGGACTGAGCATTAGTAGATGTCTAGTTGATCTCATGGGAGGAGAAATTGGATTTGTAAGTGAGCCTGGAATTGGAAGTACTTTTTCCTTTACTGGAACTTTCAGAAAAGGAGAAAGCACGTCTCTGGATGCAATGCGGCAGAATAATCATTTTGGTTCAGAGTTCCAAGAATTGAGAACATTAGTGGTAGATAGAAGAAAAATCCGAGCTGAGGTCACAAAATATCATCTGCAGAGATTGGGAATGTCCGTGGATGTAACTTACAGTCTGAATTCTGCATGCTCTTGTCTATCTAATGTGTGTAACATGAGGTAATTTGTCACTTGACTCACTTTAGCAGTTGAAATTAAAAATCCAAATCAGTTGACAGTTGCGCACAATAAAACTTGAGAACTTACCTTTTTAAGTTCTGTCATTCTTCAATAGCATTAGAGCACTACCCAGAATATTTCATGTGTACAAGTCATATACTATGTAAAATGATTTCAGAATATAAATTATCAGTATCACCTGCTTTATGGGGAATACAACAACAAAGCCTTATCCCACTAGGTGAGGTTGGTTACATGGATCACACTAGCCAACCTAGTGGGATAAGGCTTTGTTGTTGTTGTATTCCCCATAAAGTAGATGATATTGATAACTTATATTATCAAATCATTTTACTTAGTAAATGACTTGTACACATGAAATATTTTTTTTTCAGACTGACCCAATCCTCAATGCATGCTTTTGTATGGATATGACTTTTGTGTGATCCTGTGAAGGCTTGAACTGTTTGGTGTTCTGTAGGAAATTCGGTTCCTATATTTGTATTAATCAATTGCATTAACTGGTTCTTTTTTTTTGCTACTGATATTTTTTTTTTTTGCTACTGGTTCTTTTGAATCAATATTGGTAATTGCTTGTGTTCAACAGTAGTAACTTTAAGGTGCAAATAGTCATGAAGTAAGCATGGTGTTTTATTTCTAGTTCATATTAGTAGATTTTTTTTTATTTTAAAAAACTTGTACCAGACAATAGGCTATTATTTGCTAAATACTACTTTTGTTTTTGTTCCGTCAGTATGTTGGCCATGATTCTTATTGACAAGGATGCTTGGGATAAAGAATATCATATCTTATACACAATCAAGAAACGTAGACAGAATGGCATCAAAGGGGATCCATTGAATTTACCAAAGATTTTTCTCCTAGCTACCCACCTTAGCTCCAATGAACAGGATGAGCTCAAGTCAGTTGGTGTCATAGATGATATATTAATGAAGCCTCTATGGTTTAGTTCTTTGATTCAGTGTTACAGAGAATCCCTTGGCACTGAAAACAAGCGAGTAAATAGGAAAAAAGTATCCAAACTCGGGAATTTATTAATTGACAAACAAATTTTGGTGGTTGATGATAATGCAGTGAACAGAAGAGTTGCAAAAGGTGTTCTACAGAAATATGGGGCTAAAGTGACTGCTGTGGAGAGTGGCAGGGCTGCTCTAAAGATGCTTGAGCTGCCGCATAATTTTGATGCTTGTTTCATGGATCTCCAAATGCCAGAAATGGATGGGTAACTTATCTTCTTATTCCTATTTTTATTTTTTTTAGTTTTCTGAATTTTGAATGCAAATGGAGACACTGTTCTTTCCTATAAGAATAGAACCAAGGAGCAATGACTGGTCTAGTAAGTTTATTTTGTACTAGAGAAAACACATGTAAAACAGTAGATAATAATTAAAGGAACTGGTGCCAAAAGTCAGGCCACTATCCTTATTTCCTTTTGCTAAGAACCTACTACCTAGAATATTTTAACCACGACTGATTTTTCCTGGGCCTCATGGTTGTGTTGTTAAACTGTAAAAGTGTCCACTCAATCTTATGTAAATAGGTATAATGATTAGGCTTTTGCCTTGTAATTAATTTATTTTATTAGAATATATGAAAATATCTTGTGATATTTTATATTATCCTCTGGGGGGGTGTTTGTTTCAAGTTATGATGTTGCATTCCCAGGAATTACATTCCCGGAAATATTTTAACTAGGAATGTTATTCCTGGGCATATCTAAAAATATGTTTGGTTAACCTTTAATATTCCTCGGAAAACTTTTTAAATATTTTCAAACAAAAAAAGGAATACTTTTTAAAATTTAAAATAATAAATAAAAAAGTAAAAATAAAAATGAAAGTTATGGTGGGAATATAACATTCCCACTTTCTCAGCATGGGAATAAAAATAGTGTAAACAAGGGAATGCAACTTTACTGGGAATAAAAGATACCTGGGAATATATTTGATAACTTCCTAACAAACATGGGAATAAGGATTTCCACCTTCGCCTTCTGGGAATACAAACAGATTCCTTGAAACAAACACTTCCTAGGATTAGTTCCTTATTTCCTCATTGTCTCTTAGGAATGATTGCCATATTTCCACCATGATTTGTTTCTCTAATTAGTTAGGAATGTAATTACTAAGGCTATGTTTGATTTGACATTCAATGTGGTTGAATGCCAAAGCTTGCTCTCACAGAAATCACGTTGAACATGCCTTGGAGTGCGATATTTGTGTAAAACAAACACTAAGCATTATAGCAATTTATTTTTTACAAGGGTTAGAGCATAATTAATTTATGTTTTATACACAAATCAATATGGTGTAATACATCTTAGTACATTCTAATACATCTCAGTGAATATCAATTTAACATTTTAAAAAATTTATTTACCAGTTGTTAGGTAATGGTTGGGTGTTTCATACACTGTCTTCTACCGATTGTCTAATTTTTTGCCAGAGGCTCAGTTAGTGTATTTAAGAAACTTTATAAATCCCCCAATCTGCATGCTATCATGCTATCCTTAGGTGTGGTAAATGGCCATGTAACTTGTGTAAGAATATCAGATTCTGAGTGCTTTTCTAGATAGGATCTCACACCTGGAATTCTGGATTCATGGCTGAGATATAACTTACAAGTATTTCTCTTAATCTTAAATGGTACAGTTTTGAAGCGACGAGGAAAATCCGTTGTCTGGAGAGTGAGGTAAATGAGAAAATTGCATGTGGGCAAGCATCTGCAGAGATGTTTGGTAACATCTCTTATTGGCACATTCCGATACTAGCAATGACAGCAGATTCAACTCAGTCTTCCAATGAAGAGTGCATAAAGTGTGGAATGAATGACTATGTGTCAAAGCCGTTTGAAGAAGAGCAGCTCTACATGGCAATGGCACGTTTCTTCAAGTCAGATTCATAGTGTGGAAGTTTGAAATCTTTGATTATTAGTGCAGACACCCTGCTCACAAGTGTGGACTGACCTCCAGTGTGATGTGTAGTATGATATCAATTATCATCGAATGCCATTTGTTGGTTTTCCATTAAAAGAGCTAGCGGATGGATTAATTTTGGCTAAATTATTTCCAGATATTGTAATGGTTGGACATGCCCCAGCTGATGTGTTCCTAATTGAGACTGCTTGCCAGCATCAAAGCTATCAATTCAGCATCATGGATCTCACCTATGGTCTTGTTTAGTGATAGTAAGTACCATGTTTACATCCCAGGATTTTCATATTATTTTTTTGTTCTAGGCCAGAGACCATGAGTGTCTTCCAACCCATTGAGTCAAAGACTAATCCCGCTCACGATACATGACTGTCGCTGACTTATGGGAATTTTGCATACGGTGAGAATTAAATACATGTTCCCCTGTTAAATAGATTGTTCTCCCTCATGTGAACGAAACGAGACATTATGTCACTGTGCCAATTCTTTGGGTTTTTTCATATTATCAGGGCATTTCATACATATATAGTATTTATTATAATTTCAGCAAGTAGAAATGGATCATTGAAATATACATGTGTTACAATTCTAAATTTCCACTGTAATTCAATTATCTTGAGCCATTATAGGATATCAGACTATTCCCGGATTAATTTTATTTATTTATTTTCCCTTTCCAGGATATTGATTTTGAGTTCAAGATATTATCACTTATTGCAGGACAGGAGGAGGTCAACAGAAGGCATAATTTTATTTTTGTGTACATAACCCGTTTTTGTTCCTGCTTCCCGTCGCTTATTATTTTTTGTAAATATTTATATTTGGAGCTAGTAGGATAAGAGAAAAATGTTATAGTGTCGACATCATTATTTCATATTTTGGGGGCCAAGATGGAAAGGAATGACAGATCTTTGAACCCTCATAATTTTGTAAGTAGCATGTAAAGCAAAATTATTACATGATACCAGTAGAATGACATCATATGTAACAATATTTTGTGACTTGTGAGATTCCAACTTGTTATTGTATTGTAACAATGGAGATATAAGGTGGGTTTGGTGGTTAAGAGAGAAAGGAAAGGAGGTAAAGGTCTTGAAATTCACAAGTTTTTTAAAAGTTGAGGTAAAATGCATAAAAAATTTAAAAATTGAGGGTAAAATTTGTCACAAAAATAATAAGTTAGGAGTAAAAAGTGTAATTATGTTAATAATAAAATGATGGAGGGTACAATTCATAATATTTTTAAAAGTTGGAAATAAAATACATTAAATTAAAAAGTTAGGGGTATAATTTGTCAAAAATTTAAAAATTGGGGGTAAAAGTACAATTAAATAAGAAAAATTAACAATTAATAATTGTATGAATAAAACTGTGCTGTAACCCCTTTTTTTTTCATAAATATTGTGAAGGCTAAAAAATGTTCAATTCATTAAGTTGAATATTGAGCTGCAAGTAAGGAGACTACAGATTTTGGTAAATGAGATACAGCAGAACATGAGGACCACCAACGAACTAAGATTTTTTTTCCCATAGAAAAAGGCAAAAAGAAAAAAAAAAGTGATAAAAAACAGAAGAGTGTGGGGGAAAGTAAGGGAGAAAAAAGTGAAGTGAGATAAATAATCATTTTGTCATTGAGAGGGAAAAAAGGTGAATCGTTTGTTGAGTTGGAAGAACATCTGACAGCAGAGAAAGTTAAGAATATTAGTCTGTGTGTTTTTCTTTCCGTGATTGTGGAGCACGTGACAAAGTGTAACCGCTGAAATTAGAAGCGACGTCAGAAATAACAAATAAGCTTTTGCTATGTTACAACTCAGTTTTTTCTGTCAATGATGGTATTTTATATTCTCAAGGGAGCGCCCCACTTTCAATGTGATGCTGCATGATCCACTTGCAAGAGAATAACATAAAATTCCTTCTTAGCCGTTTGAAAGAGACCCATAACTTCCTTTCCTTTTCTTTGGTTATACACTCTTTAGTCTTAATCAATCAGCGAAGCCTCTCTTATTTTTTTCTCCAAAAATGGCAACATTCATGCTGAAGTTGGTGCTTCCTCTACTTTTCCTGTCCATGATTCCTCCAAAAACAGGTAACAGAAATGTGCTTCCTCTACTTCAGAAATGTAAACATTGAAATGTTCCTAGTTACTTCTTTTCTCTCTCTATTGTTTTTAATGTCATTATCATATTTATGTTTGATTAAATAGTTAATTTGACAAGGTTCTTGATTAAAATTGGACTTGTTATCAGATTATAATAATGAGAATAAAGAACAATACTTCATGAAAGCTAAAATTGATTACATAATAGATTGGATTTTGTACATACATATTCATCCTCAACAAAGTGTTCAACTTAAAAACTACATTTCATGCAGCGTATGCGGAGTTTGAGCAATGGTGTGTAGCAGATGAGCAGACCACGGATTCTGAGTTGCAGGCAGCCTTGGATTGGGCTTGTGGGAAAGGGGGTGCAGATTGTAGCAAAATCCAAGTAAACCAACCATGCTATTTACCAAACACATTGAAAGGCCATGCTTCTTATGCCTTCAACAGCTACTATCAGAAGTTCAAGCACAGTGGAGGTTCTTGCTACTTCAGAGGTGCTTCCATAACAACAGAAGTGGATCCTAGTAAGTATTAAACAGATTCTTGATAATCACTCACTTATTTCCTACTTTGGTTTAACTAGGACATAATGCATGTTCACATTACAATGAGTGCAATTTGAATGAACCTGATGCTTGAAGGTTAATCTGTTAAGTATCAATTTTACAAATAAATCTAAAGCCTCCAAATACATTCAAACTACTTCGGTGAGCGTGTGTGAAACAGAAAAAATTGAACGGAATTGACGCCAGTAATGTTCTCACTCTCACTAAACAAATTTTAGATCAATCAACTGATGAACAATTATACTTTATAATCTCATAACCAGTGTTTCTCATCTTATATTATAACCTGAAGAAATTATTCTTTTACACTTTCCCTTCCATCACCTTTTACACGACTTAGTTCTGCATAAAATAACGGTTATTTATAACCTTTCTGCTGAATGTTTGTGCGCAGGTTATGGTTCTTGCCACTATGACTTCATTCCCTGATGAAAACCGTGAATGAAGACTTAAAATAACTGCAGCAAAAACTATAGTTCGTGCCTTTGTGTGTTTGTGTCACAAACTCCCAATCAAGCAATTTTTTTGTGGACTTTTTCTTGTATTATTGATAGTGCTGAAATCTTACATTGCACTTGATCTCAGTCGAAGGCTGGAAAGTCATAAAACCTTTTTATCTTGTCTAGCAAACTAGTTATCTTACAAAACTAAATTAAGTTTTTCCAACATTAATGTTGGTGTAGTACAATTGAACTCAGTTTTCTAACAAGGTATTATGTGTTTGTCTAAGAGGATTTCGATGTCAAAAGTCAAATAGGGCAAAAGACGTGAATCAAGTTGTTTTAAACGTGCATCTAAACATGCAGGTAGTATGGTAGTACTACTTGTTCCGGACCAAGCCAATCTCGGAGGCCGAACCCAAATAAACTTGGTCCCACTCCCACAAGTGGTCCTTGATACCTTTTGGTCTAACTAGGACATGCTACACACAACTCATAAAATTCCTTGTATCTCAAATGAGTCTCATTGACCAAGTAATGCGAGAATTCAATAATGTTCCATTTTGTCTCAAAAGACATGTCATCGTCTAGGAAACATAATGGTGCTTCCCTAGCATATGTCTACAAATACCAACATTGCTTGCTCCTCCTCTAACCCATATTTGAGCATTGGAGTTTATGCAAGTGTTATCACCTCAGCTGTTGAGATCCCTTTGTAGGCTCTCCAACTTGGGACCCGTCAATGTCATGCACCTTGCGCCCATGTAGCATCACTACTAATATTATATTTTTTCTAATAAAATTGTTGATTATATTCAGAAAATTTAACTTAAAAAAAAAGGATATGATTCTTCTACCATGCTCTGCACCCAAAATATAAAATCTCAAGTTTTTTTAGGATTATTGATTCTTAACATAGTATTATTACATATTAAGTGATGACGTGTTTGATCATGTCACTCTTAGTACTATTCAATGATATTGATTTTTAGCATAAATTATCTCAAGCTGCACTTCACGTGAGCTAATGCTTAAGTTATTCATGATGGACCACTTTTGTTGTGATTGGTGGACATATTTATTATTTAAAGAGAAGTCAAGAGGAAAAATATATGACCTGTTATAGACGGTGGATAAATGTACATATATTGTCATTAAATGTAGCCAAGTTTGATGTATGATGAACTCTTCCAGCCAAACTCGGGCTTGGACCATTTCATTCATGAATTTAAGGAGATTTCCTCAAATTCAAACTTGACAATTAGACCGTGGTGTTGGACCTTCTCACAATTCAAAAGGAATACAATTGGAATATGACAATTTGTGAATCAAGGTAGAAGGAACGCGTTTGTTATCGAGCGCTGGATTCTAGAAATGAAAGTTTAATCAGTGGGAAAACAAAAATTAGTGCAGAAGAGAGAGAAAAATGTTCATTTTTCTAATGTAGTGGTCTAAACTATGGCCCTCACATTTGAAACAAATCACTCTTATACATTGTTTAAGAGTGAGACAGAAAAGAAGTTTCATTTTTCTAATGTAATGGTCTAAACAATGGCCCTCACATTTGAAACAGTGTCACTTTAATATATTGTTAAACAGTGAGACAGAAAGAAGATTCATTTTTCTATTGTAATGATCTAAACTATGGCCCTGACATTTGAAACAATTAACTGTTATATATTACTAAAGAGTGCCTTAAAATTAAAAGTGGAAAAGAAGGACGTCGAAATGGGAATATGGGCGATGCAGGCACAAATATGGAGATTTGTCTGTTTGGTGTCGACTGTAATAGGACTAGTCTGTTATGCTATCAGCTCCTCCTTCAACCTTTCTATTTGGAAAGTGGAACCTGCTAAAAATACTGTCTTACAGTCACAATCTGCTTAGCGGTTTGGTTTGCTAAGGTATGCCAACATTCACACTCAACAAATCTCATGTGCAAAGCTCATCTGTCAGTTGTAATTTCGTTTCATTTGCTATGATG
The DNA here is from genome assembly GCF_004193775.1 of Glycine soja. NCBI lineage: Eukaryota > Viridiplantae > Streptophyta > Magnoliopsida > Fabales > Fabaceae > Glycine > Glycine soja. Next base: position 50,221,326 of record NC_041003.1, read on the forward strand.
TCTCTCAGCTTGTCCAGACAGACTCACCTGGGATTTGAAGTGGATCTCTTGTATTTCTTCCTAGGTGGTTTTATCTTACAACTCGTGAAGATCAAATTGTTGTTAGGCATTGTTGGAGTGAGTTTTAGTTATTCTCTCATTATTCTTCGTTCCTCATTACAAATCAAATAGTGCTCTTGTTGTGTCTGTTGTTTTTAGAAAGGTATAAAGAGTAAAGATAAAAGGAACTCAGGAAATATTTTGTAACTGCAGAAGGCTTTCTTTATTGATCTCAAAAGCAGATTTCCTTTTACAAAGAGATACTAAAATATATATAAAAAAAAACTCTACGGGATAGTTGCCTAGAAAATAGAAGATAAACTTTAAAAAAACAAACTACTGCACGTATAGTATAACAAATAGTAATGGTCCTAACAAATAGCAACAACTTAGAAAATCTGTTTCAAGAGTCAAACAGTCAACACTCCTCCTTGACTCTGGAACAGCATACACCAAGCCTCTGCCTCAAGAATTCATATCTAGCTTTAGGAAGCGCCTTTGTTAGGATATCAACACTTTGTTCTTCTGTTGTGCAGTAAATTAATTTCACTTCTCCTTCCTTTTGTGCCTCCCTGAGAAAATAGATCTTTATCTTGAAGTATTTTGTTTTGCAATGAAAAATTGGGTTATTTGAAATTGAAATTGCAGCTTGATTATCCACAAATATCTACGTACTGTCTTGTCGTTCCATATGCAAATTTGTCATAAGCTTTCTGATCTAGAGAGCTTGATTTATAACAGCAGTTGTAGCTACATATTATGCTTCTGCCATGGATTGAGCTATAACTTCCTGTTTCTTTGAATACCATGAAAAAATTTCAGAACCAAAGCTAAAAAGATAACCTGAAGTACTTCTCATATCATCAACACATCTAACCCAATCACTATCAGAATAACCAAGAAGTCTGAAGTTTTTAACCTAATGGTATCTTATTCCAAAATCAATTGTGCCCTTAACATATCTTAAGAACTCTTTTCGTTGCCTGAAAATGACTTCTACTAGCACAGTTCATGTACCTTGATAACAAGCTTATTGCATGCAAGATGTCAGGCCTTGATGCACTTAAATACATTAGGCAGCCTATAAGGCTCCAATACAGCTTTTCATCCACTTTTTTAGCTCCATCTTCTTTGCAAAACTTCTCCTTTTGATTCATTAGAGTTGCAGCTGGTTTGCACCCTTCCATGTTGAACTTCTTGAGAACTTCATTTGCATATTTTTCCTGGCAAAGAAATATTTCATTTTGTTTTTGATACACATGTATACCAAGAAAGAATGCCATCCTTCCAAGGTCTGTCATTTCAAAAGCATCTTTCATTTCTTCCTTGAATTTATCAATATGCTCCCCGCTGCTTCTCGAAACCAGTAGATCATCAACATATAGAGATACTACAAGTATTTCACCATCAGTCTTCTTCACATATAAAGTAGATTCACTTAAACTTTTTTTGAAGCCTAAGTTCACCAAATGTGCATCAATTCTGCTATACCATGACCGCGGTGTCTGTTTTAAACCATACAAAGTTTTCCTTAATCGATATACTTTCTCCTCCTGCCCTTAAACAACAAACCCTTCTGGTTGCTCAGCGAAAATTTCTTCCTCCAAGTATCCATTTAAGAAGGCTGATTTCACATCCATTTGATGTATAATCCAGCCCTTTTGTGCAGCAAGAGACATCAATATTCTTATGATTTCTAGCCTGGCAAATGGGGCAAAAGTCTCTGAAAAATCAACACCAAACACTTGAGCATATCCTTTAACAAGAAGCCTTGCCTTGTATTTGTTTACAGAACCATCCGAATTGAGCTTGGTTCTATAAATCCACTTGACACCAATCGCTTTCTTGTGGTGAGGTCTGTCCATCAGCTCCCATGTTTTATTTTTTTTCAATCATTATAAGCTCCTCCTTCATTGCATTTATCCATTTCTGATCAGCTGCAGCTTCTTCATATCCCTCAGGCTCCATCACAGCAACATTACACCTTTGGTAGATGTCTGAAAGTGATTTGGTTCCTCTGATGGGTTCTTCATCAACATCTTCATTCTCCTCTTGAAACTCAGACCTCTTATCATTTTTCCAATTCCAACTATCTGACTCCAGAAATTTGACATCCCCGCTGACAATTACTTTGTTGCTTTGTGATAGGTAGATTTTGTAGGCCTTTGTAATTGAGCTATAACCTACAAAAATTCCAGGTTCTGCTTTCTTGTCAAGTTTGTCTCTCTTTACTTGAGGTATGTAAGAGAAACATAGGCAGTCAAATGTCTTTAGATTTGTTAGCTTTGGTTTGTAGTCGTGCCATGCTTCAAATAGAGTCTTTTTATGCAAAGCTTTTGTTGGCAACCTATTTGGCAAAAAAATTGTTGTGTGTGCAGCCTTTGCCTAAAATTTCTTTGACAACCCTTTGTCATGAAGTAAACACCTTGTCATCTCCATAATTGTTTGATTTTTCCTCTCCACAACACCATTCTGTTGTGGAGTGTATGGTGCTATCAATTGATGTTCAATGTCTGCATCTACACAAAACTTGTTAAATTTTTCAAAGGTATATTCAGTTCCACTATCGAACTTGATCACCTGCATCTTGCATCCGCTTTGAGTTTCAACCCAAGCTTTAAACTTCATAAAGATGTCAGCAACATTAGATTTAAACTTCATACAATAAATCCAACACATTCTTAAATAATCATCAATGAATGCAATATAATATTTACTGTCATTCAATGATGGCGTTTTCATGGGTCCTCCCACATCTGTGTGTACTAACTACAACTTTTGTGAAGCCCTCCAAGTCTTGTTTTTGTTGAAAAGGAAGTCTGGTTTGCTTTCCATATTGGCAAGCAACACATTTTGGAGGTAAATCTTCTAATTCTGGCATGTCTTAAATAATCATCAATGAATGCAATATAATATTCACTATGTTGTTCTTTTTCATGAAAAGTAGTGCAATATGATGAATGTGCCCCAATCTCTTGTGCCAAAGCATTGTATTATCATCCTCTTTGTGTACAACTGCCTGCTACTCCTTGTTCATCAAGTCCAAGGCAAAACTCTTGCCTTTCATTTGAACTTTCATCATTTCTATGTTGTTTGCATCTTTAATCACACATTTTTTGTCCTCAAACAGCACCTCATATCCTTTCTCCAGTAGTTGAGTAACACTTAAAAGGTTTTGATTAATTTCAAGGACATATAATACATCAGAAATTAATTTCAAACCTGAGTGGCCTTCAATTGCAACCGTTCCCTTGCCTTTTACTGCAATAAGTGCTCCATTTCCAATTTTGACTTTGGAAATAGTTGTATCGTCCAATTCTTTGAAAAGCTCATGATCATAAGTCATGTGGTTTGTGCAACCACTGCCTATAAGACAGCTCTCCGTAGTGGTGTTGGTTGCAAAGCATGATGCTACAAATAGTTGCTCCTCCATAGTCTGATCTTCAGCAGCCTTGGCTTCTCCTTGTTGTTGTTGAGTCTTGCATATTCTTTCCACATGTCCTAATTGACCACACTTGTGACATTTTATGTCTGGCCCCCACCAACACTTGTTGTGTGGATGAATATTTTTTTTTGCAATAGGGACAAGGTGAAAAGACACGTGTATTGCTTTGCCTCCTTTGTAATTCTGTGATCTGGCTTGAAAGACACCCTCAATAGACCCTTCTGCCTCATAAGCCTCCTTTGTTCTTGTGCTTGTAGTGCATTCAACAATTCTGCCAATGTAATGCTTGACAAATCCCTTAAGTTATCCAGAGATGCAATTATGGCTTCAAACTTTTCAGGTTTTGTGACTATAATTTTTTGAACAATTCTAGCGTCTAAAAATTCAGTACCTAGGAGCCTTACATTATTGACTATGCCAAGAAGCCTGTTAGAGTATTCCTTAATCGTTTCTGATTCCTTCATTCTCTACATCTCAAATTCTCGAATAAAATTCAAAACTTGCATGCCTTTAACCTTTTCATTTCCTTCATACTCTTGTTTCAAAAAATCCCAAATCTTATTGGTTGTTTTTAGTGTCATTATTCTGGCTAGAATGGTGGATGAAACTGTTGCAAGAAAAGTTGCTTTTGCTTTTGACTTTCTCTGCTTCCTTTCTTTGTGATTTCTGATTTGAGCAACCGTTGGATTATCCGGCAAGGGTTCGACTTCGTACACATCTTCAACAGCTTCCTACAAATCACTTGCATCAAGATAGGCTTCCATTCTAATAGCCCAGAGATGATAACTTTTACCATCAAATAGCGAAAGTGCAATTGGAATGGATGAACCTTCTGAATTCATTTTGACCAGGTTATGTGTGTTCGTGTTTTGAGTGTGGTTGAGCTCTCTCAATCTCTCAGATCCCTCAGAATTTGACTCTGATACCAATTTGTTATTTTTAGAAAGGTATGAAGAGTAAAGATAAAAGAAACTCAGAGAATATTTTGTAACTGAAAAATACTTTCTTTATTGATCTCAAAAGTATATTTCCTTTTACAAAGAAATACTAATATATATATATATATATATATATATATATATATATATATATATATATATATATAAAACTCCTATGGGATAGTTGCCTAGAAAATAGAAGATAAACTAAAATAAAAAAAAAAAACAAACTACTGCACATATAATATAATAGATAATAATAATCCTAAAAAATAACAACTTATTCAAAAGTCAAACAGTCAACTGTGCCTCATTCTAGTAATGATACTCATGCACACAGTGCTGAATCATGATGACCTTGTTTCATGCACAAACTAAGAGGGATGGTGTCAGATTGGTTAATGTAGAAAACTGTTTTCGTACAGCACATGCATTGAACAGAATCCGATGCAAAGATTGGGGGCATACATGTTTGAAGCACTTGTTGCACGATTGGCTAACACAGGGACTACAATCTACAAAGCTTTGAAGTGCTACGAAGCAGCAAATGCGGAGGGCCTCTCCAGTTACATGCACATGCTTCATCAAATTAGGATACACATGTGCAAATAGAGCCATTGCACAAGCTGAGTAGGAGTGCTCAAGATTTGGGTATTTACTAGCATTAAGAGAGATTTGGTTGCTTCTAGCGCATGGACCGTGTTAAATGAGTGACAAGATTAGAACCGGGCTTTAGAAGGAGGACAAATTAAGCACAACCTGTCATTGTTCTAATTCTAATATTTTCTTTTCCATTAATATGGAAAAGGCTGCAATAAATATGTTCAGAAGCTTCTCCGGTGATTTATCTCTGGTTGGCGTTTATAAGGATCTTCTGTGCATCAGAAGTGTACTTACACTAGTCAATATTTGACAGAGTAGCAATATAGTATGTAGGAATAACATGTACCCGATGAAGGTAGCAATTATAGAAACACTGAAACTGTTCATGAATTTTTTAGACTTTAGACTAATATAATAAAACTTTTTATAATAATATAAAATTGTTTATATTTGAACATTCTTTTTTAGTTGATTAATAATTCAAATTATTAACCTCAATTTATGAGCAAAGCATTTATGAAGCTGTCCAAGTGGAACTGAATAGAAAGAATTCTTTGCTTTTCTTAGTGAGTGTCATTCTCATGTTAATTGAGAAATGTTTACCTAAATTTGTTATATTATCAGAAACATTGACTTTAAATATTAAGTCCAATCTAAATTTACTTATAAAAAAATGACGGTTTACAAATTTAACTCTTTTTAGTTTGTTTTTTTACTCCATAAATTTTACTCTTTAAGAATCATAAAAATAAAAAGGTAAATGGGCCTCAATATGCAGAAGTGCAGCCCATGAATTGGTAAATGGGTTTACAAGTATTTATTCATTAAAGTATATTTAGAGCTGATATCAACAAATTTACTCAAATAATTTTCCCTCAAAAAACAAATATACACTTAGAGTGATTCTTAGATTATGTATAAACAAAAAGAGTGATTATTAGATTTAGAATTAAGTACAAAACTGTTTTCGTACAGCACATGCGTAGAACATAAAATGTCTCTTATGTAATATAATTTTTTTCGCTCTCTACTATATATTTTTATTGGTTGATATTGAGTCGTAATACTCTTTGCAAATAGTCGTTCATGCCAACTAATACTATTACTGAAAAAATAATCAAAATTAGGTGGCCACTCGGAATAATTATTTATTTCTTCGTTGTAATTATCATACCAAACTAGTCCTTAACTAAATTTTCTTTTTCTCTCTTAGAATCATTATGCCATGCCATGTAAGGTTTTTCGTCTATATTACTCAAAGAACTTAACCCCTTTGTTGCCGAAAAAATAGGAAAAACATATATATAACACTATTATTCCTCTGTAATAATTTCTCTCTTTTATTTCTGGACTTGTAATGGTTTCTCCAATACTCAAGGAACCAAATTGAGAAGCCCTGCATTAAGAGTCAACCAGAATATAATTTGAGGGGCAAAGCTTTCTACGGTCTCTGTTTAAAATTTGGAATTAGAATTTGCAGGATGGTTCCTCGAAAGTCAAAGTCCTTGGTGGACTCTGCAATTGAAATATTAATTGAATTGAATAAATCAAACAAAGCCAACATTGTGATTAAGACATCATACAAAACCAGAACCAATTGAGGAGTAATCCTAGCCCAGGAATCTTACCAAAAGCATGTATTACTTATGGAGTTATTCGATTCGAGTAAACACACTATTCTTTGTAAAATTATAAATTTCCTTATTTAAAATTAATTCTACACATTGTAAAGTTATTATTCCTCTTCATCAAACGTATTCCTTTGAAAGTTGAGTAGGGAATATATGGTGATAATATTGACCTAAAAATGGCTTGGTTTACCAGTTAAAATTTGGTACTATGCTTGACAAGTGCGCAATTCATTTCGTCCAGTATGCTTCAACTTGAAATTCCCAAATATTAAGAACTTTGAAGGAAAGAAAGAGACCTTGCCAAAGAAATTCTTTTTTCTAGTGTGTTGGAATGCCCTCATCAAATAGCTGCTCTGACTTGCTGTTTGGCGATTTATAGATGGTAATTGTTAATGATATATACTTAAATTCTAGCAAAATGACTTAGAATTAACAACGAACGTCTCACGAAGGTGGCCAAAGTTTATAGGAAATAAAGGCTAGCTAACGAAAATTATAATTAAGTACTAACTACTAAGTACTTGCTTACTTGGTCCCTCTGAAATTGGGTTTAAACGTGTCCTTTGCTTTTTGGCTAATATGCTTTTCGTAGGAGCTAGCATCATTATCCTTTACTTCTACACAAAAGAGAGAAGAGGGATAATCAATAAAAGAAAGAGAGACAACATGATATTTGATATATGTATAACTCATGCACACACCCTCGCATGCATTAGCAACTTGTAAATTATAAAAATGTTTATTTGAAGTGATGGATTTGGATGATTTTGAAATTGAGAAAGGAAAAGGCTAACCCAAAATCAGATTTGGAACATACACACATGCAAACTCCTCCACCGCACACATCCCAATTGGAATTTGCCGCGTCAGGAACAAATTAAAATGTCCGAGTAAAGAATATGTTCCAAAGTAAAGATGGGCACATGTGGAAAGAGGGACCCATATGTTGGCCAAAATGCATGGCAGAACATGTTGTTGAACAATGTAAAACCCTTTAAAATTTACAAAATCTGCAACTTTGGTAATTGATAGGATAAGAATAGGACAAATTCTGCAGATAAAAAAAGGACATAACATTAAGGTAATGTATCTCCCAAAAGGCCTTACATGGGCGGTGCCATGACAGCAAAACTGAATACAAAAGTCAAGCGCCCTCATTATGGCTTTTTTGGTTTTGAAACAGTCTCCTGAAACTTGGTAAAAGTTCAGAAATGTAATTGGACCGAGTTTAAGCCTAGCCCCACATAACAGCTACCGTGAGTGTGTGTATCAAACATTGGTCACTCTATATGAGTTCAACTTCATTTTAGGAATTTGGAAACGGGGGACAAATATTTATCAGCAAGGCCTACATTTTGTCCTTAAAGTATGCAATTTACAAGACTTTGCATCCTAAAGTACTACAATCAGCATGCCATGGTCCGGGGACAACCTTTGGCTCTTTGATCAAGACGACAACAACTTCAATCTCTAGAGCCGCTCTTGATTTTGATAAGCTTATGCACTTTGCTTAATCATTAAAGTTTGAGCTTCAAAGTTTTTACTGTTACTGTTAGGTTTTAAACTAGCTTCAAACTTGCCCATATATATATTGTTTAGTTAAGGATAACTCAAGCGAAAGTAGGAAATGAATAACTTAAAAAATCAATATGATGTGGTATAGTTGATAAATAATTATGTCTCGGCATATAATCAGAATTTGATATCTAGATATATGCGTTTATAGAAGAATATTTGTTTAGAAAAATTATCTTGAATAATTTTTACTATATTAAGAGATTAATCTTTAACTTTCAACTAAGATATTTTAAATTAAAAAAGTTTTAAAATATGAAATTTACACTAAACCTCCCATTTATATGGGATGAATTGAAGTCAATATTATTGAAAACTGCTACGTGGGGAATTTTTATGGACTTAAGAAAAGGGATTATTAATTTCTAATATGTCACGGGCCTAATAAAATGAACTCCACATAATCATTAGGTCTGATTGTCTTTTAACTTTCGCATGACTCACACTAAAAGGGCATTAATTAGCAGAGATATTTCACTCATTATTGGTTAGAGTGTGTAGAATATACTGTATATGAAAGAAAAAAAAACTTTTTGCTTCAGTGTTGTTTGCACTGTTTTCTATTAGAATTGAAGTTTTAATTTATCTCAATAATTTACAAACTTCTTTTACACAAATGACTAAGGTGGAACTCTAATTCTAATTAGCAAATAACACAAACAGTATTTATAGAATTATATCCAAGTTTTGTACTACATAATTCTCTATGAAAGCTCGAATAGTCTCTCATTCGGTATCCTGTAGGTTGTAGTAGAACGTGCGTGAGCTGTTTCTTGTATGCATATTGCATAATATGGACATTTCTAGATCTGCTCCTGCCTTAACCAACGCCTTGAATGTTAAGGGCTACTATTCTACCAACCCATCTTCCTTACTATCACATCTAGCTGAAAATAAATAAATTAAATTATGACAAATCAATATACTAAATAAGTAGAAAATCGTGCATATGCAACAGTGTTGCAAGTTCATTCTAAGAGTTCAAGTTCATTTTAGTGCTTTGGGAATGGGGGACAAACGCAGCCCTAGAGAATTTTATTAAAAGGGGTAATTTTTTTTTTCATTTGAATCGATTCTAAGTTATTACTGAAAATGGATTACAACTTCTCAATTACAAATTTTAACATCTGTTATAACTTTTTATTTTATTTTTTAAAATTAAAGTCATAAAAAAAATTTAGGACTTCAGTTTAATTTTTTTATTTATCGTATAATTTTTTTTAACTAACGATTTTAAAGTCGTAGATTTTTTTTTTTAACTTACATAAGTTGTTTATTTTTACGTTTTAAGTCTTTTTTTAGGATTTTTTTATTTATTTTTATTTTATTCTTTTGCTTTCAATTTTTTTAAAAATCATAAATAATTTTAATTATTTAATTACTAAATAAATATTTTAAATTTTACTTGTTATTAATTTTATTTAATATCTTGTATATAATTTTTATATGATTTTATTTAATATGTTATATATTTTTTAATATTATTTATTTAAAATATTTTATATAATTTTAATAATATTTTATTTAATATATTTTGTATATTTGATATAAAATACTTAAATTTTAAAAATTAAAATTTTAAAACAAGTAAATTTAAAAATCTAAGACATTTAAATGAAAATTATATGTTTTTTAATGTAATCATAGTAATTGTCTATACAAATAAGAAAATGACTAATATAGTTTCTATTTTTATGTTTCTTTTTAATTTGTATTATTTATTTTATATTAATGTATTATGTTATTTTTAATTTAACAACTATTTTTATTACTAAATTATTAGATGTTGTTAATAGTAAATTTTTTTATACAAAAATAAATAATATTATTTCATAAATTATAAGTTAATATTCGTAACAAAATATTTTAATATTTGTTTTAAAATTTTATTTTTTTTAAATTTAAGTATTTAAAACAAAACAAATATTCAAATAAATATATTAAATATCATTATGTTATTTTTTTATTTCATTTAAAAACAAATAAAATTTAATAAAATTATTTAAAAATTATCTAAATTTTAAATATACAAATATATTAAATAAAAAAATATTAAAAAATATATAAAATATTTTAAATACAACAATATTAAATATATATATATATATATATAACATACTAAATAAAATTATATAAAAATATATACAAGATATTAAATAAAACTAATAACAAGTAAAATTAAAATATTTATTTAATAATTAAATAAATAAAATTATTTACAATTTTTAAAGTCCTAAATAAAAAAATTAAAATTATAAATTCTTTTTACGATTTCAATTAAAAAAATAAAAAATCATAACAAAGTCTGACTTTTAACTCAGAGTCGTAATCTCAATTACAACTTATCTTGTTTCCGATAATAATATAAAATGGATCCTAAATAAAAAAAAAAAATCTAAAATTGACCCTTTTTGATAAAAGTCCCGCAGCCCTACATTCCCCTGTGTAAGGCACGCAAGTTATAGGATCTTCTAGCCTAAAGTGCTATTCTATTGCCATGGCCAGATGCAAGCATTTTGCGTTTTGATTGAGATATCTACCAATTTCTTGTCTCCAACTGCTCATCATTTTGATATATGCACGTTGGCAAATGATTCAGGAGAGAACATGGAATTGGTAGTAATTCAAAATTAGTTTGACATTCAATTTGATAATATATTTATTAAACTTGGTTCATGAATAAAAATAAAGTTAAACTTATTTAAAAATTGAGTTAATTAAATAAATTATTTGAATGAGTTGATGAACTTGAATTATATGTATTTCAACTTTTTATTCATAATTTTAAATTGAGTTAAACAGTCTAAAATAATTCATTTATAAACTCAAATCAAGAATTGTTTTAAATTAAAAAAAAAACTTTATATTGAACTCAAATTAAATTTTGAACTAAATTAATTTTTATTGATGTGAGATGGATTAAACCAAAGTCGATTCAACTTAACTTATTTTTAACCCTAATGAGTAATAAAGTTTTTCTGTTGTTTTACCATCTGGTAAGATTAATGACTTATAGGTAAGTGTTGGGGCAAGATAATGTACTAAAATAAAGAAGTTTTAAAATTATTTATGTAAAAAGAAGAACTGAACAATGTATGTTGGGGATGAGACATTCACTAGTAATCTTACATATGTTTTGGGTCTTATTTTGAAAGCTCAAACGTATCTTCTTATTCTTCCAGATATATTGTCCAGAGACAACAATGTGAAAGTCTTGGGAGAAGAAAAACAGATCTCATAATGATGGCTACACATGAAGTGAGCCTGTGGAAATAGGTGTTGAGATAGAATCATAGAACTCATCTCCTAAAAGCCCGTAAAATTCGGACATGACAAATAAATAACATCCTGTCATGCAGTAGTTGTCAAGTTTTGTCCACGTCTGAGATGCAAAGTAATATAGAAGAAACAAAAAAAGTGAAGAGTAATGGTACATTATAGTTTGCTTTGGATGAGTCGTTGACTTGTTAAATTTAACATTTAGCATTATGTTGATTCTAATCTTATTTTATCATACTAGCTAAATTCTCAAAAGTTATTCTGGTCCTTTTAATAAAAGAAATGATTTTATTTTATTTTTATAAAAAAGGACCTAAGGTAGTTTTTCTTAGTATCTAATAATTTTAAGATTTTAACTCTTCATCAGTAAAAATGCCGTCAGTCTTGAAGAAATGAGTAGAGGGGAAATTACCCTTTTTTATGGACTTGAAAGGGAGTTTCAATTAGTTGAAGTTAAAACTTGTCATTGTTAGACGACTTTAATTTTGGATTAGATTTATACTACTTTACGAATGAAGTACATTAAAGAAGGATTAAAAGGATAGATCATAGATGTATTGTCTTACTTTTGCTCTTTTTTTAACCATAATGTTGTGACTAACAAAATCGAGTTGTTATTGTTGAAAAAAACTATCAGTGCTGAAATCAAATTAAAACTATTATAAATATTAAGAAAACAACCAAGATATTACAATAACAAGCAAAACCTTTTTCTTCTTCTTCTTTTTTTTTAACTGAGAGTTCCACCACATAAATATTGAAATAAACTATTATATGTGTTCTTTCAAATTTATCATCAATTAAGGGTAAGAAACTTAGACATGAAGGCCGAAACATTTGAAACAACATACCAACTTCAGAAAGTCGATTGATGGCCTAAAATCCTGGCGTAAAGCAAAGAACATCCAAAACTCCATCCTAACTTCAAAAGACCAATCCAACAATTCAGCAAGAATTACGTGATGGCATTTTATATAGAATGATAACTAAATTTTCTTTCTTTCTTTTTTCACCCTTCCATTTCTTAATACTCGAATTTATGCCTTTTATTTGCAGTCTCATTCACCCCTATATTCACTTAAGCTGACCTTAAAAAGAAAAAATCCAAAGGCAACAAAAAATAAAAATAAAAAAGGTTTGTTATCGGGTATCCTTCGATTAACGTGGTGCTTTCTTTGCCCCATTTTTGTTTTAGCCAAATTCTAAAACTCCCTTTAGATTTGTCAAAATGAATTTTTATTCGTCTCCAATTTTTTAAAATTTTTGAAATTTCATTAAAGCTTAATTGGTTTTCAAGAGTTGTCTTATTATTATTATTATTATTATTATTATTATTATTTAAATTTATAAAGGTATTTAAACTTTATCTTTTAAGTTTCAACTCAATTGATATTCAAATCCTTTGGTCAATTCATCTAAGACAGAAGAATTATTTAACATCAATCGGTGACATGATATCGAGATCCAAATGTGGGGAATCAAATTAGAGTCCAAACAATCGATGATGGCGAAATGGGTTATGTCACTTTCATTTCATCTAGGGTCATTTTTCTTGTCCAACTGGAACTCAGATGCAAACCATAAAAGCAAATAAAAAATTATTTGAGAGAGATTAGAGATCATCTTCGCTTGACCTAGAAGCTAAATTAAGTACATGCTCCACAATATGTCAAATAAATAACATTTTCCTCTATTAGTAGATCTTCGACAAAATCACTGGCGCACACGAGAATAAACACAAAACTCCAAATTAGAGCAATTGACAAATAAAGGTTTAATTGAAGGTAAGGGTGTGGGCCATGATGTTCACTCACTTTGGAGTGGACAAAGTATTACCAAGATTCCCTTTTCTTTTTTTTCTTTTTGGTCTAGTTCTTTGGTACATTTGATTCCCCAAGCATATTTAAAGGGCAAAACTACTCGCTAAATCACATCAATAGACTATTTCATGTAATATCTGACTATAACAAAGCAAAAAATCCTTCATGATTTTATTCATTTACGGTTTCTAGAGAAAGAATTAGGCATTTGTTGTCGTTGGTATTTCAGCACTTCATTAAGAACATGATCTAACAATATCATAAGAGCACGCGTATAAAGTGATATATATATATATATGGTGGACCTTAATAAATAATAGTAGCAAGGCCAAGATAGGAATAAAAACAGTCGTGAGTTGCTCTTTGCTTTGTCTTTTATCTTTATTTTCTTCTAAAATAGTCAGTTTATTTGAAATTTGGGATTTGAAACAACGTGGATTCAAAGTCAGTTATGCAGATTGTTTAATAACAATCTTCCAAAAAGTTGATGCATTTTGTCCTAAGCCCTATTATATCGATAGTCAAATTATTTCTATTCGTACTAGTGTGCATTGAGTACATGAATATAAAATGAAAAAAGCCTTCATGTTGTATTAAAATATCTATTGTAAAGATGCTTCTTATAATTAAATTTATACAAAACACCGGAAAATCTGAATTTGGCATTATAAAAAAAAATTAACAAAATGGCTAATGCCTAATTATCACCAATTATTTAAATTCACTTTACCTACCTTAATGCAGTTATCGCCCAATCCTTTTTCGCTTTTAATAAGTTGAAGACGCAATTATGAAAGATAGATATCCTCCAGGAATGCGCACTCTTCAATAATTTGAGTTAGTAGTAACTTTCCATAGGCTGCATCATTATAACTTCAAATTGGATTAGGATAAGAAGTAGTGATTATTTTAAAGCTTTAGAGATTCTAATTGGATATTTCTGAGATAAGTTCAATGGATTATGAAAGAGAATAAGTGCAACAAGCAAAATACATATATAAATGAATGTACAGATTTTACACACAAAAAATTACAATTACTAAATTTGATAGAAAGGGATCAAGTGCATGTTAGCTGAAGTGTAAGGCACTACTTCTTACATAATTGATGCCATTGCCTTTATTGTAAGGTTCTCTCTCTTCTAAGTTCTAGTTCTGACCCAGCCGTGTGGTGTGGGTCATCATCTCAGAGTACGAAATGCCACCTTTTCAATTTCAACCATTCACTGATGACTTATATTTTGTATACTCCTATACTATTATTTATCAATATAATAATAATAATAATAATAATAATAATAATAATAATAATAATAATAATAAAATATGCTCGTTAAATTACGAAAACGACCTTAGTTTGCTCATACGCTCTTAGTTTTTTAATTTAATTGACACAAGCTAAAATAAAATATAGAAGCAGCTGAATAAAAAAAAAAAGTGAATCTAACCAAATTAATACATATATGCAGAAGATCCCACATAATTACAATAGATTTGTCACTTCTCAATCCTAGATTGGTCAGGAGGATGAGCATGCTTTAAAGATTTAATTGCAGACAGGTACCTTTCTATAAGTTAGGTTCTGATTATTTGACACTTCTAAAGTGAAAAAAGTGTCTAAAGTGATAAAGTAGGAGTGTATTTACTCTTGAATTTTTAATCAAAAATACGTTATGATGGTATTTTAATTTTAATCAAGAGTAGATAAATCCTTGTTTTCCCACTTTATATACTTTTTTTTCCCTTCAGAGGAGTTAAATTGATGATT
The DNA here is from genome assembly GCF_004193775.1 of Glycine soja. Lineage (NCBI taxonomy): Eukaryota > Viridiplantae > Streptophyta > Magnoliopsida > Fabales > Fabaceae > Glycine > Glycine soja. The sequence goes on from NC_041003.1 coordinate 50,236,423, forward strand.
TTTAGACCATTTGTTGTGTGAGGTAAGCAAAAAGTCGGAAATATTTAATTACTATATAACATAACACAATCTATAACGAAGTGGGGTTTCCTGTGTCACACTCAGTTGCATATGTTCACTATAAGTCTATATACCTTTGATCCCTTCGAACTTCAAAGTTAGTGCAGTTTATATCAGTTTCTCTTGCATAGATGGTCATGCTATCTTTTCTTCACAGTTCGAATCCTCTGTCAAGACTTCAATATTCTCTAGTCTACCTTTCTTTGTAGCTTAATTGGAAGTTGGAATTCAATCCATGATATTGAGCTAACTATGACAAAGATAAATATCCTTTAAATCTTAATTTGTGTTATTTAATTCGTGAGGATCGATCACCAATTTCATGTCAAACTATTTCTGATCAGCTTCAGTTTGAAAGAATTGAGGAAAAATATACTGGCTTTGATTTTCTAATTACTGCAACACTGTATTTCATCTAAACAAATACTCTTAAATTTTCTCAAATCGGAGATAAGTTTGGATTTTGCTAGTAATTTCTTCTTTCTCTTTTTACCCCCACCAAAGGCTGATGTAGTGGTAGAGTAAATGGTATATATGTTGAGCAAGTCACACTAGAATTTTTAATGTATCAATGGTTTGGGGTCAAATGACAATGGATTTTCCTAGTCGTGTATTGTCCACCTATGACGTACAGAAGAAAAAAATTCACTTGTTTTTCAAAAAAATAACAAAAGCTTTCATAACATCGTATAACACTGAGTACAATTTTTTGTAGCTAATAATAATAGTTAACTAGAATCGACCGATGAGATAAGCATGTCATTTCTCTGATGTCATTGGTCATACATGTCGTGCAAGAGATATCGGTACAGCTAAACCACCCTGGATGGATACACATCCAAACCTAGTCATTATCATTATTAATTGTATATGTATTTGTCTACAATAATTAAACATTAATCTATATAATAATTCTTATTATTCGGGGATTGTTACTTTAAATAACTTTAAGCTTGTTGGCCGAGGGTTTTTTTTTCCATCAATGGTTGACAAATTAAATTAAACTTCACTAGCACTATTCAATACCCTATTTAGCAATGATTTTCACGATCTGAAATAAAACAAATATATGAATAATTTATAAAAAAAAAACGAAAGAAATTTGTGTTTATAATAAATAACTTGTTAATCAGTTATCTAAGTAGTGAAAAGGATTTATATTTATTGGGTTTCATTAAATGATAAAATTTTTGTTTATGAACACTTTAATATGGCATTTGATATTAATTTGATTTGAGTTAAATGAAAAAAATTATTGATCATAGAAGTAGAAGCAGCATATATTGCATTTCTGACAAAAACAATTCATATATGCAGATACAATTATACTTCTGTTCTGTATGTTGAATGTTGATGTCTTTAGTCACCAAATTGTGATCAAAGTTGGTAGGTCATAATGCAAACCTTATAGTAGGTGGTGTGGTCACGAAATGAAGTACTGAAGTATGGCTTTTGTAGCAGTAGATAGTTAAATTTAGATGTATGATACTACTCAAGTGTACAAAAGAAAAAAGAAAAATTAAACATACAAGTATTTGTGTTTTTTTTTTTACATATTTTCTTTTGAAAAGGATAGGTATTAATGGTCCAAGAGAAAATGAATAGATAAGTAGATATATAGACTGGAAAGGAAATTGAAGTGAAGCTGCTCATGCTAACTCACTCAAAGCGGGCCACGTGTGATTGTGAGACACATTTGTAAGAGTAGCATTGATGGCTGTATTTGACCAAGCATACTACTAACAAGGGGTATTCTGTCATTTCAATAGAAAAATAAAAAAAAAATAGTTGTCACCGAGCATCGTATTACATCAACACCAGCCAATGGTTTCTGTGCAGTTTCTATAATAATGGAAGGGCAATTTCTCCTTCATTAATTTATATGCCTATGCCTAAGTTTTTTCACAATTGGAATAGCCTTGTCTTCTACACTCCCCCAAGCTCTTAGATTCTAATCCACTGTGGTTTTCCAACCTCAGAATTTCCTCAAAACTTGGTAAGAAACTGGTTTAATGTTCAAAAACTTCTCAAACTGAAGCCATGGAAATTTGCTTCAGTTTTTATCTTCATTGATTTACAAGGGTTTCTCCAAACGGTTTGGTGAAGTAAAGCATATTCTGCTCATACTTCTTGCCCGTGAACTTTTTGAGCATTTATGTTTATGATGTGAATGGTTTCTGCATAAATGTCAAACTTCCCTTTTGTAATCTTCAATTGATTCCTAACCAACTTCTGCAATGAGATGTGAGCTTTGATTTGATGTGCGTTTTTCTGTGAACTTATCTGCTTGTTGCACAAATTTCGTTCTCTCTCTCTCTCTATATGTGTGTGTGTGTGACAGAGAGAGAGAGAGAGAGAGTACTGTATAAGGGGTGGCTTGATTAACCTTGTCTTAACTAGGTGATGCTGGCTAGAACATCTGTAACTTCATCAAACAAAGGAAAAAGAAGAAGAAAGAAAGTACTTCTCCAATTGCTATTACTGCTTTTCTGGTTTGTGCATCTGTTCTGTATGACATTCAAAGTTTTCTTCTTTTCAGCTCAGCCAAGTTAAAAGTTAAATGAGTTAATCTAGTAGCATTTGAAATTTTCTTAACGGTGTTTTATAAACATTGTATTTTTCATTAGGCATTTTTCCGTATGTAAATGTTAATTCTGCAGTTTTTTAGAATGATTAACCTCATTCAAATGAAAACTGATTCAATACAATATGTGGGGCCATGCATATTTCTGCTCGTCTCATCTTTTGAATTTTTTTAATGGAAATTATATGTTCATGTTTGGATAATTCCCTTTCCCTTTCTGAATATTTATTCCCTTCTCTTAGTTTAATTCCGAAGTATTTTCCTTTTTGTTTTGGAGAAAAATCACTAATCTTTAGAATTGGTTATTTATGAAGTTTCTTGGAAATTCTTCTAATTGATTACATCAGTTGTTCATTTTTTTTCTCATAAAAAAGAAAATAAGCAGAGAGATGAATTGTGTTGACTTGGTATGAGAGTCAAGTTGTTGATAATACACGGTAGAAGGAGAAGAAGAAGTTGACTAATGTTAACAGTGCGCTGACTCTAAAGAGTGCCTAATTTCTTTAAGACAAAAAATTGTCCTTATATTCTGGTTGAATATTTCAGCTATTGCTTTCTATCTCTTCAATTCATTGTATGCAAGTTGAAAGTTGATGATATGATAACACTGATGACACCGTGATTTTTCCACGCAGACAGCAGATTATGTGAAACCAGAAGAGAGAACCTTGAGAAGTCAGGACTATATCTGTTTCCTTGGCATCAGTATCAATTAACAGCTTTCTCTAGGCTACTATTGTCCATTGTTGTGCTTCTACATATAATCTGTTGGAAGAGATCAGTTGAAGTACTACAACACAGTTGAGTCCCGGCAATTCTATAATGCAGGCATCAGAGCAACATAGAAATTCAAGTATGTACTATCAACCATTACAACAAATTGAAGCGTACTGCTTGCCGCAGTATCGGACACTAAATCCGCAGCTATACTACCATGATGGAGGCCATGGAACTCAGTTTTCAACTCCAAGTTCTTCAGAACTTTACTGCACTTTGGAGTCATCTTCTGTAGCTCTTTACAACTCCCCTTCAACTGTTAGTTTCTCACCCAATGGTAGCCCCATATCGCAGCAAGACTCTCAGTCATATCCACCTGACCAGTATCATTCCCCTGAGAATACCTATGGCTCTCCTATGAGTGGCTCCTGCATAACTGATGATTTAAGCAGCTTCAACTTGAAGCACAAGCTGAGAGAGTTGGAAAGTGTAATGCTTGGCCCTGACTCTGATAATCTTGATAGTTATGACAGTGCCATCAGCAATGGAAACAACTTTGTTCCACTAGAGATGGACGGTTGGAAACAAACAATGGTGGCAATTTCTAGCAAAAACCTAAAGCATATCCTTATTGCATGTGCCAAAGCCATTTCAGACGATGATTTGCTAATGGCACAGTGGCTGATGGATGAATTAAGACAGATGGTGTCAGTTTCTGGCGATCCGTTTCAGCGGTTGGGAGCATACATGTTGGAAGGACTTGTTGCGCGATTGGCTGCCTCTGGGAGTTCAATATACAAATCTTTAAGATGCAAAGAACCAGAAAGTGCTGAGCTTCTCTCCTACATGCACATACTGTATGAGGTTTGCCCCTACTTCAAATTTGGGTACATGTCTGCAAATGGAGCCATTGCGGAAGCAATGAAAGATGAAGACAGAGTTCACATAATTGATTTCCAAATTGGTCAAGGAAGTCAGTGGATCACTTTAATTCAGGCTTTTGCAGCTAGACCTGGAGGGCCACCCCACATCCGGATTACTGGTATTGATGATTCAACATCAGCATATGCCCGCGGTGGCGGACTACACATAGTGGGAAGGAGGTTATCAAAGCTTGCTGAGCATTTTAAGGTGCCATTTGAATTTCATGCTGCAGCTATCTCAGGTTGTGATGTTCAACTACATAACCTTGGAGTACGACCAGGGGAAGCTCTGGCTGTAAACTTTGCGTTCATGCTACATCACATGCCGGATGAAAGTGTGAGTACTCAGAATCACAGGGATAGGCTGTTGAGGTTGGTTAGGAGCCTATCACCAAAGGTGGTCACACTTGTTGAGCAAGAATCTAACACCAACACTGCTGCATTCTTTCCACGTTTCCTTGAAACTCTGGACTATTACACAGCAATGTTTGAGTCAATAGATGTGACTCTTTCCAGAGAGCATAAAGAGAGAATCAATGTTGAGCAACATTGTTTGGCAAGAGACTTGGTTAACATCATAGCTTGTGAAGGGGTCGAGAGGGTGGAACGACATGAGGTGCTCGGCAAGTGGAGGTCAAGATTTGCAATGGCCGGTTTCACTCCTTACCCTTTAAGTTCATTGGTGAATGGTACCATCAAGAAGTTGCTCGAGAACTACAGTGATAGATATAGACTTCAAGAGAGAGATGGAGCTCTTTATCTGGGTTGGATGAATAGAGATTTGGTTGCTTCTTGCGCTTGGAAATGAAAGTTCTGCAATAAGGCATAACATCCCTCTTCTTTTTCTGTTCCATTACTATGTACAAGTTAATGACAAAGGTCTCAACATTAAATCCAATCTAATTGTCCATTTTCTGTGTTTCAAGAATTTCAATTGAAACTGTAGGTAGCTTTTCGTTATCAGCAATATTAATCTTTCATTTCAAAATCTTTTCTGGTCCCTGAATGTTTGGCTCAGTGGCTGGGGAAAGTGATTTCCTAGAAATTAGAATATTAGGAGAGTGGCTTTTCGTAGCTATGCTTCAAACATTGCTGTCCGTTCACTTTATTAGATGAAATAGATAGATATTTTACTTAAAGTGTTAAGATTAAATTAATAAAATAGCTCACGTGGTGTCATTTAAGAAAGATAAGTACTAATAATTTACTGAAAGAAAAGAAACACAGCTGCATAAGATTGTTTGAAATTTATCTTTATGCTGTGGGGGAGGAGAGTAGGCTATGGGACTAAAATTAACTTTGCACAATCACTCCTTTCAATGGTCTGCGTACTCGAGGGGTTTGTGCAAATGTAATCTTTTCGTTGCTCTGGTGGACAAACCTGACGGAAAATTCTTGTGTCCTTCTCCGGAAAGAATTTTTCTTCTTGCAGGAAAATGCTATATCATTGAAATGAGGATGTGACTTGCATCATTGGTGGACCTCAACATTTGCATGTGTCTCTTTGTGGAGGAAGGAACAAAGAATTTCTTGCAAGCTGACTTCCTCCAACATGACTTAAAGGTGGACTTTGAACAAAACAATAGCAGTGAAAAATAGGAGAATTGCATAAAACAGAAATGAGATTCTAAGCTGTCCTGGTTTTAGTACCCAACTCGTGACACACAAAATATAGACGATTTTTCAGGAAGGTCTTCTATGGCTTGCAAGCTATGAAAGAACTCTAACACGGACACCGAACACAACACATATATGTACACTTTGACATGTCTGTGTCTAAAATATAAGACACAGAAATACCACATACAAATACAAATAAAGAGATTCTAATAAAATGAAATATAAGTAACATATAACAAAATATTTAAACTGATGATATATTTATCTTTTTGAATAAACTTTTTATGTTTTTTCCCGTGTATTATTAATTGTGTAAAAGTAACATAAGTGTTTAAATCAATAAAATATAATTTTTAAATTAGACATCTTATAAGAAGTGTTGAATAAGTGTCGAACAAATGTTGAAGTATGTCAGTATTGAAAACGTGTCAACACAGCAAACAAACGAAATGTCCATGCTTCATAACTCACAAGTCTTTATATTATTTTTAATTCAATAAAAAAAAGGTAAACTCCAAAAACAAAAATTGTAAAGAATTGTCTAAGAAGAGACCCTCGCACTATCTCCCAAAAGCATAGACTGCGCCAAGAATAAGCATAAACGTAATGGATTTGGACCCATAAAATTCTGTCAGCCTCCAAACTTGACGCCAATTGGTTATCCCGTTTACTTGGACAAAGTATGAGAGGAGTGGCTGTATAAATGAATCACATCCAGGCTCCCAAAAACAAAGTTTATTTATTTATTTTAAGCTTGGATAAATAATAAATAATAATATACCTATTCAATATCCTGTTGTATTTGGTCGGGCATCGATCATTATATTAAAGAATAAATCGAAACCACTGCACCAACAAGCACACATTTTGACATATGGAATAACTTTTGCTATACTCAATTACAGCAATTCTGCTGCGCTTTTTCTAAATTTACATAGCATTAGTAGGCACAAAACAAGAATTACATGCAAATAACTGAGTAAGTTCAATAATACACTAGAATTTTTTATACAAGTGTACGAAAATGTAAATCTTATTTAACTCAAATAATAATGGTATACAAGTTATGATATCCAATGTAGTATTAATTGTAATTTGCATATTTAGTCAACCTGCTCAAAGACAAGGAGAGAGCTAGAAGAGTAAAGTGACGGTTAGAGTAGAAATAGGAATTATAATCACACAGTATATCTGTAAAGCCTGTGTCATTGTCAAATATTTATACTCTTCTGTAACTAGCAGCACCTTTGAAAAATATTGCAAATTTAGCTTTGGACGGGTTCTGCATCAGCTGTTGATTGCTTGTTAAATTCACTTTCTGTACTACGAGTATCATGCACGGCAACCACATTAAGGCAATCCTTACTTCCTTCTGATATAGGTTTTACCTCACCTTTCAGCTGTTCATTTGATCTACACAGAACTCCAGAACTTGAATGGCTTATAACATCATTGCTGACAGAATCGTCTTTAGTAGCTGAATTATCTTTTTGTTGTTGTTGCTCACTTAATTTAATTTCAGGACCCTCATTAGAAAGGCTGATCACACAAAACTCAACCATATCACCAGCCTTTGACTTAGTAATTGACTCGCCATTTAGTTGCTCTGTTAATCTGCTTGCTGAGCCCAAGCCGCTTCGTTCCCCTGTATCATCAGTAATATTACCCTCAGATTTGGTTCCAGCCTTGCCATTACTGGCCGTTGTGCGAGCATTTGTAGCTGCATTCTGAGTGACGGTCCTTCCAGGGGGGATTTCATGATCATGCTGTCCCTCATAGGTAGTTATTACAACTTTTGAATCATGAGAGGCCCTTTCCACATGCTTTTTGACAGGGCATCCAGGATTCGAGCATCGATAATAACTTCTGGAAGAGTGGAGAGAAAATGCAGTCACATTAAATTATAGCATTTGTGTACATTGTATCCATGTAAGCTCAGAGCATAGAGGGGCAGAGAGAGCAAATAAACATCTAAAAACAGTGTAACCAGTAGGAGAAGAGACAACTTGACAAGTGTAACCAGCAGAAGAAGAGTTGCAGTTAGACCAGAGGAATTGGTCATTGGCAGATACCCAATATACCAGTTCAGAACAAAAGCATTATTGATACAATTGTCATTGCTTTTTTAAAATGCTAAAGAAACACGACACTTCTAAAAATTGTTCGTCTATGTTAAAAAATTTGAGAGTTTGGGTTGCATTTCAAAACCTGATTAGAACTGCTAAATCATGGTTAAACCCATAAAAATTGTGACAACTAGTTGTGCGGACTTAATATTAACCACAAATTATAATCCTACAAAAAGTGCATGTGGAACACACTTTGAAAATGATATAGAAGGAAATACTATAACCACTTCCTGTTGGTTTCAAGAAAGTGAAGAATAACTCAAAACTGATCTTTAGACCGGGAGCTGATGAAAGTAATTTATAGTCACAACTCACAAGGTTTCAGGCTAGCTCATCCAAGGAAGAATGAGATAATATGGATCAATATAAACACTTTCCAATACACACAACACCGGAAGAAAATAAGACTGCATTTTGAAATGAAAAGTTAACATGTACCTTGGGTTTGTATTCCCTTTAACTAGCTTCTGCCCATATTTCCTCCAGCGATACCCATCATTTACCAAATCAACCTCACTTGAAGTTTGAACAACAACACGAGATTCACGAGTTGACATGTCAACTCTAGTGACATCAGGATTAGTATTGTCTTTCTTCCTGCTTGGTATCAATTTGGCAGTAAAGGTTAGCTATCGCATATATATCAACACAATTTTTAAAAAATAGTGATATAACGTACAGCCGCTTTGACTCGGGTTCCTCGTTGTCATGAACCTGGTTCTTTGCCTTAGTCAATGATAAATGTGAAGCATTCAACTTATTAACTGGGGAAACTTTTGCAGGCGGAAAGGATTGTAAAGGCTGGATCTGTTGAGGCATACATCCATGCTCAACGGATGCTTTGTCTTCATGTATGATGTCAAAAAATACGTTAGGATCTTTCCTACTGATGCATAGAAACAAAAGTACAGACAAAGTTTACTGCTCACCTTCCACAGTGGCTAAAGAGGATTTGTGTGGTGCTTGTTCAACAACAGGCAGAACACACTCAACTGATACTGTGGAGTTCAATTGAGGTCTAGGATGATTATGCTGACCGATACAAATGGAATCTGTGATATGCCCATTATTTGACTGCTGCAATTGCTTTTTTGCCAGGCAGTTTGGATGTGTGCACTTGTAATAGCTCCTTATAAATTCATTCCCCTTAACATGTTTCTGACCATATTTTCGCCAGTTATAGCCATCTTTTGATACCTTTTCGCGTATTATAGAGGGAAATTCCTGACTGGACTGCAATCGAGGCAACTCATGCGAAAGAGTATCAGGGTTCTGCAAAGGTTTCTCAAGTGGTAAAGAGCATGTGCTTCCTTCTTGATCTGATTCCAAGGCACAAGCAATAGCATCAGAATCCTTCCCTTCTTCATTTTTAACTACAATAGAAAGAATACTTGCTTCCTCTGGTTTGGACAGATCATTTTTAGTATCATGACCTTGTGACAATGTAGTATCACTATCAAGACTCACTCTCTGCTGCAATTTATCAGAAGGGATATTTTGATCCGCACTTTTGTCTGAAGAAACCATGTGAACCCTTTTTAAGTATATCAGATGAAAACAGGTCTAGTTTCATTAACTACTTCCATGAATGTCTTGAATGATGGCTTGAACCTTGAACAAACAATGCGTGCTTGTGGCTGTTCAAAGCTAACACACATTTAAAAAGAAATTAGCAAAAACACAAACTTCGGTGCCCTGTGACAGAAATATCATTGATACATTTACCATGAATAGTGGGTCGAGAAAATTTTCTTTTCATCCGTGGTTCCTTTATTGAACTTTTATCAGTTTTGTTAAGTCAACCCTGTTCTAAGGAACAAAATGTGGAAAGTTTTCATTGGAGAAAAAGAAAGTATTTATTATACTAATATATTTACTAAGAAATAATTGTTTTTCGTTTCTAGTAGCAAAAACTTTCTCTTTCTACTTTTAGTTGCTCAACAGCAGCTGATGTTAAAATAATAATAATAATAATAACCCAACTTTTATTAGTCGAAGCCGCAAGATAAAACTCACTTTAAACATGTGAAACCATTTCAGCCATGATGGACCAAATAGAATATCTACATATTCCAAATCGGAGTCTTAACGCAATACTATATACAAACACACATGCATAATAAAGCAAAGCCATATTAAATAATTTTCAGATTGAAAGGAACTCAAATCTTAAACAAAAATTCAATATCCAGCTCATACTTTGAGATCACTTTTACCATACTTAATTACTAGTTGAATAATCCAATTAATTGCAAACACAACATTTACAGAGATAGCTTATTCTTTAATTTGTGTCTGAAATTAGCCGAACCAAATCCAGTGGAAAGAGAGAGGGGGGGGGGGGGGGGGGGGGGGGGCGAAGAGGATTTCATTTCTTAGGTCTCAAAAATGCTATTCAACCTTCTCTCGAAACATCCCCAAACCGGGACAGCTCACACCGATTTTAGTATATGAAGAAAAGAAAAGGGGGAGAATTAAAAAAAGAAGGGAAGAATTGAAGTGTGTGAAACCGTGAAATTGAATGGAATACATAAAATGAGAAAGATAGCACGTGGGAAGCATTAGTTACCCGGAATTGAGACCTCGAAATTGGAGAAGGGAAAGTGCGAGTTGAGTAAACAAAACAATGTTTAGTTGTTGTGTTGCAGAAGATGTCGTCTATGTTGTTGTGGGTTTGGGTGGAAGGAAGCAATGGGAGAGAGTCCAGTGTAACATCCTTATTTATTTGACCAAAAAATCAAGGCAAAGGGGCAACAAAAGTCCACTCTTTCTCTCTCGTAAGTTATTAATTTTAAAGTGACACGCTGACACAAACACACACGCAGAATACGCCTTTCTGTGCTTTCATTTCATTTGTCAAGTCTTCATTCAACTGTTCTTGTTTTTTCTCTCCTAACCCACAAGCTGGATTTGGACCTCTCTTTTGTTTCTCACTCTGGGCTACATTCACCATTGGGCTTATTATATAAAAATACTCTTTTCGTTTATTTGACCTACACTTTTTTTTAAATGACTATTTAAGTCTCTTAATATATATATATATATATATATATATATATATATATATATATATATATATATAATATGTGTGTATCACAATTTAATTTCTGAAAAAACGAAAATATGATGGTGAGACTTTAGTTGGATCCAGCCATATACAAGTGATTTGGAGACATCACCATAAAATTTGATGATATATGACTATACCAATGAATCTACCGTTGAAGAGTTATCTTTGTGTCTTTAATTTCTTTTGAGATGTATAGCTGTGGCTAACTTAAGAGAGTGTTTTGTATTCCTTTTCCTTTTGATGTATATGTATTTGGTGATGACACACTAGGTTTGGTTACACACCCATCCTTCCACTTTTTTGAAAATACTTTAATGTTGATTTTTATTTTATGGATTATAGTGTCATAAGATGCATTATCTATTTTATCATTTCTAATTATACATTGTGACATTATCTAGTTAGAATATGGTGTTATTACTTAGTTAAATGACACCAAAAAATTTACATGTGTTTTCATAAATAAATATATTTCCACTAAAACTTTAATTTTATGCATTGTATTAGTTGATTGGTGCCATGTAGCACAACAAGTCATTACACGTTGCATTATAGATTATTATGATTCCATTTTAAAGGTGGTTTAAGGTTGTTATAACTTATGGTAACTAGAATTTTTAGTGGCTTGTTGTTAGGCTCTACCACCACCTTGTAAATCCTTCACAAGAAGGTTATATCAAAATCAATCGTGTTGATTCTTTTTATTTAGCCGATCCCATTACTATTGGAGGGATTTTTAGATACCATCATGGTTTTTTAATGGCTTCTTCTACTTGTGAATTAGGGCATTGTACCATTATTTAAGCTAAATTTTTAGTCTATTTATTAGGGTGTCAACTTATTTAGAAGTAGAGGTTTCGTTAAAGGGAGTATCAAGAATGACTCAATGATTGTCATTAACATGATTAAGAGTGGAGTTCACATTCACCACCCTTGCCATGTTTCATTCTACAAATAATTCTTATTTGAGTTCAATAGAACCCTATCATTGCAATCACATTTTTAAAGAAATTAACATGTCCTTGTATAAAGATAAATATCACAAAAAGGAAGGTTGAATTATGATTTTAGAAATTTTAAAATCTTTTTAGAAGAAAACAAGTTTTATTGTCTGATAAAAGACTTGTTTGAAAACAAATAACAAATTTTCATAATAACACTCAGACAATTGAAAACATATTTTAGAAACATAGTTTTTTTTAACTAAAATCAAATTCACACCCTAAGTCAGTTGAAAAGCACAGAGGGAAGGAAAAAAGTATAAGAAAAAGAATTTTATATTGGTTCATTTCTACCCTGAGATTACGTCTAATTCTTGGCTAAACCATAAAGTTACAAGTATGTTCACTGTCACCTCTAACTCTACAACTCAAGCTCTATCCCAAGCTTTATATAACCTAATATTCTTTGTCCTATTAAGTCACTGCTGACTCTATACAAATTAAAAGATTTGTTTGAGTGATTGCACAATGACTAACTTAGTTAATGTCTTAAAGATGGATATACAATCTAGCACTTAGTTTTTTCTCTCAAGGTGTTTAAGGTGTTTTAAGAGTTTTTTTTCTAACTTTACAAGAATTTATAGAAAGAACGGAAGAATTCATGTGTGTTTCCCTTTGTTTCATTTCTTCAAAGCTTCTAATTTATATAGGTTTTCTTCTTCTTTAAGTGTTTTTGTCTCACAACGATGAGATTTTTCCACTAGGACTTTGCCTTAAGTCTTATGATTATGGGAACATTTAATACTTGCATTAAATATATGCCCTATCTTCATGCAGATGAGCCTCTTTGATTAGCTTCGTGTAGACTAATGCATTAGCAAGTCACTTTCATAGGTCAAAGCAATAGATTACAACAAAGTGCGTCTTTTGATAGTTGTTTAGTACTTCTCAAATCTTGAGTTTCATTTATGTTTCATAGGATTCGGTGGATCCTACGAGAATCTTTTTTGTAAAACAAATATCAGCCAAAGATTATTAAAAGAAGTCTTAAATGTTATTCTTAAATGCTCTGTCAAATCATGAGTAATGTTTGCTATAGTCTGATGTATCAAACACAAAATCATTCTTCTTAGTCTGATGTTGCATAAGATGTAGTTTTTAACTTTTGTATTTATTTGCATTCAATCAAAATAATCGAGGATCCTGATTTGTCATATGAATTATCTTTTGACTTAACACCCCGTGCATTTGGAATGACCATTGAGTCAGGATTAACATTCTTAATCTTTTGTACTAGATTTTTTGGTATTCCACTACTGATTGATTATTCAACGATTGATCATATTTGATAATTTTTTTATCTTGTTTTGGTTGTTATACCCACCTAATAATTAAAAAAAATGAGGTATAAAATTATTCAAAGATTAAATCTTAATAAAAGTTTAGAATAACTTGTTTTTTTTATTAAAAATATTTATTAATTATAAATTTTAATTATAGTATAACTTGTTTTAAAAATATTTATTATATTTTAAATTATATATAGAAAATTATTTTATATAATATTCAACCTAAAGTACTAATTTTATAAAAAAAATTGTGTATTTTGGGAAAAAATGCTATAAAAACTAAATCCTGGTTATATAAAATAAATATTTATTTTATGAAATACTAGTTTTATAAATAAAAAAATTGGTATTCGTAAAAAATTAAAACTATTTTATATTGAACTTTGATAAAACGTAAAAACACGGCTTAGAGAAAATCTGTTCCAATCCTCGCTTCGTTTTCGTGTCGAGAACAATCTTCTCCCCATCAAACCCTAACCCTAACTCACAGATTTGAGTTTTGATCACACCAAATCAATCAATCAATCCGAGAAAATGCTTCAATCTCCAGGGCACTCGCCGCTCCACATCTCGTCGCCGTCCCCTTCAATTTCCCAGGTATCGGCGCAAAACCCTAACGATCCACCATCATCATCGTGTGCGAAGCACCCAGCGGTGTTGGACGAGGACACGTACGTTGAGGCGTTGGAGAAGATCATCGAGCGCGACTACTTCCCCGACATCTCCAAGCTCCGCGACCGCCTCGACTGGCTCGAAGCCATCAAAACCGGCGACCCCGTGGTCATTCGCGAGGCCCAATTGAAGATCCTTGAACGCCGCGCCGGCACAACCAAGGTAACCAATCCCAACGATGCTTCTAGAACAACCTCCCACACACCCGGTTCCACATTCGTTAGAAATTTCACACCTTTCGATGAATTTGACGGAAAACCCTCTCAAACCCCCCGTGCCCCGGTTCCCGAGGCCAAAGAGGGGGAGAATAACGATGGTGGGGTTGATACTTCGCTTGGCCTCGATCAATTTATGAGAAGGTATACGAGTGAGGACAATCATAGCTTTTCGAAGATTCTAGAGAAAGTGAATAAGAAGAGGAAAGAGAGGTTTGGGTTTTTGAATGAGGATGTTCAGGGAATTGAGGATGTGAAGAGGGATAGGATTACTGATGGTTATGGAACCTCTTATCAGCCTCCGAGTACCCTTGAAGGTTGGAATTACACTGCCAAGAATTTGTTGATGTATCATCCTGCTGATCGGGGTGAGGTCCCTTTGACTGAGGAGGAAAGAGCGAATAGAATTAAAGCCGCCACAAAGGAGATCAATCGCGGGAACACTAGGTTTCATGGTAAAATGATGGATTCTAGGCCCAAAGATGATGGAACTGTTGAGGTGCTTTATACGCCTGTTGCTGGCGCTACGCCAGGGCCTATGTCTCTTAGAGAAGGGGATAAGTTAAAGAAGTATGATTTGGAGGATTTGAGGAAAACTCCGAATCCGTTTTATTTAGAATCTGGGAAGAAAGCTGAGAATGGTTATAGCTTTGTTAAGACACCGTCCCCTGCTCCGGGTGTTGATGAATCCCCGTTTATTACTTGGGGAGAAATTGAGGGGACTCCGCTGAGGTTGGATCTGGAAGATATACAGCTTGATATTGGTGGTAGTGCTGATGGACCTCATTACAGGATTCCTTCTGCGCCTACAAGAGATTCAAAGGCACACTCTCTTTCTAGGGAGGCTGCACGCAAGATAAGGGAGAGGTCAAAGATGTTTCATAAGCCCCCATTGGCATCACCGGTTAGAGGGGGGAGTGCCAGTCCAAGCATGCGGACATTGTCTCCTGCAGCTCAGAAGTTTGTGAGGAATGCGTTTGCCAAGTCCTCCTCTTCTGTTGATGAAACACTTCGGGCAAGTTACCGCGGTTCTACTCCTGCTTTGGCTACACCTACAAGTGTTAGTAGAAGTGTGTCAAGGTTTGCTAGAGATGGGAGCTTGGCTTCCAGGTCTCCATCTGTTAGAGAGGGCTCCAATCCTCCCTTGTGATATGTTGTAACATATTTTGAAACAATGATAAAGTGACTATGTTGTAATTCTTCAATTGCATTTACTTGCTCTAAATAAAATAAACGATTAATAGCACTAAGGGAAGGGTGTTTCCATAGGGATGTTTTACAATGTTGAAGGGACAAGAAAGCCACGGAAGCCATTGATTGTGAGAGAGGCCCGAGGCGTGTTCCCATTGATCAAGTCAGTAACTTGTTCGTGGTCGTTGTTGCTGAAAACTGAAAAGATAGTCTCCATTGATAATGTCAGTTGCATGTTTATCTATATCTTTATAGACTGATTCTAGGGTTGGAAAGTTCATCAAATCCTCCACCATGGGAAACTTATATGGTGCGTTAGATCTGTGGATACACGGAAACTACCATGAGAATGCATACAAGAAAAAAAAATGCTCCACCCCTTCACCCATCAATGACCCCAACTGAGCAACACGCAACACGCAACCAACCCTTCATCTCCCACACCAGCCACTCCTCTGCCGGAAACAACAAACAAACATGCATTGCCTCTCAATCAAGGCCTTTATTTGTTCTGCACAATTTAAAATAAAATAACAAGAATTTTGTTGCTCTAAAATCTCATTGCTCCCTATCTTGGAACATTGCGAGTGCGACAACAAGGCAACCCTAAAGATGATAATGTGCACCTCACTTGTGGCGTCGACAACTGTATGGTGCGACGATAGAGCGGATGATGAAGCAGAAGATGGTGCCAATTAACATCAACTTCGATAGGCACGGAGGACACCAGCGGGGTCGAGCTAGGTAGCGGGTGGTGGTAGGAGAAAGGGTCGGTGAGTTGGGCTTGGAAGGGAAGGGATAGGAACGAGTGAACAATGTTTTTTATTTTCTTATAAAAATATATTCTAGTGCATTAATTACAAGATATTCATATCTAACGTATCATATGTTTCTCACGGTGGGAAATTTGATGAGCTTTCCCATCCTAGAATCAATCATCTTTTTATATGTAGTTTGTGGGATTATGGATGTAGCTGTCTTGGAAAAACATTAAACTTTAAACACACCACGAGAAACTCGTAAGACATTCGTTGGGGATTACTTGTGATAACATGATCCAGAAACAGAACAAGAGTTTCAATGAATCTAAATATTTCGAATTGAAGCATTTGACTGTTAAACATGTCATTTTAGGTTGCTATAGTTGTGGGAGATATAAGGTTAATCTAATGGTTGGGGAAGAGAGGGGGAGGGGGAGACAAACTAATGAGGCATATAGCAACGCGCGCCGGGAGGAGTATGCCAGAATCAACAATGAAACGACATATAATGACTTAATAATCAGATTCAAACCATTTTTTTTTATAAAATTTTTGCTAAAGGCTACTCCAATAGTTACAGTACGCATAGGACGAATGGTATTTGCGAGCATATTATTTGAAAGTATCATGAAAAATGTGGTGTTGTTGAAAGGTCTACGGTGCATTCCATTGACAAAGTCAATTACTCGTTCGTGGTTAATTTTGCTGAAAAGATAAGCTCTATGGATAAACTCAACTGAGTTGCTTGTTTATTTTTACGTCTTGCAAAACAAAAGTATTAAAACGACATGATAAACTCACAAGACTACAATGTTGCTCTATAAGAAGAAGAATTTCAATAGAAACGTTTCAGATTAAAGCATTTGACTAGTAGACATGTCGTCATCAAGGTGTTGAATACATTGATGCAATTTTCATGTTAATTGAAGGAAAATAATAATGTAACTAAACCAGTTTTA
Source organism: Glycine soja (assembly GCF_004193775.1). Taxonomy (NCBI): domain Eukaryota; kingdom Viridiplantae; phylum Streptophyta; class Magnoliopsida; order Fabales; family Fabaceae; genus Glycine; species Glycine soja. Next base: position 50,253,614 of record NC_041003.1, read on the forward strand.
GAATAATTGAAAGAATCGCTGAAGATTACACCAGTAGTTAGTTGTTGAGTTATTGTACACTTTGCATGGGGCGAATGGTATTTATTTGCATGGGGTTGTTGAAGACAACAATATTGGTTGGTGGTTGAGCACTCAGCACGGGCTTTGCCTGAAACTTTAATGTTTCCCCATTCTTCCCGTGAACGTTCAGAATCCAGATCCATTGATTCTCATTACATTACGATTTCGCGTCAAAAGTAGAAACTAAAAACAAAAATAGAGAAAAGGAGAACACTTGCCACCTCATCCAACAGCTGCTTATTTAATCTCTACACTTGCTCGTAGGGTCTCAATTCGAGGTCGCAGATTAGATTCCCAATTCTCCGTTCGCCATCTGTTAAGGTAAGCTTTTCTTCTTAAACTATTGTACTTTCCAGTTCATGCATAATAGTATCAGGAAACAAAAAAAAAAAGTATAAGATAAGATCATTGATGTGATGTGTTGTGTAGCGTAGGAGATAGAGAGGGAGAGATTGAAAATGCCTGCAGAGAAGTCCAACAGTTTCGATAACGAAGTGGAAGCGTTCGTTGAGGTTGATCCAACAGGGAGGTTCGGGCGTTACAGCGATCTTCTTGGTTGCGGTGCTGTGAAGAAAGTTTACAGAGCGTTTGATCAAGAGGAAGGAATCGAGGTGGCGTGGAATCAGGTTCGGCTGAGGAACTTCAGCGAAGACCCTGTTCTCATCAATCGCCTTCACTCTGAGGTGGATTTGCTCAGAACCCTCAGCAACAAGTACATCATCGTCTGCTACAGCGTGTGGAAGGACGAGGAACGCCACAATATCAATTTCATCACTGAAGTCTGCACCTCCGGGAACCTCAGGGATTACCGCAAGAAGCACCGCCACGTCTCCATTAAGGCATTCAAGAAATGGTCCAAACAGGTCCTTGAGGGATTGGAGTATCTTCATACGCATGACCCCTGCATCATTCACAGGGACCTCAATTGCAGCAACATCTTTGTTAACGGCAACATTGGCCAGGTTAATAATTGCTTTGTTTTTATTAATTGGTATTTCTCATGCTATTGATTATTCGTGATTCATGAGAAATTGTTTTAGAGAACAGTTTTCAAAATCCAAAAGTGAGAATGAAAACGAATATACCCTTGAATTGATTTTTTGACCTTGGGCATTTTGTAGGTGAAAATTGGTGATCTTGGATTGGCTGCAATAGTGGGACGGAACCATGCAGCACATTCAATTTTAGGGACACCAGAGTACATGGCACCGGAGCTGTATGAAGAAGATTACACTGAGATGGTGGACATATACTCTTTTGGAATGTGTTTGCTTGAAATGGTGACAACAGAAATACCCTACAGTGAATGTGACAGTGTGGCCAAGATATACAAGAAGGTCACGATGGGAATCAAGCCTGAGGCCTTGAGCAAAGTCACAGATCCTGAGGTGAAGGAATTCATTGAGAAGTGCATAGCACAGCCAAGGGCAAGACCTTCAGCCACAGATCTCCTTAAGGATCCTTTCTTTTATGAACTCAACAATGATGAAGAATCAACGCCAATCAATTGAATAACTTCATTCACACGTATTCAGAGTTCATTGTTTGACCCTTTTGTCCAACTACTTTTTACTTCCAAGTATATTCGTATCACAAAGGCCACACAACTAACTGTTGGTCAGTACTTGCATTTCCACTCCAGTTTCACTACAAGTGATGTACATAACTTCTGTAGTGGACTGAACTATAGATGACACTCTTTGGAGAAAATGCCAAATCCACTAGTAGATTTTCCAGCTGCTTCGCTCATTTATTTCTGGCATATTTTGTTTTACTTGCTTCAACAGTGAAACCGTTAGGACTTCGGAGGGTTTCCTTAAAATTGGTTGCATCATCTTGCTAATCTTATGCTGAAACCACAAGCTTAAGATTAACTATCAAATTTAGATGCTTATCTCTGCAACTACATTCTTTTGTGTCCGCCTAAAGTGAGCTTTCAAAATTAGTCTGGCCCAATGGGTTAGCAAGCTATGCTCTTTAAGCCCCAAAACTAAAAACTAACATGTGATAGGACGAAAAAGTTTTTGAGACGTGTATTCATCCTTAGAACCTGAGAACATGTGAGCTGATCTAAAAAATAAATAAATAATCCTGAGAACATATCAGATATAGTGTGTGTTTTACTGTGTGTCATGTTTGCCTAAAGTCAATTTAGTTATATGTTTTAACGCAAAAGCTTCAAATAGTTGTTTCTCATTTTTACATCATATACACATGTCTTTGGTTGTTTGATGCGAAACCAAATATCTTAATAATAGAAAAGTTGACGATAAAGGAAACGAGAAAGAAAAAGAAAAAACAAATGAGAAATGAGTTATAAGAAATAAAATTAAATAAATGTTCAAATTATTCAATACTCTTTCTTAATATGCACAATTTCATCATATTTTTAATAATGATAATATTGTTTTTATCTTTTACGTACTTAAAAAAAAAAAATTAAACCACGCCATGTAATAGGTGGAAAACTTTTCTTTAAATCTACATAGCAAACTAATCAATCGTTTTTAGAAGCACAGTCAATTTATTTTGTCGTTTTGGATAGAAATATTTGTTACTTATATATAGCTCATTTTTATGAAAATAATATAAAAAATTGTTTCTATAACCATAATAAATTTAACAAAAATAAAATGAGGGTATATTAACTTTATTCGTTTTCTCTAGCTCCTCCTTGCTACTTATTTCTCATGTCCTAAAATGAACACTTCTACTTTACTCATCAAATGCACCGAGACATCATTTCCTTTGAACTACGCAACAACAATACTACATATAAAATAGGCTCTACAAATTTCAACGAGTCTTTAATGAATTAAATAATAAATAAAAAATAGAAAGAAAAGTAAAATCATACTTTTTAACAAATTATTTACTGAAATTTATTGAAACTTGTAAATTTACTAGTAAAAGTTATTAAATCGGAATTTTTTCTTCTTCTTACAATATCTTTTTTAAAAAATAATTATGTTTGAAACACTACTTATGTTAGACCCAAGTCACCTAGTTGGTATTAAATTAAATAAGAAGTTAATTAAATTCATCACCATTACAATTCATTAACTAGTTAAAAAAATTTAGATAATAATAAAGAATGAGTTTTAAAAAATTATATTATATTATGCTTTTACCAGCTTTTATAATGTAATGCGTTAGTGATATTTCTTGTATGAAAATATACAACAACAACAACAACAACAACGCCTTATCCCACTAGGTGGGGTCGGCTACATGGATCAACTTCCGCCATAATGTTCTATCAAGTACCATACTTCTATCCAAACCATTAATTTCGAGATCCTTTTTGATAACCTCTCTTATAGTCTTTTTGGGTCTTCCTCTGCCTCGAATTGTTTGTCTTCTCTCCATCTGGTCTACTCTCCTCACTACAGAGTCTACCGGTCTTCTCTATACATGCCCAAACCACCTAAGTCTATTTTCCACCATCTTCTCTACAATAGGCGCTACTCCAACCCTCTCTCTAATAGCTTCGTTTCTAATTTTATCCTGTCGAGTCTTACCACACATCCACCGCAACATCCTCATCTCCGCTACACCTACTTTATTCTCATGTTGGCTCTTGACCGCCCAACATTCTGTTCCGTACAAAATCGCCGGTCTTACCGCAGTCCGATAAAACTTTCCCTTTAGCTTGATCGGTACCTTTGCATCACATAACACCCCCGATGCTTTTCTCCATTTCATCCATCCTGCTTGAATGCGATGATTCACATCCCCTTCACTTTCCCCATCATCCTGTATTACAGACCCAAGATATTTAAACCGTGTGACTTGAGGGATAATATGGTCTCCTATTTTCACCTCTGAGTTAGAAACCTTCCTTCTTTTGTTGAACTTACATTCCATATACTCCGATTTGCTTCTGCTTAGGCGAAAGCCATGTGTTTCTAGAGCTCGTCTCCAAGTTTCCAACCTCTCATTCAACTCCTCCCTCGACTCTCCAAGGAGGACTATGTCATCTGCAAAAAGCATGCATCTCGGCGCTATCTCTTGGATTTGTTCCGTGAGGACATCCAGAATTAAGGTAAAAAGGTAGGGGCTAAGGGTTGACCCTTGATATAAACCAATTGTGATGGGAAAATCGTCTGACTCTCCACCCTGTGTCCTAACACTAGTCGATACCCTATCATACATATCTTGGATAGCTCGAATATATGCAACCCTAACCCCTTTCTTCTCTAGAGCTTTCCACAAAATCTCTCTAGGCACTCTATCATACGCTTTCTCCAAGTCAATAAAAATCAAGTGCAAGTCTTGTTGGGCCATGCGATATTGCTCCATCACCCGCCGTAATAAATAAATCGCTTCCATGGTCGACCTTCCCGGCATGAAACCAAATTGATTCTCAGTAACTTGAGTCTCCTTTCTTAATCTCCGTTCGATCACTCTTTCCCATAATTTCATGGTATGACTCATGAGCTTGATTCCCCTATAATTTGCACAATTTTGTATATCCCCCTTGTTCTTATAGATTGGCACTAACGTGCTTCTCCTCCATTCCTCCGGCATACGTTTTGACCTCATAATTTCGTTAAAGAGTTCGGTGAGCCACTCAAGACCTCTATCTCCAAGAGTTTTCCACACTTCAATAGGTATGTTGTCTGGCCCCACCGCCTTACCATTACTCATTCTTTTCAACGCTTCCTTTACTTCCTGTTTCTGAATCCGACGATAGTACTTATAGTTCCGGTCCTCTTCTCTTGTGTCTAGACTGCTAGAGTCATATCCATATCCATCATTAAATAAGTTGTGGAAATACGCCTTCCACCTTTCCTTGATATCTTTTTCATGCACTAAGACTTTGCCTTCTTCATCCTTAAGACACTTTACTTGATCCAAATCTCTAGTCTTCCTCTCTCTACCCTTAGCAAGCCTATATATAGATCTTTCTCCGTCCCTGGTTCCTAGAGCTTGGTATAGTCCGTCAAAAGCTTGGGCTCTTGCCTCACTCACCGCCTTTTTGGTTTCATTTCTAGCTATCTTATACTTATCCCAAGTTTCAGAATTTCTACACCTAGACCACTCCTTGAAACACTCCTTTTTTACTCTAACTTTGCTCTGAACATTTTCATTCCACCACCACGATTCTTTACCCCTAGGTCCAAAACCTCTAGATTCACCCAACGTCTCTTTAGCCACTTTAATAATCTCTTGGGACATCTTGTTCCACATATCATTTGCACTTCCTTGTGATTGTCCACACCAACCCTCCCATATCTTTTGTTGGAAGATTCCTTGTTTCTCACCCTTCAAGTGCCACCATTTGATCCTTGGTGCTACCAGAGGACTTCTTCTCTTTGCCCTATCTCTAATTCTTACATCCATAACCAAAACTCTATGTTGGGTAGTCAAGCTCTCTCCCGGGATAACTTTACAGTTCAAGCAATACTTCCTATCAGACTTCCTGATAAGGAAGAAATCTATCTGAGAACATGTCCCTCCACTTTTGTAGGTGATAAGATGTTCCTCTCTTTTCTTAAACCATGTATTGGCTATAGAAAGATCCAAAGCCTCCGAAAACTCCAAGATGGATTTACCCTCCCCATTCATCTCTCCTAGGCCAAAACCCCCATGCACCCCCTCAAAACCTCTAGCCACGCTACCTACATGTCCATTGAGATCCCCTCCTAGGAAAACTTTCTCTCCTTGGGGTATATCCTGAAGTACCCCTTCTAGATCCTCCCAAAATTTTACCTTAAAGTGTTCTGCTAACCCAACCTGAGGTGCGTACCCACTAATAACATTAAAGGTGTCCTGTCCCACTACCAATTTTAAGACTATGATACGATCTCCTACTCTTCTTACATCCACGACATCCTTCTTCCACTCCTTGTCCACAATAATCCCTACCCCATTTCTTGATCTGATTTTTCCCGTATACCACAGCTTAAATCCCGAGTTGTCTAATTCTTTCGCTTTTTCACCTGTCCACTTAGTTTCTTGTAGACACATAAAATTGATCTTCCTCCTCACCATAACATCCACTATTTCCATAGATTTTCCAGTAAGTGTGCCTATATTCCATGTACCAAAGCGAATCCTCCTGTCATGAACTAGCTTCTTTACCCACACCCGTTCACGAAAATGTGGGAACCCTTGCTTACTTTTCACTACATCCGGGCGGCGATGCAGCGGCCCTTACTCTTTTGACACTGTACTCGAGCCATACAGCGCGTTGCTTCCGGGCAACGACCTAGAAAATATACGAACGCTTTTAAAAAGCTCTCTCTTTGCATATTTAACAACTAACAAATCCTTCTTTCAAATAGTTTCATTTTGCTATATTAAGTAGATGAATTGTTTTGAACTTTCATTTTCCAATGGAATAAGTGACCTTTAAAAAGGAAAAAAAGAGAGAAGAGAATTCCGCAGACAGTATTCAAAGCATGTCCTTTTTCCTTCAAATTTAAAGACCGTATCCCTCCATGAAAATAATAATTAAGAGAATTCCGCAGTTTTGATATTAATTAAGAAGCACAAATCTGCTACAAAGATTTGGCAATAGCATCGTATTCGTATTATTTGGTAGTTTACTAAAGCCTCCCTTTGGCGGCGAGTCAATGGTTCACTTTCTAAAAAATTGAGTGTATGAATAGAAAAAAGAGAAGAAAAACCAGAGAAATGTTGATAACGTACTGTGGCAAACGATAGAATAAAAAATCAACAAGTTCATGTTTAGACTAAAATTTGTAAAATTAAATTTTAGTTAAATTTAAGTTTACAAAAACAACTCAAATCTTACTTCAATTTTCAGGAAATCTTTTAATGTGTAAACATATTTTTTAGGGAAATCAAACATGTCACGAAACCGTTTTATTTTCTAAAAATATGTTTGGCACCTAAAATTGCTTTTTGAACAGTTAATAAAACATGCTTTAAAGAGATAAGAAGAAAAATGACATGAAATGAAATAGAAAATAAAGTGAATGTATGACAGTGATAACCCTGTTAGAAATTCCACTTGTGCATATGCATTAGCAACTTCGATAAATGATTGCTTGATTTCTAAGAATAGAAAACTAAAATATACACAGCTACAACAAATTCCTGTGGCCTGTGGGATTAGCTAGCCAGCCTCTTGATGTAAGACTCAATTATTAAAAAAAAAAGCCATTAGGGTATTAAAACTTACACCATAAGAATCACACGTGCAAAAACGACGAGTTTTTTTTTTTAATAGTTATGTATCGAAAAATCCGCGAGTGTCATTAACAAATTTTAAAAATGATTGCTAGCTTCTAAATAAAATAAATTAATAATGAGTAAAATATTAGTTTCGTGATATGTTTGATAAATAATGTTACAGTTAGAGTTTAATTACTAACTGTATGTATGAAAAGAAAACTTTGTTAGTTATTATGTTTGGCAAAACCATCTTATTAGCTAATTTAAAATTAAAATCTAGTTTAAAGCTGAAAAATTATAAATAAACTTATTGAATTAAAAGTATTTGAAAAAATTAATTATAAGAGTAATTAATAAATATAAAATAGCATTTTTTAGAAGAAAATATATATTTTTAAGTAATTATACTTTTAGGTAATGAAAGTGTATTAAAATAGTTAGAAAGGGTAACGTAAAAAATGATTAAAAAAAATTAGGCAAAAAAAAGAAAGAAAGAAAAGGAAATACATTATATTAAAATAGTAAGAATAAAAATGAAAAAATAGTAAACTACAAATTTATAAGTTATATGCTATCTAAAGTAACTTATAGTTTATAAGTTATATTATTGTAAAATAAAGTTTTTTAGATATCAAAATATAATTTCACTAAATATGTTTATAAGTTAATCAAATAACTTACTTAAAAATTAACTTATTTGTTACATCAAACATATTCTTACGCGGCTTTAACAATTTAATGCCTCAAAGATCAACTTAAAAATATCCTTATTGTATACCTAAGTAGAAGTCACAATCATTGTTTAACAACATAATACAAACCAATATATTTAACCAAACAAGTGGAAGATAAGTACATTCTTAACCCACTTGACAAAAACAATCAATATCTTCAACAACTAAGAGAGAGAATTAACCATTCTTTATAGAAGTCGTATCATACGTTTAATCATTGAACATGTATCTGAATATGACAATGCACATGTATATGTAAACGATCAAGAATCATGAAGAAAAGCCACAATGGACTTTACAAATCTTAGAATTATATATTTTCTCAAATGTTCTACAATATAAATATAAGCTAGCACACCAAAAATCATGCTATTACTAAATAAGATAAAATCCAAAATAATAAAAAAAAAATGCAATTTTGCAACGCATCACGTACTTTTCAAAGAGTGTGGAAAAGTAAAATATTGGATCGAGGGTCCGTGGTTGAAAGCAAGCAAAACCCAATAACCAAAGCAACCAAATTTGAGTAGCCGTGCCGTCTTGGGCGTTAGGCATACGGCACATAAAGGAACCACAAAACTTCACATTCACTTCACCATCTTCTTTCCCTTTGCAATATTTTAATCCTATCATTTCCTACCTATTTATTTCATACCCCTGCATTTCTTTTTTCCCAATACACTCAAATTGTTCTTTATGAAAACCTATACCAAATCCAACGTAACTTGTGTAAACTGTTTGGTCCCATCATTTCCCCAAATAATGCCTCATCAACCATCAATTAAGGCCTATACGTTGACAAAGACAATCGAGCCTGAAAGTTCCAGCCGTTGGATAAGTTGAATATACTAAGACTACAATTATTACAATGACATTTGTTAAGCAAATGAACACAAAAAAAAGTTAAAAATACAAAATCATTTTAACACATTTAAATGATTAAAAATACTTCATAAAATATTAACTAATTTTTTAGTATAGGTTATCTTATTTTAATATGATAATATCATTGGTGACAAAATATTCTCTTTTAAGTAGCATTACTATTTATTACAGTTATATACTTAAAACTCGAAATAACTTATTAAACTGTTGATCCATCCTCTAAGTATTAACTAATTTGACGAGTGGTTACCATAATACTCATGAATTTTAAGAGTAGGGTTTTATGGTTGTACTTGTACATAAACAAACTTAAGCTGCAAGATTGAGATGTTAGGATGCATGAAAAGGCACCCTATTCTATTGGCCGAGGCCGCCAAGTTGTAATCCAAGAATTCGAGTTCCCAACACTCGAGAACGTTTTTGAAGCCTTAAAATTTGGAGTTCGAGTTTCACTCGTGTGCATGTTGACTTTGACTGCACCAAGGTGAGTAATAGTACAATTCCAGCAAGAATATGTTGGGGACAAACTCCTCAAATCTCACTTCATTACCACTACTTTTCTTTCCTAAACATCAGAAGTTCAGAACCCTGCTGCTCTAGTTCCTTACCAGATAAGGATTCAGAATCATATGCATTATTCGTTTAGTCACAGCTAGTTAGAATATATAAGTAGCATCCATTGTCAGAAGTAGCACTAACATGGAGGTTGTGAGTCCAAAAGATTATTCTGTGGCCTCGAGTCCTTTCTCCTCACCTAACATTGGAGCCTTGCTGAAGATCAAGGTCATCACATGGTACGATATATACATATCATGGATCATTCCATTTCCACGTGTACTAGTTATATATCTGCTGTTTGTCTCTCATGCACTTCGAATTTTGTCACAGGAGCCAACAAACTGGTTTACCTGTTTCTGTCAGTGTTCGAGTTAAAGACAAAACGTTCAAGCTGCATAAAGTAAGTTCAGACAAAATTGGAATCCAAGAATGTTTCACATGGCTAACTAGTAATTAACTACCTTAATTATTTATATACTTACATGTCGTGTTTATAGCAGTTTCCTTTGACTTCAAAGAGTGGATACTTCAAGAAGAGGTTAAACGACACATCTGAGGTTGAGCTTCCAGAAACATTCCCTGGAGGACCAGAAACCTTTGAGATGATTGCCATGTTCGTTTATGGATCCTCCACATTGATTGACCCTTTTAACGTTGTGCCCCTTAGGTGTGCAGCAGAGTTTCTTGAAATGACTGAAGATCACTGTTCGGGCAACCTTTGTGAACGGTTTGATCTTTATCTGAATCAAGTTGTGTTGCAAAGTTGGGATGACACCCTTATTGCACTTCAAAGGTGCCAGATGCTGCTTCCCTGGTCTGAAGATCTGTTAATAGTGAGTCGATGCATTGAATCTCTTGCCTTCATGGCATGCATGGAAGTGCTTGATCCGGAAAGAAGGAGAGACACACCAGTTGTGAAAGTGGAAGAGTTGGCTTCCAAAGATTGGAGCTGTGAAATAGTGAAGGATGTTGTGAGCCTAGACCTGTGGATGAGGGATTTGATTGCTCTACCCTTTGACTTTTTCAAAAGGGTTATAGGGTCTTTGAGGAAACAAGGAATGAAGGAGAAGTATGTGAGTCCAATCATTGCTTTCTATGCAAACAAATGGGTGCTCTCTAAAAAGACACGCCAATTTTTGGAGAGTTCCTGTGACAAGGTTGGTGAAGGTGGCATGAATAGCAAAGCTTCAGTGATTCTACAAGGTGTTGTTGATCTTCTTCCAGTGGGTGATAAGGCTAGGAAAGTGATTCCAGTGGGTTTTTATTTTGCCTTGCTTTCTAGATCTCTTGAGTTGGGGTTGAGGATTGAAAGTAAGGCAAAGTTACAAGACCAAATTACTTCACTTTTGCACTTTTCTCAAGTGGAGGATTTTCTTCTTCCAGAAAGTGGAGCAGAGTCAATGTCCTCTAGCATGGAGTTTGTAACTATGGAAAGCATAATTTCAGCTTATGTAGCATCTAGCTCACGTGTAAGCCATACCCCAGAAGCTAGCCGTTACAGGGTTGCGGAATTGTGGGATGCATATTTATTCAATGTAGCTGCAGATCCAGATATGGGACCAAAGAGATTCATGGAACTCATTGAAAGGGTACCACCATCTTATAGACAGAATCATTACCCCCTTTACAAAACAATCAACAGCTTTGTCAAGGTAAGCAAGCATTCAGCATTCTTCAAAAGTTTCTTAATAAAGTAGGACTCATCAATTAAACTGCATTGGTTTATTACACATGCTCTCACGCCAATAATACTATCTGTTTAGGAAGAACATTATAATGAATGTTCAGGACTCTACCTAGTGGTCTAACTGAATAATTAACTAGAATGATACAATAATCATGATCCTTAGAATAAGAGAAATAATGAGAAAGTACTATTTACAAGCATAGCAAAGTTGATCGTAGCTCATTTCCCAACTTATGTCAAAAACCAATCATTAAAAAAGAACAATACAATTACAGCTTTAACATATTTTGCTTCCTTTTTTTTTATTGTAGACACATTCGGGTATATCCCAAGATGATAAGGGAGCAGTGTGCAAGTATCTGGACTGTCAAAGATTATCACAAGAGGCATGCATTGAAGCTGTTCAAGACGAATTGATGCCTCTACGTCTAATTGTCCAAGCACTTTTTGTTCAACAACTCAATACACACAAAGCCTTCAAAGAATGCTCAGATTCATTCAGATATGCACATTGTGGAGACATGTCAGGAAGCCTATCAAGCTCTAGGTGTCCATATTCTGCAAGTCAGAATCTAGGAGAGAGCCCTTACACTGATGGACCTGATCTCAGTAGCAGGCCATTGAGCTTCCTGCTGCAGAAAGACAACGTAATGCAGAATTTCAAGTTCTCAACTACAGATTATGAGTCAACAAGTTTCAGAATTCAAAATCTTGAACAAGAACTCGTGTCCTTGAAAAGAAGCCTTCAATTGCACAACATTGTAACAAAAGCAGAACCAAATTTGATCAAAAGCCAGAAGATGAAGCCGTGTGGCTTAGAAACTCGATCACAGAGCAAAAGGAGGAACCCGATTGGACAAGCGACTAGTTGCATCAGTTCTGTAAACTTTGCTTCACAAAGAAGGAATGCCAGCAGGCTACTCCAGGTCTTTCGCCGCATAACTTTGTTTGGAAGTAGGAAATTGAAGAGAAAACCGGGAACTCCTAGTCAATTGTCCAAGTAAATGTAGCATAAGAACTTCATTATTGATGTGTATGAATATGGATACAAATAGAACCATGGAGAGTTGGAGACTCAATTCTCTTTTAGCCTTTTTCCTTTTATCACATTTCATTAAAAATAATAAGTAAACAGGAAAAAGAGGGAGTTGTAAATCTTAACGATTAACAATTATAGGCTTAACGATTAACAATTATAGGAAATAAATAGCATCTTAAAATATATAATTCACTAATACTAGATAAATATTGTGTATCTTTCTCTATAGTAAGATTTCTCTCCGGTAGAGAAACAAAATTTAGCTCCCTTGACTATTCTTGATATTTTTCTACGTTTAAGATAACTACATGTTTTTGAGAAAACACTAAGAGAACCTTATTTCACTCTAATGTGTATTAACCTCTTTATAATCATTACTCTCATCAAAGAGTAATTATCTTTATAAATTTCTCTAATTTAATCTAATTACAATTTAATCCTTAATTATTAATTATTTATTTATTAATCCTTGTATAAGTCAATCACATATTAATTCTTACATTAGTAAGAGAAACAAACAAAATGCTAATGGGACATTTAATAGGCCATAGCATATATGTCCATTAAAATTATATAAAGGATAATAGGTTGTAGATATTGAACTTTGAAGAGTTGACAAAAAGATTGGGGTTCAGATGGCTTCAACTTGTCATACTTGAGTAAAAAGCACTCTTGGTTTTACTTGACATGATAGGATCATGAAGAAACTCTGCTATTTATATATATATATAAATAAATAAGAAGATTGGCATAACTAGGCCATGTGAGATTCCACAAAACTTGCGGCTCCATTGCATGATTTGCATCTTGGACGATGACATGGTGATGGTGGCTGACATTGACAGGCATGCAGACATCAACCCACCAATCAGTTTTGTCTGTCTTTTTGTCTTCCTCAAAGTAAAGAAGGCACATTTTGTAACATAATTCACTACTGGCTGTCAACTTAGTTACAGTATCAACAATTGCTGTGATATGAAGCACTGAGCCAAAAGCTTCTCCTGAATGATTTAATCACCCACCAGTAAGATGAGCATTTGAGAGAAACAAATTACTAAAATTCAGTGACTTATCAGCATAGTTCATAAACAAAGCTAAATTAGCATAGCTGAATAGTTCCTCGAATAGTGCCTCAAGTGATTAATTTCTATCCAGGCTTGCAACCCAGAAAATATTTAGCCATCATTCAGCAAAAAACCGTAAGAGCCCTTACAAAAATTGGCTCATCTTTACCTGGTTGAAACACTATTAGTTAGAGTTCAATTAATGGGAAAACATTATAGAACCATAAATATCACGTACTTCATTACTAAACGGTGCATTACTGCATTATAGCCAAAAAGTTAAAAACACCAAACTTCATTCATAGTGGACTTTCAGTAATTCCCATATTTTGGCCCAACCAATTTATTAATCCCTTATGAGATTTATTTTATATAATATTGTCTGTAATTTCTGGGAGATATAAAATTGATCGAATAATTAAAAAAGAAAGTCACAGATTTAATTTTTCTGCTAACAAAATCTAACCAATTAACCATAAACATTTCCCAAAACAAGAAAAAAAAAAAAAAAGCCGCCCCTCCTTACCCTTAATTATAGTCAATGCTATCTCTCTTACATGTCAATCGATGGTAAGGGTAACCAATGATGGACTTGTAACTTTTGAAAGAATAATTCCTTTCCATTGTTCCACCTTGCAAGCTTCATGATTGAAGCGAAAACACAGGCATCAAACAGATAAAGGTTACATTCTACGCATTTTTTTCTCTAATGCTGAATACTTTTTGCGAGTTTTATCGCTTTAAGGTAAATCTCAATTTCTTTTTGTTTATAAGATATTCTTATATTCTTGGTGTACGAGACAGATTCCTTGTGATTTACAAGTTAGGTCCTCCTTACAAATACGATAATCTAATTGATGGCCACCGTTTATTTGATCGTTGCAACTTATTATCTTTTGAATCTATAGACCAAACAAAAGTTCCTAATGACATGTGAATTGTGATTAGCATATATGAAATGAATATCATCTTTTCACCTAGCAAAAAATATCATCCTTTCGTATTACAAGAAAGTCAACTAGACAATTGCAAGGGAACGTTCGTATGATATATGTCACATTTTTTTTCTCAAAAAAGCTAAAATATTTTTTTTTTATCCTTGATATTTTTTATTAATTATATTCAGTTAGATTAGTTGAGTTTCATAAAGCAAGGAAATTTAATGCATATCTTGTATCTTTGCCATATTTTATTTTATTTTCACAAGATAACCGAAAAACGGCTCAAGTGAAAATATTGTAATTATTTGGGAAAACAAAAAATAATGAATATGTATCACTAAGTCTTATCTAAATGGTTAAAGATTAAAAAATAAATATATCCTTTTAAATGGTCATGTAACTATTAACATTTGATTTATTTTATCTTAATTGTTTTTGTATGGTGGTATGATCAATATTTATAATTCTCATATTTTAAATATATATAAATTTGTTCTCGTTATATATATCCCAAATAATATAATGAAAAAACGAGGCAGTTAAAACATATTATTTAAATCACTTCATTTTTTGTTTTAAAAAAATCACTTCATTTTTTTCAATAGGGGAAAATATCATTTTATTTTATTTTGAGTAAATGAAAAAATTTATTTTATCTTAAAAAATCATTTTTATTTGGGAGCGAACGAATTTGGATTAAATTCCTTTTTATTATATAGTTCAAAAACTTGTAATGTCTCCAGCATAAGAAAATAATACTTGCTGATGTTTTTGGGTTTTCTTAATTTATGTCTCACTTTTTTCTTTGTTAGAATTTTATTTTATGTCTCTCCTAGTGATGCTAATAAAGGAATGAAAAAGGAAAAAAAGAAGAAGAGGTAATGGGTATTGAAAGCTGGAAATTGAGAAGAAATAATGTTTTTATAATTTAACTAGCATTTTAACTTACATACACTGTACTCAATAAATATTTATTTTTATATAATTAAATTTTTAATAAACAAACATTTAATATAAAAATTATATTTTAAATTTCAATATATAATCCAAATTATAATATATATTTTTAATTATTAATTTCTTAAAAAATATTAAAATTTAATTTAAATTTATATCATAATTAAAATATATTGATAATATAAAAAATTTATATCTTCATTTAATTATTAATTATCATGTAATAGTAAAATTATTGAATTTTATAATAGTTATTTTAATAAATTTATTTAGAGTCATTTTAATTGATTAACAATATAAAATCTTTACATAATAATGTATAAAAATTAAATACTAAAAGTTAATATTAAAAGTATTCTTTTATCTGTAAAAATCGAATAAAATTGCGTGAAGAGTTAGATCTCTTCCTAATATTAAAAGTGAATCGTCTTAATTATGGAAATGAATTTTTAATTTTAATTAAGAATTAACACTAAAAAAACACTTGAGAAAAGGGTACCTGTGTTTTCCTTCATCCTCCATGTGACACAGGATCGTGCTCCAACCCAACTCTGTTCAATAATTAAATTTACCACCGCCATATCAATATCTACCATTTCTGCTGCATCTTTATATATTTCCATCCCATCTACCTTCATCGAGTTTAAGGATAATACCAACATTCACTATAGAATTCTTTTGCACTATTCTCAAATTATCAAACACTTCATGTACCAATTTTTTTTCTTTTTTATTTATTTATCAAACTCCACTGTTAATTCCGTTGATCCTTAACCACGTTGTCCTAGTCATTTCCAACATGCATGCTGAGCTTGATGTATATGTAATTTGGATAAGACTCTTCTCATTTTAACATTTTTAAAAATTAGTAAGAGTGTGTTTATATTTAATTTAATGTACTATATATGTATTGTTCTTAACATATTAAATTTAAATAATGAATACATCATTAATTATTCACTTAAAAAAAGGAGAAGAAAAATAAATGGATAAAAAAAATAATGTTATTGCAAGATACAAGAAAAAGATGAAAAGACATTTAATAAATATGCATATCTTTTGTAGTGGACAAAAAATAAGATTGTGAATCACTTATAATATGTTTGGTTGAAGAGAAGAAAAAAGAAGAAATTGTGTGGGTCTCTTCTAAGTCTCACACTCATGTACTCATTTTTTATTTAAAAATTTATCTTTTATCGGGGTCTTCTCTAATTTCATCTTCTAAACATAGCATATCTTTAATGAAAAGATCTCACGTTTTCAATGATAATAAATTTTAAAGAGCTTGATCAAAACTGGCTTAGCAGTGTCTTGCTCAATGAGAAAACTTTCATGAGTGTAACATTTATCTTTGTTAAATGAGACATGATGATATGTCACTTAATGAGCACGGAATGAGAAATAGTATGTCTCTTAATTAAAAAGACACTTTGACCTAATTACCACTTGGACCTACATTGGACATTGTATGGTAGTTGAAAGCTCTCTCATGGTCTCCTTCATCCATCTTCTTCATTTCTTACTCATTTTTGGCTTCATGAGAAGCTAAACTCATCCTTATTGGGGTTGGATGTAACTAAGTTGACTCTTATATACTATAACTTAATTTGATTTTGTACTTCAATATTACTGTTCTTCTTCCATGCTTAAAGTCTTGTATGGTTTGATCATTTATATTTTGATGTTTAATTTGATTTGTATATTGGAACACACTCTTTAAACCTTGAACTGAAGTCGAGCATCTAATGAACCTTACTGCTATGAACAAGGCTTGGTTTATTAGCTAGTCATCTTAAGATCTTTCATATATTGAATCATGGTTTGAGTGTACTTATGAACTGAAGTGTAAAGTTGATTTAATGTTTATGAGTTGCATGAGAAGGAAGAAGTCTAACCCTGAACAATTTCTCCATATAAGATATGCACATTTTCTGCACTTCGGTTTTGTTGGATTATGTCGGTTTCGAAAGAAGAGGTCACACACAGGGAAAAGGGATGCCGAGAGTAGACTTGTGGTTGATGGACGCCGGGAAGAAACTCTGTGGTGGTTGATGGACGCACGAGATGGTTCTTCCACAACACGATGCTTGAAGATGGTAATGCTTCACGAAAAGAGTCATGAAAACATTCATTGAAATTTCGGGAAAAAAAGAAGAAAGAAATAATTGTGAACAAAGAAAAAAAGAAAAGAGTTAAGAAGAAGAAAGGACGGTGGAGAGAATTTTTTTTTGATCAAGTTACTGGATATATTTGAATGAATAAAAAAAATTAAGCTTAAAAAAACATGATTCAATTTTGGTCCAAAATAAAATATGTGCATGTAAATAATTTTAATATAAACTTTTAATTATATATATATATATATATATATATATATATATATATATATATATATATATATATATATTATGCAATTCGACTAATTGTTTATTTATTCAATATTTTGACTAACTGAATTTACTCATCCATTTTAATACATTTCATTACCATTTTGTTAGTATCAAGAGATTTTATTTTATTGTGATTGATCGATTCTCAACGCAATAGAAGAAAATATAAATACATTAAATAAGAAATCAGTAGTTAAAAAGAATCCTTATATCAAATATATTAGAATTTTTCTTTAAGTTAATAAGACATAATAAGTTACTTTATATATTTAAATGAATAACAAATTTAAGCTTGAAGAAATAAAAGTAAATTATGATTCAAATTTGGTCTAATAAGTTAGAATATTTGCATAGTACTGAACTTTATATAAATTTTTAATTATAATATTTATATTTTCTTTTATTATCAATTTGACCAATGTCCTACTAATTTAATATTTTTATTAAGGTCTTATTTAGATAAATTTTGCTATAAATATCTACGGGATAAGAAAATAAAAAATATTCTCCACATAATTGATCTTAATTTTGGGAGCCACAATGAATTTTAAATATCATTAAACTCCAAATTAAAAATTAGTCCCATAGTCGATCAATACTGTCAGGGTTTACAAAAATACCTCAGGGATTCATTGAGAAATCAAATACTTTAATTATAATAGTTAACA
The DNA here is from genome assembly GCF_004193775.1 of Glycine soja. Lineage (NCBI taxonomy): Eukaryota > Viridiplantae > Streptophyta > Magnoliopsida > Fabales > Fabaceae > Glycine > Glycine soja. Next base: position 50,271,743 of record NC_041003.1, read on the forward strand.
AAATGAATTTTCTTTCCTAAGTTAAAATCAACTTGTGTATTTAACTTTTACAGTAACATTCTCATTTAACTACTTCAAAAACTAAAGTGTACAAATTGATTTTAGTTTATATAGGAGTAACTCAATTCATTTTACCTTTTTCTTCTATAAATGCTTTTAGAGAACTTTATTCAAATAGAACCTAAATGAATGGTTTAATCATATTTAATACATTTAACCATTGGTCAATACTAGAGATTTTTTAATTATATGATTTGCGATCGTCACTGAATTTAATACATTTTACCATTGGTAAATACTAGAGATTTTCTAATTTTAGAATTTGTGGTTGTCGGTCACCGGTCAACACCAATAAAATAAGAAGAAAATGAATGCACACAAAAATAAAATTAAAAACAATAAAATAAATGAAAATACAATTAAAAGGTGTGTATTTGATTGAGTTTTTAAATGATTTTAGATCTTTTGTGATAAAGAAATATTGTAGTATTCAATCAAAATTTACAAATGATATAAATAAGTATTATGGTATTAAATATCACACCCATCCAATAATCTAAGTTGAACTCTTTTGACTCTTTTAGATGTTCTCCAATTATACATAATATCTTCTATTTTCACTAAACATAATTCAAACATTGATCATTTCTTTTTTTCCTATCATACATGTTATTAACTGATTGATAAGTGTATCAATTTTATCATAAATAGTAAATATTAAAACGGAAAACCGACTGTCGAGTCCATATATACTCAATTTGTAGGCAAGAGAAGATGGAGTATAATAGAAATAAAAGAAAGAAAGAAATTGAATTTAAAAGGCAAGAATAATAAAATAAACAAGATGAGTGGAAAAAATGACTTCAGAATGCAATTATGTTGAGGTCTAGCATGCCTAACTATCCTTGATGCAATATTAATGATTTTCTCTATTAACTGCTTTCCTAATTTCCACCCACATCTACTAAGATACTCAATTTTGATCCCTCATGATAAAGAGCCTAATTTATGTATTCTCTCTTCCAAATTCCTCTGCTAAGATTGAATAATAAATTACATTAAGTATGAAGATGTATGCAGAGACACAACAAAGTCACTCTATCCCTAGCAATGAATTATTGAGATGTTCTTTCCAAGTTCTTTAAAAATTATCATTTTCCAATGCATAATCCTTAAAAACAAATGCATGGATGACCAAACTACACAATAAAGATGAAGAGCAGAAAAGAGACGATAGAAATTGAAATTGCATTTAATAGATAAGAAGAACAATTACATTACAAGGGCATTGGTTGCTAGGCTCCCAAAAGAGGGGGTTTAGCCTCTCATAGTCTGGAGAGACTTTACACTTCAAAGGCTAAGAAGGGGCTAGATGACTAATAGCAAGAAAAAAGGAAATGATTAAGAAAGAGGGTTTCCCCTCAGGGAGAGGCTCAAACTTTGGATTTCTTCACTGGAGAGCTCTGAGACTCGGTGTGTCTTTCCCTTATGCTTCCTCCTCCTTATACAGGCTCTAGGTAGCTTAATTTTTACACTGACTTCGCGTTTAACCCGAGTTTTCATGCTAAGCGCGCTTTTGGGCTTTGTTGTAGGCTTTTCCACGCGTCAAGCCTGAGTTGCACGCTAAGTGCGGGCATGCGCTAAGCAAGTTGTCTACTTTTTTCATTTTTTTCTTCAAGACTTTTTCTTTCAATTTTTTCCTCAATTTTCCTTCAAAGCACTTGAACTTTTTTTCTCTTGACTTGTGCTTATAAAAAATAGTAAAGATGTTAATTTCTTCATTATTTCATTAAAATCAATAATAAAGTAAATAAATTACACCCACTTATTAGTCAAAATTAACTATCAAATTAGCTCATATTTCACAGTTATCATATGTCTTCACTCTAATCAAGTAAAATATCTTCCTACATTTTTTGTTCTTTAATAAACTTGTTTTCATGAATATATTGTGTCTATTTTTGTTCCAATCTTAAATCCTAAGACATCAATAGGATCATCTCATCCAAGGTATTATTTGTTTTGGTGTTTGATGACTAGTCATGGTTTTATCTTTGTTAAAAGATGTCTTGTTAGATTGAGGAAAACATGTGTTTATGAACTATCCTTGACTTCGACTTATAATCAATGTATAACTTTTTTGATATATTGAAACAAGTCCATAGTTGAGACTAAGGATAAGAATGGTGTGAAATCTCTTTTTAATATCAATGTTCTAACACCATATGTTAAAAAGATAATGTCAAAGGTGTGTTTAAAGACTTTGGATGACTTTTTTTTTATACTTGACCAAAATAGATAAAGACAATCTTCTGAATACACAAAGACAAAGACAATCTTCTAATTCATAGGGAGTGTATTGTGAATCAACTATGTTACAAGAACATTGACGTGGATCACCACTTTTTTCATGCGAATTCAGAAAAATAAAATAAAAAAACAAATTTTCATGCCTTATTTTGTGTGCCTTTTTATGCCTTTTCAATTCATTGTTTCAAAGATAGGTATTCTTGTGAAACTAATTTCCTTGATTGATATGATAATATTTTTTTTTACTTAATTTGCTAGTTTTCATTAGCAGTAACTTGATTATTAATTTAAATTGGGGAGTCACAGAAAATAAAAGAGTATTGAAAAAAGAACTATAATTAATTATTAAATATATGATTGATTGATAAAATTTTCCTTTAAGCATGTGATCATAAGTTTAATGTTTTATTTGTGTTTATGAAAAATCATATGTTGGAAGAAGTCAATGAGAATTTCAATATCTTAAGAATTAATTATGGTTTTTGATTGATGAATATATTGGTTCAGGCAAAAAAATATTAAAAAATTATACGTTTGAATATATTTTTAGTTTTTGTAATTCAGCATTTTTATTTTATTTTTTATTCTTGGAAAATTATCTTTTTGTTTTTAGTGATTACAAATTAGGTCTGTTTTAGTTTTAGTTGTTAAGATATTTTAGATAACACTTTAAATAATGAATAAAAGTTATCTAAAATATCTTAAGTACTAAAAATAAAATAAATATAATTGATAAGTACTAAAAATAATTTTTTTTTTACAAGAATGAAAAACAAAAAAAAAATAACAGAAATTACAAATATATTTAAGTCATAATTATATTGGTTTGATTTTTTTTAATTATTGAAATCTTATAATTTTTTGTAATATTCTCATTGACTAGTGTAATATTAAAGGTTTGCTAAAAATCCATAACATCCTTTCAAGTTTTATAAATTCAAAAATTACTCATAAATTCTTATAATGTAAAAGTTTAAACTATCAAGTCTTGATTATAGTCTTTTAAAATTTATATCAAAATCAACACACTCTTAAATAAATTCAAAATTTAATTATTTTAACATTATATTTAGTATTTAAAAATATTTACTGATATATACAGATTTAGTTAATAAATGCAATTAAGTAAATTCAAAAAGCAATCAGACAAAAGAACAACGATCTCAAAAATTATTTGAACATATTTTTATTTTATTTAAAAGCATAATTTTATTTAAAACTAGCCGTAAAAAAGCAAAAAAAAAAAAAAACTATATTCCCATTTTTATTCTTCACTAATTTGAAATCAAACTGGTAAAAACAATTAATAATAGGGAAAGAAAAAGGAAAGAAAAAAGAAAAAAAAAAGGGGAAGACAGAAAATCATCATCTTCCATTTGCAGAGGCACTATATAATGGTCATACCACATCTCGCAGCTTCTCTCTCGTCTCTCGGCTTTCTCCTTATAAACTTCTTCCGATGTGTTTCTCTCTTTCTCTCTCCGTACTTTTGCTTTCTGCATAAAATTTTGCAATCGGTTTTACAACTGAATTTGCATTTGGTAATCAAATTATTAATTGAAAAAAAGAAGAGAAAAAAAAAAAGGTGGGGAGGCATAGCCAGATGTTGAACCTTCCCTCTGTTCTTAATCTCATTGTGCCTCCCCTCAGATCTCGTCTTAAATCGGTGGGTTTCGACGGAATCTCGATTGAAGTTTTGATCTTTGTTCAATTGAGTCTGCCTTTGGATCTTTGATTATTGAAACTTTTTTTGTGGGTTTTCTCCAGGAGTGCTTTGCCTTCATTGATTCACTGTTTGATGATTGTTGATGAAGGATCCGTTGTTTCCTAACTGAATCCGACAATATCTATTTTTGCATCGTTAATACTGTCTCTCAGTTTGTCTTAATTTAAGGTATTGCTTGTAATGTTTTTTTTTTGTCATGCTAGGGACTATTTGTATTTCAACAATTTGATAAATGATAATGCTTTCATGTTTTTTTTTTATCCTACCCGGATTTATGCGCATTTCATCCCAGACTATGATTTTGTTTTTATCTTGTTTTATGCGCGTCTATAAAAAAAGAAATAAAATTATGCTATAGCCTATAGATATGTGTAAGGAATTGGATTGGATCCGTCAGGAACATGCCTTTTTCTTATACCCTATGGTTAGGTGCTTAAGAAGGTTGGCTTTGTCCATTTCTATTGATGCTGCTGCCACTTGCATTTGTAAGTTTCTTGAGCTGAATGCTAATTGGATGAGACTTGTCTTTTGCTTGTAGATAAAATGCAATCAGATAATGGCAAGTTATTTATCGGTGGAATATCATGGGACACAAATGAAGAGCGGCTCAGGGAGTATTTCTGTACTTATGGGGAAGTTGTGGAAGCAGTGATAATGAAGGATCGGACAACAGGTAGAGCTAGGGGATTTGGTTTCGTTGTTTTTTCTGACCCAGCTGTTGCTGAAATAGTCATAAAAGAGAAGCACAACATTGATGGAAGGATGGTAATTCTTCTTGTTTCCCCCCCTTTTTAAGTCTAAAGCTTGCATTTTGACATTAAATTTTTAAAATGGAGCAGGAGTACGTTAAATTTTTCCACATATTTTATATTCTCTAATCTTTTGATTTTTGTTGTTGTTCTCTTTTCTAAGCATCTGTTTTAAGGATTGACAGATCTTGATAAGTTTTTTTTTTTTTAATTTTCTGATCTACAGTCCATACTCAATACTGTTTCCTCTATTGCTAGGTTGAGGCGAAGAAAGCTGTTCCTAGGGATGATCAGAACATACTGAGTAGAAACAGTGGCAGCATCCATGGTTCTCCTGGTCCAGGTCGCACTAGAAAGATATTTGTTGGAGGTTTAGCATCAACAGTGACAGAGAGTGATTTCAAGAAGTACTTTGATCAGTTTGGGACTATAACAGATGTTGTAGTTATGTATGATCACAACACTCAGAGGCCAAGAGGTTTTGGATTTATCACTTATGATTCTGAGGAGGCAGTTGACAAGGTCTTACTTAAGACGTTTCATGAATTGAATGGTAAAATGGTAGAGGTCAAGCGAGCAGTTCCTAAGGAGTTGTCACCAGGACCAAGCCGCACCCCACTTGGTGGATATAACTATGGTCTTACTAGGGTCAATAGTTTCTTAAATGGCTTCACCCAGGGGTATACTCCAAGTACTGTTGGAGGCTATGGACTTCGAGCGGATGGTAGATTCAGTCCCGTTGCTGGTGGTCGAAGTGGATTTGCTCCATTTGGATCAGGTTATGGAATGAGCATGAATTTTGAGCCTGGTTTGAATGCTGGATTTGGGGGGAATGCAAATTTCAATAGCAATCTTAGCTATGATCGGGGAGTAAATCCTTATTTTATTGGCAGCTCCAATAGGTTTGGAAGTCCCGTTGGATATGAGAGTGGAAATGGAGGAAACAATTCTTTCTTCAGTTCTGTGACTCGAAATTTGTGGGGTAATGGTGGCCTTAGTTCTGCAAATTCCAACGCATACATTGGATCAGGGAGTGGGAGTGTTGGAGGGAACACGTTTGGCAACACTGGAGTCAACTGGGGTTCTTCAGCAATTTCTGGGCAGCAGGGAGGAGGGAACAATATGTCACAAAGTAGTGGCAACCTGGGATATGGAGGTGGTGACAACAGTTATGGTTTGGGGACTGGAGGATATGGAAGAAGCACTGGTGCCGCTTTTGCACCAACATCTTCATACTCTGCATCAAATGGCGGTGTTGATGGGGCTTTTGCAGACTTTTACAATAATAGTTCAGTTTATGGGGACCCCACTTGGCGATCTTCAAATTCTGAGAGAGATGGATCTGGTCCCTTTGGTTATGGATTTGGTGGCGTAGCTTCAGATGTTTCTGCCAAGAGTTCTCCTGGTTATGTTGGTGGTTACACTGTTAATAAGAGGCAGCCAAATAGGGGTAAGAGTTACAATAATTTAGACGAATGCCCTTTTCTAGATGCTAGACATTTTGAGGAAATGTTGTCTGATTGATCTCTGATTAATGTTTTATACTCTTTGTTAAGTTTGCTATTATAATGGAACAATTGTAATTGGTTCTATATACTATGTTCAACCCATCACTTAAATTTAAATAGTTAGGTGAAGTTGTGGATGCATATTTTTGGAAAGCTTGTTTCTCAGAACAGTGTTCAATGACATCCAATCACGGACAATATTGCTCTGTGGTTATTCTATAGAAAGGGCTGACATTGACTAAATAAGTAATTATCTATGTTTGAGTTCATTATACTTTTCCCCATTCTTTGCTTTCCCAACTCCATTCCCTTAATTATTGTATCTGTGTGCCTTATTTTGTTGTATAAGTAAGCTTCTTGGAACACTAGAGCATCTTTAGATAAGCCATAATGTCATTCAGATTCCAGAATTCTAACGACATTACTGTGGTTGGTGTTCCTCACATTTATATGGTTTTTCTTTCTAATCTTGTGTGGAACTGTGGAATATACTTAAAGGATGTGAAAATTGAGAGGTCCCATTGGTATAAAAAAGTAAGTTTCAAATTGAAAGATAGCTATTACTGAAACAAGCAAAGTTAACCTTCGTAGAAATGTGTATGGTTGTCATGGTTCCACAACCTAACTTTGTTTGAGCATGGGTTAGAAGGGAAGAGGGGGGGGGGGGGGGTCAGATAACTCAGATTATAGATGGAGTTTCTACCGTACCTAACTGTAGAATAAAAAAGTCCCTAGTTTGAGGGATGAGGAAAGTAAGCAAGGTGGACAGTGTTAATTTATAGTTTTATACAACAACAAAGCCTTATTCCACTAGATGACTGCACATCAATCTTAACATTCTCATTTTTGCTACTCCCACTTTTCTCTCATGTTGTCCCTTTAAAGCCCAACATTCACTGCCATATAGTATAGCTGGACATATAGTTGTGCAATGAAACTTGTCTTTGAGTTGGTAGGTACTTTGTGATCACAAATAACTCCCAATGCCTTTCTCCATTTGAGCCATCCCACTTGTATGACATCCTCATTAATTTTTCCATCATTTTGTATGATTGATCCCGAATATTTAAACTTAGAAAGCTGTGATATGACTTCTTCAATTTTTAATTCCAAGTCATAGTCCTCTTGTTTCTTGCTAAAATTGCAATGCATATACTTTGTCTTACTCCTAGTTAAGCAAAACCCTTGGTTTCCAAAGTCTGCCTCCAAAGTTCAAGCTTAATGTTAATTGCTTCCCTTGAATCCTCAATCAAGATTATATCATCCCCAAAATGCATGCAATTAGGGATAATTTTTTGTATGTCCTTGATAACCGCATCCAAGACTAGATTAAACAAGTAAAGACTCAAGGGCCGAGCCTTGATGTAATCCTGCCCCTATAGTATAGTCCTTAGTTTCTCCACTTGGAGTTCTCACACTAGTATTTACCATTTCATACATGTCTTGTATAGCTTGAATATAAGCCATGCACACACCTTTTTTCTCTCCAAAGTCTTCCATAACACTTCCCTTGGTACTCAATTATAAGCTTTTTCCAAGTTAATAAAAACGATATGTAAGTCTCTTTACTTCTGTACCTTTCTGTCAACCTCTGTAAAAGATAAATAGCTTCTGTTGTAGACCTTTTTGACATAAAATCAAATTGATTCTCTACCATCCTTGTTTCTTCTCTTAATCTATTCTCAATCACCTTTTCCTCTAATTTCATAGTGACTCATAATTTCACAATGTTGATTTATATTTTATAGAAAAGAATAATGAGGGGTATATGCTCTTGTAAATTATGAAGTTCTATTAGTGATTTAGATGTTTATTGGTATAAGTAGAATTTGAATTCTGCTAGAGGCAAGGCTCAACCTTACACATACATTTATGCTGTCCACATGCAGAATTATTTTAATGAAATTAAGTTCTCAAACTAAAAGTATTACATCATTCATGAACAGAAGTTGTAGCGAAGCTGTATAACTTAATAAAGGTGGGGGTTTTAATGGAGATGATCATAATGACTCTTGTCTAATGGCATCTTTTCCAATAAAAACAGTTGGGTATGGATCTGTGGATTCAAAATCTGCATGGTTGATCGTATTTTTGTGAGTTAGCAGATGGAGAAAAAAAAAACAGAAAAAGTTTGTAAACCTGTTGACCATAATTCCATTGAAGTGCTGGAAATTATCATTTTCATATATATAGATAGATATCCTGGGCTCTTTTCTACAGCATTGCCTTCTTTTTCAAGTGTCTTTCACAAAACTTGAAATCAGGGGAAGAAAACTGACTTCTGGATAGCAGTCATAGATGTCATGTAAACATCAGACTAGAACTAGCTCTTCAATGCCCTTTTCCTTCTGAGATGGCTGATAGATTTTAAATGTTTTGCTGAATATGTCTAGAGTATGCAATCATGACTGTGTTGCATGCAATCAAATCTTCATAGGAGAGTTGAATGTTTTGTTGTCTGTTATTCTCTTGGTGCTCTACCCCTCCCACCTAGAGGGCAATATAAGAAGTTTTACCCTCTTGATGTTTAATAGTTAGTCAAGAGAGCTGCTATAACCGCAAGTTCTTTGTAATAGAGTAGAATCTGTTCTACATTATTTTCTTCATTATGATATGTTATACTATGTTCAAATTTTTTCCAGCTATGAATCTTAATTTCTCTAGTCTTGGTGAGTTGCATGGAAGTGCAGGAGCTGATATGAATTTATCTTTGATCTTTTGTCTTTTAGCAAAACTTCTTTTAGCAAAACTTAGCTACAATTCACTTATACTCTTTTTGATGTACGTTCCTTTGTAGTGATCCATTTTTAACATCAACATATAAATTGGATAAATATTGATGGCAGTGTACTTGTGAAGTGTCCTTTCAATTTTTCATTTTCAGTTGTCTTGTATGCCAACACTGATAAACTTGTATATTTACTTCAGGAATTGCTACATAGGAAGATCATTTTGATGACACGAACTTGTAGGTGAAGATAATCCAGTGAAGCAGGTGAATTGTGAATTTTGCACACCACTGTTGTTACTGTATTTCGGTTTAAGACGCAAGATGTTTGGTTTTCTAGAGCTAACTGGAGTGCCTGTTTTGAGGGTTCAGATATAGAGATAGATTACAAGGGAATGTTAAGGCTTGAGTTTTTTGAGTTACTGTTTAGGTTTTGGGATTTGAGTGAGATGTAAAATCTGATTGCGGCATATAGCGGAAGTGTATCATGCATCACTTGTGAGGCAGCAATATAAAAAAGATGGACAGACAACATTTCTTTTTTTCCTTTTATTTTTTTTTTTTGGGGGGGGGGGGGGGGGGGGGGTAGATTTTTGTCTTGCAAAGTTGTGGGTTTTTCTCAGGAATTGTTTGTTTCTTCATCCATCATTTTGGTTTGCTTTTAGCAGATTGTATCTGAGGTTTTTGTTTATTACTAGTGTGAAAAGGGATACCCATCTAGGGTCCCGTGAATAAGTTACCATATGTTCTGATTCTTTTTCTAAAGGGGAATATTTTATGCTACAAATTCAAACTATATGTGATAAATGGATTTATTTTTCCCCATTTTGTTAACCGCTTTGGTCTCCATTTTTATTAATCTCATTCTGTCGTTTGTTAATTACAAACTCTTCCACTTATCTATAACAATAGATAAAGGAAATATCATTTTTTTAAACCGTTTTGGTCTCCATTTTTATTAACCCCATTCTGTCCTTTGTTAATTACATACTCTCTCACTTAAAATAATAATATTTTTTGGATAATTATGTATCATTTTCAATTGTTGTCCGGTTAAGTGGGGCGTAAGGAGGGTTTTTTTATACGGATTTAACTGTTTCTAAACTGTTCCCACTCTTTCACTTTCCTATTCTCTCTCTTCCACTTCTTTTCCATTCTTCTATCTCCGCATACCACCCACTTTCTCAATGTTTCTTTTATTCACTCCCACAACTCCTTCAAGTAAAGCCTACTCACTCCTTCAGGCTATTCTTTGCTAATTTTTCTTTTTGATTCAGAGAGAATAACTTGCAAAGACAATAGGGTTGTAAATGTGTTATTCCTTTTTTTTTCCTTCTTTTGACAACTTCATTTGGATATGTATAAATATAATTCATTAATTAATTTATCCCTTCAAAACTCTTTGTTTTGTGCATCTTTTCGGGAAGTAGATACATATGGTTACAATTGACGGGTATGCAAGTGTAATACTATCATATGATTATTTGACAGATATGTATTTGTCTTTTTCATTTTGTTTTTCAATAGTTTTCACTTTACTTTTCGTCCTGCATTTTTTAGTCATCTAAGTATACATAAAAGTCCAATCAAAATGATCTAATTTCAGTTTCTCGCACATCGGAAAAAAAAAACCTTGCATTGAAGAATTCGATGGGAATGGGAACAAAAAGAGAAAGGAATTTTGCAGGAAGAAAATGATTATGGTGAAGCTTCGTAGACTCTTGCACGTTGAACCCAAGGGATTACTTTTGTGAACTATTTAGTATTTTATTACACTTGCTTTTATAGATATTATACGACTTTAGTTGAGTTTACCCCATTGCCATTTTTAACACAACTGAGCTAAATCGTTTAAGATAGATTTGTAGAACTTGTAAGCATCATTAATAAAGCAATGCACTGGATAAAGAAATCAAAAGGTTAAATATAGATGAATTCTTTTAGCAATGAGACCAGATTTTTTTTTTTCAGTGGGTATTTGATGTAGACATGACTGAAGTTTATTATATACTACTGTCAAAGCTTTGGTGTTAACTACGAAGTTAGACAGCAGCGGTTGGCTGGTTATGCTGGTGGTATTTAAGATTTGTCAACGGTTTGGTCGTGTTAGCCACTTTTGTCGTAGTCAAGGGTGTCTTATTAATCATCATGATAACATTTTTGAGACCATTTGCATGATGTTCAATATTTTCATAGTAATCCATTGGATTTAGGTGTAATACTTGTCTGTTTAGCACATAAGCTCGGTTTTAGAAATGAAAGTTTTATTTTTTATTATTATTATTATTATTATTGGACTCCTTCTCATTTTACTGAAATTTTTGGTAGATTAGAAACTGTTCCGACCTTCAATTTATCCTCTTGTGAGCTAAAGAAGGAGAATTTTTATACTAGTCTAGATATCTAATCATTGAAGGACTTTTTGGTGGATGGAACAAAATCAAATGATTTTTTGGCTTAATTACTTATTTTATTTTATTATTTATTTTGTTCAATTTCATTTCACTGTTAATAAATGATTTAACTTAGTCTTAATTTTTAAAATGATTCAATTAGGTTTTTTAATTTTCCAAAAAACTCTAACGGCATGAAACCAATTTAGACAAAAAGGATCAAATTGTATTGGTTTTGAAAAATTAAAAAATCAAATTGAATCGTTTATTTTTTTTTAGGGAAATGGAATTGTTTATTACCAATTGGAAAAAATTGAAGAAAATAAATAAATAGTGAAATCAAATAAGTAATTAAACAAATTTTTTCTTAGCTAACGTATTTCATTGCTTATTTTTTTGTTTGTATTTTAGGATTTTATTGCCTTATTGCATTTTTAGAAAATTGTTTGTTTTTCTTTCAAAATACTTGAAAAGGTAGTCAATTGTTATTTTCTGAAATCTGCTTCTGCCTGCTTGCCTTCTTCTTCTTTTAAAGATATTTTGAACATTTTAACTATCTCAGTATATTTTCACTATTTTTTTGTTGTCTTTCGAGTTCCAGTTGTGTATAGGAAAAAAAAATTCATATTTTTATCATTGCATAAATATTTTTGACAAGAAAAATATCATATCCTATAGAAGATATTGTGTAGTTTGGATCAAGAGACAGACAAATCAAAATCAAAAGACTTCGGGAGATTCTTTTTGCTTTAAATATTTGTCAAACAAAAACTTTCTTCCAAAGCATCATTCAAAACAAATATATTTATTAAGAAAAGAAAAATATTTATGCTACCATTTGTGTTGGCTGATTTTGGAAAGTAATATTACATCCACCAGAAGTCAGAAAATCGACATAAGTCGAATAAAGTGAAAACCTTCTATATTAGTAAATTTTCTTCCTCTCTACCCTAGTTTGAGCCTGTTTTTATTTTTGTACTTTGTTTAATACAATTCCTATATTTTATGCCGTTTACACATCAGAATTTATGCAGACCATATCCTTTCATTTGCCCTATTTCTACATTGGGTGATTTCTTTATATAGCTCTGCTGGAAAAAAAGAAAAAGGTATGTAATTGGATAGTGGGAAGCAACGAATAACATACAAGTTCCAACGGGAAGGAATATATATGGTCTTGTCTTTCTCTGACTTTTTATTCTTCTTTTTGTGTGGTACTTGGCCATTAATCTATCATACTTACATGATTTAGATTTTAAAATAAAATAAAATTATAAGCGTTAACCCTAAGTGATTTTTTTGGACTTATTCATAAAAGAATTGATGATAATTAAATTAATATTTTTTTAAAAGTTTTGAAGTGGTTTAGATATTATGAAGTAAAATTACTCTTAAAGCAATTGCTAGTTGATTGAAAATTGAAATTGTTAATGAATATTAATCGAAGCTAATTATAAAAATACTCTTTGGACACCGTGGAACTCCCAATTGATCATGAATTCATTCATGCGTCATATGTCTGAACTATTTGGTAAGAAACATGAATCGAAACGACAAAATTAATCTTTATATATAATTGCAGACCTTGGCATTAATTGGAGAGAAAATGTAATGTATTAGTAAAAGAGAAATTAAAGAGGAATGAAATGTAATAATATATAATAAGAATAATGATGAATGTTAATTGTGGATGGGTTTGTGGGAAGTTCCAATGAGTCCCTCTCTCCTCATCTTGTCTTCCTTGGATTTCCTACAGAAGACAACCCAAGAGTTGACCTCCAAAGCAATGCAAAGCCCAATGAGAGTGGAGAGCCCTAAGCAGTAAGTCAACTTGGCGTAAGATCTGCTTGCCCCCATAACCTCAAATCCCTGAAAGACATTCACAAAGCCAAGGACCACACACGAGTACCCTACAAAGTGATGGTAGGACTTCCAGTATTTTCTGAACTTGTTCCTTGTGTTTGGCCTAAATAACAAGGCCAGAGTCTGCAGACCCCCCAGACAAAACACCGCCATTCCAAGCTTCCGGTGGAGCCTATACTCCACTCCCGGCGACAGTTGCCCCAGCCTGATTCCGATCACAAACCCCACTGTTCCCAGAACGAAACCAAACACTTGCATTCCTACATGCAAATTATTTATTTTCAGTCCAAATTCTTATAAGCAGTTACTACTACTTTAACACAAGTCATTGTCAAACAAGTATTAAATGACTGGCCAAAGAGTTTTTTTTTTTTTTGTCAAAATCTTTGCTTCTTATTTGATGATATATGGATATGCATGCTTAGATTATATATAACACTTGATTATTTTCATTTATATTTATATTTTTTTCACATCATGTAACGTATTGAGTGTCCAAAGATTAGAATTAAAACTAAATCCAGAACTGCATTAATGTTGTTCTTTTTATTTGTGATCCTCCAAATAAAGAACAGTGATATGTGAATATTTTGTCACTATAAACATTTATATTTTTCTTTTTTTAAAAGCTTTTTAGGTGTCTAGCTACTATATAAAATAACAACATCTATATGGTTATTTTTTAAAAAGAAAAATAGTGAAAATAAAAATATGAATCGGTGAAATTAAAGAAAAAGTATAGTAATATGGAGAATTGAGTTGATGATGATGACCTGCATGAGCATAGAACCATGCAGGGCCGAGTGCTTGAATGTGCCTAAGGTAGCGTGCGGTGATGGCTCCCATTGGTAACAAAATGCCCCACGATATGGCGTTAACGGTGCCATGGATCACTCTCAACGTCGTGAGATCCGTGTGCTGTGGAGCCGACGAACCCGACAATACGTCAAAGGTAACAATGGAAGACAGATCGGTGGAAGTAGTTGGATGAATGGTGGGAGAGTAGCCCTGAACGTACAGCCCCCTGTTCCAAACGAGGTGAATCTTGGTCTTGTTCGTTTGCAGCTTCACCGTGCCCAAGATTTGGATGGCTGCACCGTTGTGCACGGTGGCCATTTTTCCGCCGTACATAGTGGCGGTGGAGGAGAGGAGGTGGATGTCGAGTGGGCGAGAGAGTAGTGGAGATTTTTGAAGCTTCACTGTGGGGTCAAGAATATACGGTAGAAGCACTATTTGGCCTGAGTTTGGGTCCGGGAAGGCTATTAAGGCACGTGTTCCGGTCATTTCGGGTGATGTGGGATTGATGCCCCATCCAACCCACCCAGAAGGTGATATGAAGCTTCCAAAGAAGACTAGTTCTAAGGTTGAGTTGTGAGGGTGGAATGTCCACGCTATGGAGGCTTGCTGGGTTGGGAGGTTCATGCATTTTTTAAACGTTTTCGTGGCGGTTTCCACGGTGCAATGGGATGACAATGCAATGTGGGGAAGGGAACACAGAAGGGAGAGGTAAAGAAGAAGAAGCATGGTGGTGCCGTGGATGGATGAATGGAGAATTGCAGTGAATGATCAGTGATCGATAGGGAGAGAATTAATGGTCCATGCCTTCATGTTGTTTAATTAATGCTTTTGTTAACAATGTTGTGTTTTGTAATGATGGGGGATTTTTTTATTATTAAAAAACTTGGTTGAATTGAGTCGTGAGTTCATCAGAATTAGAATAGATTTCAATTTTTTTTTTTTTTAAAAAAATACTTACATATTATTTTTAATAAGATTTTCATATGAAACGAGAGTCAAACTCATGTTTATTTTTGCTATATCATTATGGATTTTGGGCACGTAATAAGTGAAAATCGTTAGTGCTTTCTTTCTTTGACGTTGGAAATAGTATATGTAGTTTGATGCTTGACTTCGAAGGAAAGACTAGTTGGTGTATGTGCGTTTGGTAGAAATGGGAGAATGTGATTGGTTTTGTATCTAGCGGTGGGAGTAGAGGGCAAATATATAATCAAAACTGAGATATTATTATGTCGATGGAGTGCGGCTACTCCTTTTCATTCTAGTCATTGCATTGTCTTCACAAGATACTGGAGGTTGATGTTTGCATATTGTGCTTCGCTTTGAAGCCATGCCATAATCATTTATGTTCAGAAATTTTACCCAACAATTTTTTTTTAAGCAAATGAAATGAGTGGTTACTCGTCCTTTATTTATGTTCATAATTTGAATTCTAAACTAAGAGGAAAAAAGTTGTAAGGTTATACACATAATTTAGTTTTTATACACGTTTACACATTTTTAATTTGATCTTCATAGGTAAAAACTTATTAAATTAGTTACTATAAATGCAAATTAATGTTATTGATTTGATTTATGTAGTCATGATGCCATACAAACCGTCTTGATTGTTAAGACGCTTTTAAAATTTGAATTTGATTCCTATACATATACAGTGTATTCATAATTAATATATGATCATTATTTATGTAACACATTCAGCATTTTTATTTTGTTTCTTATTCGTCGAGCAATTTTTATAGTAAAGTGAATAAAATAAGAATGTGCTATGCGTATAAAGAACTAATCTAAAAATATGATTTATCAATAGGAACCAAATTAAGAATACATAGACTTTTAGAGTCATTGTCATGACAATATATTAGACTAAAATGATAATATTTTCACATATTTTAGGATCGATTTAACAAGTTTTTACATAAGGGACCAAAACGATGAGAATGTGTAACACATAAAGATTAAATTATTAGTTTAACCAAATTAAAACAATATTGCTATGACTTTTTTGCTATATAGACACAATATGTGTGTTTTTTTTGCTAAATT
This sequence comes from Glycine soja, assembly GCF_004193775.1. Classification (NCBI taxonomy): domain Eukaryota; kingdom Viridiplantae; phylum Streptophyta; class Magnoliopsida; order Fabales; family Fabaceae; genus Glycine; species Glycine soja. The sequence goes on from NC_041003.1 coordinate 50,287,864, forward strand.
ACTAATTTATTCCATCAATTTATTTATTTTTTTAATTGTTAAAATTGACACAATGTTATTTTTTTGTCAACACCATCGAAATTTGTAATGGAGATGTACTAATTGTACGCCACTTTTTTTTATTATTATGCCACGTATACAAGAAGTTAATGGCGTTCTCATAATTAGACAAAAAGAGCAACATTCTCTAATTTTTGAAAGTTAAGGAACCAAATTGAGTTTTTAATTATGGAAAGATAAAATTTGAACTAATTAAATAAATAGAGGGATCAACTTAGTAATTTAGTTTTTTTTAATTGTTAAGAAAAAAAACCCATTAATTAATGATAGACAACAAAACAATTTTTTAAATAACGATAATATTAAAATAAAAAAAAAGGTACTAGAATACTCTCCTGTATTGACAAGCAAGAGTAAAGTTCAGTCCAGCTAAGTGAAAATAGTTAGTTTTGGAAGCTAAAATGTCTTGCTCTTAGCCCGAAAACTTATTCAGATCTCAATATTGATTTTGGTTGCAGTAAAAAACAATAAAGTTTTACACTAAAGTAAATATATATATATATATATATATATATATATATATATATATATATATTTATATGGACAAAAAGGGAGTATAAATTTAACAGAAAATAAAGTCAAACAAACAAATAATTCAAATAATAAGTTAATCAAAATTCGTTTTGTCTTCTGTTTACGGTGAAGTATATTTGATTCTTCCCATTGAGAATGACATTCAGAAGAAAGAAAAAAAAAACACGATCGAGCGACTTCACGTAGCAAAGTGTGACTTGGAGAAATTGAAAAGATTGTTAAAAATCCGGACACTAAGTATTCAACATGGAACTTCACAATTGTCCAAAGCTGTGCATGGACGATCCTTGTGTTCAAGAGTTATTATCTCGCTAATTACTTGTTGTTTATCTGCTTGAAAATGCTCGTCCGCTGAAAAGTAAGGAAGGACAAAATTAGTTAACTCACACGACCAGTTAAAACTATACATATTAGAAGTGAAGCAAGAACTTTTATACCTTTGTCATTATTGAAGTTGTCCAAAAATTGCAAAAGCTTATGTTTGTTGGTAACAAGGATGCTGACAACCTCAGGAGGCTTATTTTGATTTGCAACAAATAGCTGTCAATTAAAACAATTAAATTTAAACTAAGAACATTCAGTTTAGAAGAATCTATTTAAAAATATATATTCGCTCCATTCCAATATACACCTTGAAAACGTGGAAGGTGTCCAATTGAATTGTCTTATTTGAATCCTGCAAATTAAGGGGGGAAAAAGTGGACAAATAAATAAGTGCTTTTATTTCATGTATTTGCAAGTCTGAAAATTTTGAGTATAGAAGAAAGCATACTCTTAAGAGATTCATGAGGATCCTCATATTATCCAACGAGCTCACATACTGGACCATTACCGCAGCATTCGAGCGATCCAATAGCATATCCCCCAATAACTGTAACATATTTGATTACTATGATTAGGACAGTACGTCTTAGTGCTGTGTTTAAAATACACCGCTACCATTATATAATCATCAGCACAATCAACATCAAACATTATAGAACAGTTCAACTACTTTCGAACTGTCTGATTCAATGACATTAAACACACTAGTGGATCAGTAGTTGCAGAAGTAATGAGAAAAATATCATGAGAGGTAAAATAAAAGCTTTAGGAACAGTTTCTGTAGAATTTATTCAACTTTATCAATAAGTTTCACAATAAAACTCAGTAATACAAGCCTATTCAATTAAATACGCTTAATTATAATTAAGCTGTCATCAGTCTCGCGTAAAAAACCCTCACAAGCATTTAACTAAATTATTTACCGAAATACGCTCAAGTTTCTAAGCAATGGTGAAATATTGATAAAGAATAGTGACTAATGCAAACAGTTAAAATGGACAGTTGATGTTAGAATGAATTTTAGAATGAATTTCAGACTTGAGGAATCAAGTAATCAACCACAGAAGAAATTATTTATACCTTGATAGCGTACCGTCTAGTGAAATAACTGGTGGATTCCAGCAACTGAGAGTTGTACTCTTTGAAGAACTGACAGCCACAGTAAAACCTTTTAGCTGATAATATCTTAAAATATTGATAAAAATACAATACTTGAAAAGCTATATATTGTATGAAAACAACCAAATTATTTATGTTAGAATAAATTTGTGGACTGTGAAAGAAGCTATATATGGCTTCTTTTAATCAAATAATTGACTCCAATGTGAATAAGTTTTTGATTCATAACTCTATTATATTTTTTTTAATAATCATGATATTGTTTATGAAATTATCTTTACTGAAAAATAATAACAAATCTTTGTCTGAGACCTTCAATTCATATAAGATAAGAAGTATTTTTTTCTAAATACAATTTATTTTATATTTAATGATAAATAAAAATTTAAATTCTGACTTATTTTGATTAAACAATACAAATCGTTATTACTTATGTAAATCATTATTGACTCTATTTATCTTATTACAATTACACATATTGATCGACCAATTATATAAGGTGCCAATCGTTACATTCCGCCGAGAAAGCCACGAACTAAATGACAACTGAAACCTTTGTAATATTGTAATTTAAACTATTACTAACACGCATGTTGCATGGAAGATAAAACAATGATAGGGGAAAATTCTATCCCTCTTCTACCGCCTTGATTGCTTTTACATTCTCTAATTTACAGAGGATGAATACATGTACCTTGCGCATGCATGGCATAAATATATACTAAGTAGACTTTGGCGTACTTACCCAGTCATAATTTTTAGAAAGAAATTCAGCAACTGTAGATTTGTGCCTTGTCAACAACTCCTGTGTACATCAGTCAGGGAATGGATCAGCTTAATTTCAAGCTAATGAATTTGCTGTAAGAGTAAAATAGTAGTACCCAGAACTTTATTAACAAGATATGCATGATATGACAAACATTTGATTTAATCAGAGGCAATATAAGATCGATATGATGGTTGAAAAAATAATCATAAGAGGGGAGAAGAGAAGAGAAAAAGATCCCAAATTTGAATCATTTTTACAAGTATTTCTAATAAAATTATTAAAATAACATTTACTGATAAACAAATATATATTTTAGTTAATCGGTTTTCGTTGTCCAAACCTATTTATACAAAATAATTCTCATAAAACACATTCCCAAATACAAAGAGTTCTTCGAATACATACATTCAAATCAATATAAACCTGGATAGTTTAAGGATATTATTTGTTTGGATGTTGCAGAAAACAAAGGAAAAATATACTATGGATGATACTTTCTCATACATTTCTTTTACAACTTCTCTTTCTCTTTCTTTTTGTATTTTTTTCATCACATATTTCATTTTATCTAGGAAAATGCAAAAAAAAAAAAAGCACTATCCTTTATGCCTTTTGCTCCATTGTCCATTATAGAATCTAGAATATAACAAACGTATATATGCATAAGATATACCAGAGATATATAAATTAGGGCCTTTCTTGCGATGCAAGTAAAATGAAAAACATGTAAATAATGAGAATTAGGCTTAGATTTGTGAATGGAAATTAAAAGACATAGTATCACAAGCATACTTTAAAAGTTGCAACAGCATCTGATGCTATTTCAAAGTTTGGTAGCTGAATATAGTCAAAAAACTTCTTCATGTGCTCTGATTCCAAAACATGCCTAAAAAACATAAATTAAACTAGTCAGAATTTAGAAAAAATGAACAAGAAAGTAAAATTTCAAAGTCAGCCACGCAAGATCCTTTGCTACATTTTTTTTTAATCTCCGAAAGTTAACAATTAAGTATGAGATCTATGTTGACATGAATAATTAATTAAGAGATGATTTAAATTGCGTACCTTGCAACGCTCTGGTGGCGTATGCACTCCCTTGCAACCGCACCATACGTCAAAGCAATGTCACCCTCTTTCTCATAACTAATTAAATAAACTTTCATTAACCATTTATCCAGCACACTGGAACTATATATGAAATAAAAATTGAAAATTCAATGTAGAGTATCACATAAATCATACCCGCCTATGAGCATGTCCACAAGATCTAGATTTTTTTCCAGGTACTGAGAAGCAATTAGTTGCGAATTAACCCGCTGCCTTTGCAAGTTTGCAATCACGTGGGTTGCATCTTGGCGTGCCTACCAACATATACGTATATATGAATTAATTTTTAAATATGCTAGAAATTAAAAAAAAAAAACATATATAACGTAACGGAGGACGGTGAACTATGAAAATGGGTACCCCAAGTTTAAGATTTGACAGATAGAGAATGAAAAGGCGAAATGTGTCATCTTTGAAAAACTCTCGCGTGATCTGAGAACACGCATCGGCATTTGGCTCTGATTCGCCGTTTCCGTAAAGAACAGTCCTTATCTCCAGTATCATTTTGCTTAGGTCTGATAGCTGCAACGCATTTTAAACTAAATTATATATGATTTTGATTGCAACGTCAACATTTAATTATTTTTTATTTTTCACAACATTAATTAAAAAAGTTCGACGAAACTGTAATTTAAAAACCTATCAAATCAGTTTTTTCAAAAGTTGTACGTGTATGTTAATTATGTTGGTGCTGAAGCGTGAATTATGAATGAATGCATACGCAGGTAAGACAAGGTACGTAATTTTAATTATGTGATGGAAGGAAGACATTGATTAATTACCTTCTCTTCGCGTTTACTTTCACGAGTGCATGCATTGGAGTCCAGAAAGATGATGAGTTCCCGGGCGTGGCGCACGAGCTCCACTGGTGTTTTGGGCTTTGGCTTGAAAAGAGCTTTCTTCATCTCTCTGGATTGCAATGTAATTGTTAATTAGGGTTTTGCATTCACATGTCAAATGAAATGAGATTAGGGAAGGGAATTGAAGACGTATTTTTATGTATGTGCGCACAATGTTTGAAACGGTTATTTATTTTGGGAATAAGAAAACCAGGGTGAGTTGTTCAATTCAGAGATCGATACAGATAAATAAAATAGCAACTTAACAATCTGTATGTGCAAACCTGACGCATTATCCCTGCATTCCCTCTCAATATACCTACTAATTTCTTCTTGTTGTTGTTATTATTAACAACTTAGGTTTAAATTTAAATAATAGTAAATAAAAGACCATTCTTCATCGTGTATGTATGTCGTGCGTTTTATTAATATTTTCATAAAAAATATTCCTCTAAATTAGGGACATTTCCCTACCAATTGCAAACATTTCTCAACAAAGTCATTACAGACCAAATTCATTTTTGCTTCTTTATTTAGCCGGCCTAGCCTAGTTATATAGTATCTAATTCCCTAAATTCTGGCATAACAGGAGATGTCAGCATCAAAGTTTCATTATGAAACTGAATTTGTGTACATCCTGTTTTAATATGTTCCCTAATATAAATTATTTTAATATGATCCCAGGAACAAGCAAGATGAACACGTTAAATAACAGAAAAAGTGGCTTTAGTCGAAGAAACCAACAAATGTTCTTGATGAGCAAACAAGTCCATGATAAAAATAAAAAAAATTATCTGAAAGAAGCAGAGGAAAAGGTTGGTTATTCATTTACAGAATATTTTAGTTTAAAGTAGCCGTAGTAATAGTATAGGTCAGAGAGGTGGTGTTACTCACCTGCAACCACAAATCCATATCACGCCTGCCTTTTGTGATGATAAACATTAGTGATCAATTTTTTTTCTGAACAAATTCACGAACAGTAATACTCACATCAGGTGTTTGGTGTTTTTTTTTTTTAAAAAAAAATTGAATATAATAACATAGAGTTTAGAACGCTCACAAAGGGATCTATTTGGTGTAGTGTGAGGGCATTTGCCTCCACTAAGTTTTTCTTTTTACTCATATATGTGTGTAATAAAAACAATACCTTAATTAAAAAATAGGTATTGTTCTTATAAGATAATATAAAAAATATGAGGAAAAAAAAGAATAGATTGATATTAATTTTACTATTTTATCCTTTTAATTTTTAGATTTAATTATTATCTCAGATCTTTAATTTATTTTTTAGGTTTAATTTAATCTCTTTAGTTTTAAGAGGTTCAATGAGATTCTTTATTTTTTTAAAATAAGTTCAATTTAATTTCATTTTTCTTTTATCATTTTAATATTTTCAAAAAATGAAACCAAGTTGTATTCATTTTAAAAAATAAAGACCTAATTATAAATTTTAAAAATAAAGAAACTAAATTGAATCTAATATAAATTATGAGATCAAATTGAACTTTTTAAAAATAATAACATAATTTTTAATGCTCTAACTTGTGTAATAAACATTCAATAGAACATAACTATTATTTTACTAACTTACACTAAATGTTTTGATTTGATCATTTCATCTCAATTCTTAAATAGAGTAATAAATGGATTAATAGATTTTGTTATTTAAGATATTTATATGTAATTAATTTTGTGAAAAAATAGGATGTGCAATCACACGAAAGAAGATAAATGGTTGAATAATTATTTAGTTACATGAATAGAGATATTTTTTTATAATATTGATAATGAAACAATCATATAATATTTTCAATAAAAATGCATAAAGAATCATTATAATTTGTAAAAGCTTAAGTATTCTTTTGTCATACATTATGTATTTTATAAAAACTTATAATATTTATCTTTTGTAAAGATATTAAAAAACTATTTCTTGTTCATACTAAAAAATTCTTATGGAATTGTCACTGCTCACATATTACTCCATCACTCAATCAATTAAGTTCGATCCTTTTAATTTACACCACATGTATCACCAACTAAATTATAAAATATGTTTACATTAAGCTAAACTAAATATCTATTTTTAAAAAATGTTATTGATGAATTTTAAATGTTATAAAAAAGTTTTATGAATTAATAATAAAAATTAGTAAATTAACTATAATTTACTCTTAAAGAACTATAATTTACTTTAACAAAAAAAACTTATTAATCACATTATAAAAATATGCTAAATCGGAGCAAACTATAGTACTCTCTATTTTATCTTTTACAAAAAGAAGAATGCTAGGATTAGCCTCTGAAACACACTCCTCTTAATTGGTCGTCTACCTCACTTCATTTTTTGAAATTTGAAACTTGAACTTGTTTGCCTGTAAGTTTAACAAATTTATATTTTTTAAGACCCAAATTGTCATCTTCAACCATAGAGGCGCTGCCCCTTTTTCATATTTGAAACAAATATAAAAGAAATAAATCAATAACAAGGACACGGGGGCATTGATCCATTGAATGAAGCACCGACAACATGGAAGCTGATGACAGGAGAGGAAAATGAGGGATATAATTGGCAGTGAGTGGAACGAAGAGATTGGTGTGGATTTCTTCTCTGGCTAAATTTATTATCGTTTGGATTATTTCTTGTTGGCATTTCAGATTTAACTATATTATTTAATTTGTTACAGAATCATACCAGTTGGAGACACCTTTATTTGGTTTTCCGAAATTTTTAATAAAAATTTGAGGATACAAAACGAGAAAGTAAGTAAGTTTAAAAAATAGAGAAATCAACCTAAATCAATTAAAAAAAAGGAAGCTATAACGAAGAGGAAAGCATATATACAGCTTTGATTTTGGATGAACCCAATGGTTTGCATCTTAAAATTGAAAAAAAAAAAATAAATATATATATATATATATATATATATATATATATATATATATATATATATAAAGTTACTAAACTTGGAGAACCAGACAAGTATGTTTGACAGTGTGATCCTAATATTTCTCTTTATTATTATAATAATAATAATAATATCCGGCACTGATATATATTACAGCAATGGTTACGGTCTTCATTTTTTTTCTTGAAGATCTGGTTATTGTCTTAGAAAGCAGAATTCAACATATGTAATTTCAGAGATCATCTTGATTAGAATTTATTAAAAATTACCATTTTAATAAATTTAATTTGTTTCTCATTTAATATAAATTTAAAAAAATATTAATTAAGTAGTAAAACCTACTGAAATTAATATTTTTTAATAAATTCTAACTTATCATAACCAGAGTATCTAGAACAAAGACCCTTCCTCATGGTCTATATAGACGGGACAAGCAATCAATCATGGGTATGATACGTTTCGATAAATGTATATTCTCAATTATATTATTCAAATATATCTTAATTAGTTGAACGTATAATTTATTAGTTAATTTTGTAATAATGATTTTTTTAAGGTAACAACGTAGAATCTTTTAAGTTTTCAAAAAAAAACGTAGAATCTTTTATATACAGGAAAGTTTTTAGGCATATTTGTTGTAATTAAAGATAAGAATTATGATATCAATATGCAACGGAAGATTTTTTATATATATATTGAGATCATCATGCAACGGAAGATTTTTTTTTTCCTTGCAAATTCTTGCGAAATTGATATCATGATATCAATATTCCTGCATTTCCACTCTGCATGGCTTGGCTCGATCACCACCTCAGCAGATGAGATAAAAAAAATGGTCGAAACTATGGTTACTTGCTCCATATTTCTAGCATGTATCTTTTTGTTAAACAAGTTGTTTGATTATTGCTTGTTCTGTATAATTGGTCTTCTTCCCAACCCTACTAAAGGAAGGGCTCGTAAATATGCTTCTCAAGAGAGAGAAAGAAACAAAGAAAGAAGGGCTCCTAATGAAATATAAAAATATGAAGAAAACTTGTAAACTTAAAAGGTGTCATATTTGATAGTTGAGATCGATCATTCTATATCTGTTTAGGATCTTATCATAACTATAGAATCTTGAAATAGTTCTCATATTCTCCTTACACTACTAAAGTAATTTTTTAAGACACCTATTCTACTACGGTTATATAGAAAAAGTAAAAAAGAAAAGAAATATCTAATCAACCAGAATTAATATTGAGTCAACCCAAGTCTCTTAAGCGGTGCAAGGAGGAGCTTTTCCTGCAAATTTGGGCCTGACATTAGCACATTTAGCAACTATTGGATCTCCTTTGAATGTAAGAGCAACATTATTTAGTTCCACGTCCTCACATGGTACAGCTTTGCTACATATAAAAATCACTCCTTCCTTGCTTTTTGAAGTGCCCTTAATATCCGAGAAGGAAACCTTGCGTATCTTTATTTTTGATGGACTCTAAGCCATTTCAAGCATGCGCAAAATAGACAAAAACAATGTATAAGAAACCTCACTCTACTGCATGTTCAGTTATTTAATTTAATAGCAGATCTAATATGATTATAGAGAGGATAATGAATAAATTAAGACATTTAAATTTAAGAATAGCTCCTGAGTTTTATATATATATACCTGTTTTGGGCAATGATTCCAAGGACAATACTCTTGGTCTATGATCACCGGATTCAAGACATCAACCATGGTAATATCTTCAAAATGCATATCAGTGACAAGATAAGTTTGTGAAGAATTAGGCCAAGTCTTGATCCTCACACCATTCTCAGTATTTGTCAAAGTGCAGTTTTTGACTAAAAGATCTTTCACAGGCTCTTCGTTCGTGTACTTGCCAAGGCTTCCAACACTAATGCCATGGCCAGGTCCACAATTCACATTTTGGACAGTTACATGTATGCTGCCATCTCCCAGTGAGACGCAATCATCTCCGGTGGCAATGTTGGTGTTAAGAATTTTCACATCAGTCGATTTTCCAATGTGAATTCCATCAGTGTTGATACTAGTCTCTGGAGCACTGATGTGAAAGCCATCAAATGTGAAGTTGTAGCATCCAAAAAGAATGACATGGAAGCTTTTGCTGTCCTTAGAAGTTATGCCCCGAACCATTGAATGATTCACGAAATTGAAACCAAAATTCTGTTTACAAAAAAATAGACTGAAGTCATTAGCATGTTTTGATAGATGCACTAGTGCTAGCAATTTGAGATTAATTGAAATGGTTATGTTATTTACCATGGAAGGTATCTTGCAATTCGTGTTAGTTCTACAATCATTTTGTTTCCAAGCAATTGCACCTTGACCATCAAAAATACCTTTACCTGATAAGGTAATAAAGTTAGCATATCCAATTTTGACCCATTGCTTAGCCCCGTCTAGTGCATTTGGGTCAGCCGGTGCTTGAATTGTGCCATCAATCTGAATTTCAATGGGAGCCATACAAGGACCTTTTACATCAACTGCTTTCATCTTGTATGTCCCATTTGGAATTAAAATTTTGCTTGCACTTGTTGATGCACATGCTACTTTCCAAGCATCCGTGAAAGCCTTGAGAAAATATATATATAAATTACAAATCAAACACAATAGTGGTAAATAATAATAATCAATAGAATCTTCAACCTTTTTAAAAGTGAATTCAACAAGATGTTACCTGTGTTATATCTGCATCTGGTATTCCGCCAAATTTTTTTATATCGATGCCAACTGATTGAGCTGTACCAGAAATAGTCAACACTAAGTATAAAACAATTGGTGGAATATTCAACTTCATATCCATGTTGTTATTGGTGAACTTTGCTATCTTGTAATGAATTTTGTTTTCAAAACATGGTGGCCGGAACACTATTTATAGTAGAGTTGCAAAGCTTTATAACAGTTAACAAAGTGAACAAACTTCTGTTGTAATTTGTGTGGTTGAGATTGTGAGTTGTGACTTTTTTTTTTCTGAGTGTGAGTTGTAACTATTAATGGCAATTCATTATTACATATTATTTCCCTGTACTAAAATTTATTCCAGAGGGAATAATTTGAGATTTTGTCTTTATAACATCTTTATTTTAGCCGAAATTAGAACTAAAATATTGAAAGACAGATAAGGGATGGTATGTCCGAGAAAGAAAGAGAGTTGCATCCTTTAACCAACAAAGTTAACAATTTCATCTTTGTTCTAGTTAAAGAAAGAATCAATAATTAACATTAGTTTTTTTTTTTACAAGGGATCAATAAGATTAGTTAAGAATTTAATTTGAAATTCCTTATAATAATAATTAATAAAATAATTCATATAACCTATGAAACATTAACCCACTTTAGATAAAGTGTAACGATAATTACCACTAATTAAAAAATAAACAGTTGAGACGATAACTAACAGTAGACTTTGTCAATATATTTATTTTATTTTATCACAATTCTAAATCATTGATTTTCTAATAAAAAATTGAGTGTATTTATTTTCTGTTTCTCGTCATTATTTTAAAATAACAAAATCCTTAATATATAATGTAGACAAGAGACATATATAAAGTATAAGAATGGAAATAGGCTACACCAAACTAGACTTTATTAGATATAAGTCTAATATTTTTTATGTGTCATGTCTTTTTTAAAAGACATGTCATGATATATATAAAAGTTTGACAAGATATATAAACATGTGTAAATGTACACTTTATTTTAATTTAATATTATGATAAAGGTAAAAGTATGTAGGTAAGATTTTGTAAGAATAAAATATACTTGTTTAAGATATTTTTTTGAAAATAAGTCATTCCTATAAATTCAGTGTGTTATTAACTAAATTACACTTATTAGATGATATAAACATATTTTAATTCATGATGACTTATTTTAAAAAAATATTTTATATAATAAAACTCTAAATATGACATAAACATATTTTCAATAAAACTTAATTTATGTATTTTTAAATAAACCAAAAATAAAGTTATCTTCTGTGATACTTAAAAAGGAAATAAGATTGATACTATATTAATGATAATGATTTATATTATATTATTCGTGGTAACTTAGAAAATATACTTTTAATTTGGATTTGTTGTAATTATATACATTATTATGATTAATAAATTTCTATGCATATTTAAATGTATATCATACGCATAATGTATTTGATTTATTTTGAGAATAGTCAAGTCACTTTACCAAATATATTATATACTATGTCTGATATGCTATGATATTTGTGTATTATCTTTAATTAATATGTATCATATCATATATGCGTATTTTATATCTGCGTATCTGTCAATATTTACCAAATATGTGTTTCATATATGTGTATCATATCATTATTAATATTCATCAAATATGTGTATGCGTGCGCACACGTGCATAAATGCACGTAGGTCTTAGTTTGTCAAATATGTATCATATAGTGGGTATTTTTGTAAATTATCTTTATTATTCTACTATTATAGGGTAGTTCTCACCTTTTATTTAATACTAAGCTATTGAGTTTCACTCATGATTTTGTGTATTTATAAATAAATTTAACTCCAATATTTTATCATTTTCATTTTATTTCAGATGAACGAATTTGAATTATTTTAAAGAATAAATCAAAGTAGCAAATTAATTTTGTGATAAAATTTTATTAACTTGAAATCTCATGATGCATTCATATCAAATAATACAATAATTAACCCCTGCACCTCATATTATATAATTATAGAATTATTAGATTATATAATTGTATCATATAAGATATTAATATTGATCATTATTTTTACCGTGAATTACTTTGTACTAATATTGTAGTAAAAAAATACTATATAAGATATTTCAAATTGAATTTATTTGGTTGCAGTTTTTCTTTTAACAAATTTACTTTAGTTGCTACAACAATTATTTGATGCATTAAAATGTTTTTGTAAATAAATTGTTGTTAATCGACATGAAAAAGCAATGGACAGTTTGAAAAATTATGTTAAATAATTAAGAACAAAATCATACAATTACTCAAATAATTTTACAATCAATGCATGTACGGATCATCCAATTAGTAACTAATAATGGAAAGTGTATTAGAGTGATACATAATGTGGTACTAAAATATAGTACCCCGGATAACATCGCTAATTTTATTGCAGAGGGAAAGGGAACTAATTGGATGTGTTTGTGTCTAACATAAATAATTTTCAAGTAAATGTGCTTGCATCAATTATAGGGTAATATTGCTAGTCTATATAGGATTGTTAACATTGTCAATAATAATATCTTCAAGATGAAAACCCTAGGTCATTCTACTAGGAGAAGAAGGCTATGTTTTGATCCATGCACCATTCTTGATGGGATGTTGTTTCTTGCACTTCCACTTGTATTTCCTGGACTTCTCTTTGCATACCAAAAAGCTCATTTCGGAATGAACTTTATAGAATACAATGGAAGCACAGGAAACAATAGTGCGAGTGTTGGAAACAAATTCAGGGTGCAATTTCTGGTTCTGACCCCAATAATGGGTTTTCATCATGGTATTTGCCCAAACTTCCTATGCTGATGACAAGGCCTGGCTCAGAGCTCTTCTTTTTTCATTGTATTGAATAAAAGGGTAGGCTTGAATATAGGGGGTGGGGGTGGTTGACTATGAAATATGATATCGATTCCTCTGAACAATATAGTAGCTTTGAGTTCAAAATACTTTGGATGTCATCTTACTTTTGCTGTAAGATTGGACATTTTTCTATAGCTTCTTCATTCTTCTTTGTCCATCTTTGACTGAGGTCTACAGTGACAAACTAAGAATTAGACTGAGCTTCTTATCAGCCTCTGCTGTTTAAAACTAAGAATTAGACTGCACCTTTGCAAGCGTTATTGTTAAGTCATCCCAAAAAGGATAATTCGGGACACTTCTCAGTACCAACCATTTCTAAAGTGCTGTCACCTTGCTGTTTCTTGTAGATATCTGTTTTGTTTTGTTTTTCTTTTTATTTTACATTCCAAATGTCCCTATAATGTGTTCTAATAAACTTTCCTTCAATCCTTTGGGTTTAGGTAGATCAAGTAGCTGCATCATCTTTCGGTCAGTGTTAAAATCCAAGCAAGAGAGCACTGTTCTGTTAGTCAAAGTCTATCTACCATTTTGGTGAGCTGATCACAATTGATATCTTATGTAACTATTCCTTCAAGCAATTTTACGGTCTTAGGCAAAAAGATATTAAGGGTGTGTTTGAATACCCTTAGTTTAGTTGAACACCAACATCATGCAAACGGTACACACCTTCCAATGCACAAAAATAGGAAGCAAGTTTTTGTGTCTTTTCCGTTGAACATGGGTTTGCAAGTTTCAACTGCAAACTGTTGGAAGTGCATTGGAAAGTGGGAAATGAGTAAAACAAACACACTCCACACTCTAAGCAACCATCAACACTCATCTTATTTCTAGTAAAGTAATGAGCTCCCAGTTATGATGGCAACTTAAAAATAAAAATGAAGACAAGATCCAACAAGGTTGTTCTCTCTAAGGTACAATTAAACATCCACAAACAATCATGCTCAAAGCAGCTTAACACCAGCTTCCCTGATAGAATCAATAACCGCTTTAACCTTACCATGATACTTCTGTTCTCTCTTCAAGTGAACAGAAACTGCAGGAATGTCCTTAAGCAAAAGGCGTTCTGCTAGTATCTTCCCAATCTTTGCAGCTGCAGCGACATCGCGACTAGTTTCCAAGCTTGATCTCAAGGCTTTCTCCTGTGAGCTTGCAGAAGAGGCTACTGTAGCAGTTGGGGTGTGAATCACCTGGGCACTCACATACTTATTGGTAAAATGCATCTTCAGAACATAAGGTTTGAGAAATTGTGTAATCCTGGGAGGCCTCACTGGGGGTGGGATAACCATATTATCTGTCTTGCAATATAATCCTTGTTAATACAAGTATATAACTCAAGAAACCAACAACTATCTCAAAAAAATTATCAAACTCCCATTCACATTGGAAAACTGTATTATCAAACCAGAAGCCAAGCATGAAGCATTTCATTGGTAAATGCAAAATTCAAAATATCAACTAAATATAAACGTTTCCCCCTTTCAACATTCTTCCACTGGTTATATGTATCATGTAAAAATGCAAAATTACTTAAGAATATTCAAAAACAGCTGGAGCAACCCAAAAACTGGAAGATGAGTTATGTGTGAACTATTGGAGGAGTGGTGAGGCAAAGGTAGGAGACGATCATGGGGGCAATAATCTGCTAAAGATGAAGCCAAAAATATGTAAAACGATAAAAAATAAAAAAATAAAAAAAAAAGGAAAAGAAATCATTGGCGATTTTGATCAAACAGTTGAAACGCAAAGTAGTGGGCATTGCTTAACGGGCATAAGAAATGGAAGGAGGCGAAGTGACACAAAACTTGAATTGATACGGAGAGAGAAAGGGGAAACATACCTGAACTGAATCTGATCCAAGAAAACACAAGACAATCTTATTATACTCCAAGAGTCAATTACCCTCGCTCTCGCTCTTGCTCTCACCACCCACTCGGTCAAACAAATATTTAAGTTACCACGCCCTCCTTCTAATTATTTGTTTTAGGGTTTTTCCCCTAAATGTTTGTCTTTTAATCCCAAAACAAATATTTTAATATTTTTACACCAAACAAAAAATAGGATAAATATTTCTTTTTCATCCTTGAATTTGTTGGGTTCAATTAGATTGTTAAAAGATAAAAAATTAAATTTTTATCCCTGAATGTACAACAAAAAGCAACAAATAAATCCTATTATTAATTTTCTCTAATAAACTCAAACTGTTGTACTAACCTGATATTATGATGATATAAAAGTAAATGATTATCACATGACATCTATGTGACTGAATTTATTATTATTTTAATTTTTGAACTTAATTACTTACTAATTTTTTTATTCATGAACTTAACATTTATTGTCATTTTGATTCTTGAAAAGTACTTTTCAAATTTTCAATTAAGTCTCATGTTATATAAAATTATTAACACAAATATTATCATATTATCTTATTTCTATTCTTTATGTAATTCTATCATTTAAATTATACTATAAATATCAAACTAATTTACATGTGATTATGTCAAAGTAGTAAGTACTAAATTCACAACATTACTTATAAAACTCTACAAGGTTTCAAACAATATCTTCTATTCAAATCAAATTATTTTCTTATATACTTTTTATTTGTACTAAAATTAAGTTATTAATATGTGTAGAATGTTAGATTAATTAATTAATTTTATGAAAATAATGTTAATGACAATAAGATAATTACAAAAAAACTTGACAATCACAAAAGAAAAAAAATATATAAGTGTGAGAATCATTTTCTTACACATTTTTTCAATGGGACAAATGTATTACATATTATTCCTATATTTTAGTCAGTAAAATTTTCACATCATTATTTAATGATTGAGTATTATGAGACATGATCTATCATAAGTTAAAAATATATTTTGCCTAATATATTCTAAAAAAAAGATAATTGTGGCTCATCATGTTACAATAATATATTTCACTCATTATATTTGTCATATATAAAATAAAAAAATACAATAAAAAATGAGAAACCAAAAATATCTAATTTCATCTTAGATAGAATAAAATAATCTTTACATTTCTTTACTTTTAATTTCATCCTTAATTAAATAAATATGCTGACTTTTAAATATAAATTATTCAAATTATTCATATATTTACATAATATACATTTTTAATTTGATTCTAATGAAAAACCAATTTGATTTTCATATATTTATTCATTTTCAATTCAGTTATATTGTTGATCACTATTACAATATTATTTGTTAAAAAAATTGCTAGAATTTTAACTTAATAAAATATAATAAATTAATTATTAATGATTTGAAATGTAAAATATATAATTATTTTTTATTCAATTTCATTTATTATTATTATTATGCTAATAATTTATATATATGTGACACTCAATTAAAAATTCAAAATTACATTCAGGAATCAAAATGAAGTGTTAAGACCATGGATATATACATTATCTTAAACGGCAAATAACATAAAACAGAGGGAGCATGTCTTTGTAGTTTTCATTGGGCCTTGCCCCCCCAAAAGATGTCCAAACTAAACTATAAAGTGTTGGAAATTGGAATCACAACAATTTACGTTCAACCAATTCAAATTTATGCTATTTCAAATAAAGGTTATTAGGATGCAAAAAAAGAATAAATCAAGAACATATTTTTGCAGTGAATCCCAAAATTTTGATTTATGCAACACAACTTGAGCAGTACGGGAAGGAAGACTACAACTTCAAGACCCAGATTGCGATCTATTCTTGTAATTCCCATATCTTCGAGAAATGCCAGCATCAGATAAGGTATCCCAAACCTACAAATTATTACAAGCTACAACAGTCAATTTCACAAAGTATCAGAGAACGATTAAGAGCACGAAAGTATTGTTCATCAGCCCTTTTCACTTACTTGCAATTTTCCCTTTGAGCCTCCTATAGCCAACAAGAAGGGGTTGTCCTCTGAGAAAGAAATTTTAAAGATAACCCCCTAACAAACATCATAAAAATAAAAATAAAGTCATCAGTGCCAATTTAACAAATATATTATGATTCGTAGAAACTTTCCCATTAGGTATATATGAGTAGAAAAAAACATACTGCTCTCGGAGATTTAGATGCTACACAAGAGGGTTGGTTGTTCGACAAATCCCAAAGTTTTACCTGTGACAAACAATAGCAGTCAAATGAGATGAATTCCAATCTGCAAAGTACAGTATACAGAAAAATAACAAAATTGACTTCACTATTACCGTTTTGTCCATGGATCCAGTGGCAAGGAGCTGCGGGCGTGAAGTCATGTCAACAGGGCACAGGTTAAACTAAAATACATACATAATCAGTTGATATTCTAACCAAAATGTTGAAGATACATACATTGGGTGCCGATGGATTATAGGATACTGAGGTAACAGCTTTGTCATGTGCATGAAGTGTAAATGTAGAACTCAGATCTGATGAGGAATCAGAGTTGGCAGTCCGAATATCAAAACCCTTGACAATACCATCTTCAAGACTCACCTAACAGAACAATTAAATCACTATTAGTGAACCATTACCTGTCCATCCAAGAAATCAAAATTGAAATTTGATCTGACAGAATAAGAATTGTCCCCTCCCCCCCCCCCCCCCAAAAAAAAAAACCCTTTTTTTGTCTGTTATAAAGTAAATAATCATAAAGTGCTAGTATGCTTAATCAAAAAAATGTAAAGAAAAAAAAAAGAGAAGAAATGTTAGTATGCAGGTCTTAGAAATAACTATAACACACCACAAACGAGTGCTCAGTATGTAGATCCCATGCCAAGCTCTCTACATCAGCTGTGACTGACCACTTATAGCCAGAATGTGATGGCATCCTTCCATCCTTCTGCAAAGTGTAAAAGCTATAAATATTAGATAACTATATGAATTTTTAAACAAAAAAAAAAACAAGATTTTTAATTGGAATGCCTCTTTTAGTACATCAATATACAACCAAAGTGTACAATATAATTTGTAATCAATGGCAGAGCAAAATACAGAAAAGCTGAGTAACAAAGGAATATTGGATCATTACCAAGACAACAGTATGATCAAATGAACCACTAAGAAGAACCTGTGGTGCATGATGATTCCAAGCAACTGCTTGAACCTGTAAGGATAGATGGACAAGAGATAAATCTGAAAGAAATCAGGAAATGTATAATATTTTAAAGTAATAACAGACAAAAAAAAGACATTGCAAAGAATGATTCAACTAAGGAAGGGAGAAATCTTTTCCCTTATAAAATTGTGGAGCATTGCTCAACAAAGACCCAAGAAAGACTTGCAAAGTTGTTTCTCAAATATACATATAGATTGAATAAAGCAGTTAATTCAAAGCTGAAGATTAAATGATTAATTATCAAAACTGTTCCATCTCGGTTCATAATAGTGCAGCAAAAATCACCTCAGTCTATTGATGTTCTAAATCATATATCCAAAGTTCTAAATTATATGATTCTAAAGAAGTGTGTCAACATGAAGAGAAAAAAGTCAGTTTCATCATTAAAATGAATTGACCTAATGACAAAAAAAAAAAAAAAATTATGCTCTAGCTAATTTCTTGCCTTGTCCGAGTGATGCTCCATTGTAATATCACACTTCCCGGCAACCACATCCCAAATCTTCACTCGCTTGTCAGCACCGGCACTTGCTAGTATATTCCTTTTTTTAAGAAAATAAATGTCAAGAGACGTGTCAAGGAAGAGAGTTCAAAAGTAATATATATATGTGTGTGTGTGTGTTTGTAAACTTTTAGGTATCAGAAAGCATCCAGCAGAGAAAATAAAAGCAGAATCCAGTTTGAATTCAACAAACCTGTACTCCTTGTTCCAAGCAAGACCAAGTACTGAGTCAGTGTGACTGTCATCTTTGTATTTGATTGGTTTCTGCAAAAAAACAATTTTAATAAGAGATGACCATACATATTTACTTAAAAAATCTACAAGCATTAAAAAAAATGATGATGAAAGGGTATTCTATCAGTTCCATGAACACTTTCTTGTCAGAAAATCAAGCTTTGAAAAGTGCAGTTGGGACATGTGCAATTTCTGAAAAAAGAAAGTCTAATAAAATAGTAAAAGCAAAAATATGGATTTTCATACTAGTAGCTTCAATCCTCATATGTATAAGACATCTGCAATTTCAGTTCCATCTAAAGCTATTCACAATCCCAAATAAAAAGTTACAAAATTCAGAAAACACCAAAAGATATGCCCAAACCATTGGTTAACAAATATGTACTCAAACTTTCTGAATAACTGATGGCTTGGATAACTTAATTTTGAGGTAATCATGTGATTCTAAGGGATTTAAATTAACAAAAATGTAGAACAAACCTTTTTCCCCTTTTTCTTTTTCTCTTCAAATCCACCCAAAACCACACATGGCTGCACCTCATCAATCTGAGAGCAAAGGAAAATTACAAGGTATTCAGAAAAAAATATCTTTCTTTTTGTATATGAAGTTTCAGACAGCACAGTTAAATTTATATACTCAAACCACTTACAACATCAAGGTCCCAAATTTCTATGGAAGGTTCCATTGAACCAACAGCTATGAAGTTCCCTGTGATCATATTAAAATTATTTTAAGCTAATAAGATAAAGCAAAAATATATCAAGCAGGTATCAAGTAAAATTTTAAGCACAAATTGCAATGGTGGTGATTTCAGGTAGTCCAAACCTAGAAAGTTACTCAAACTTGAGAAATTTTTTTATGGAATACACATCAGAAGTTAACAACACATACTAATCTCACTATTTTCTAATGAAATGCAAATTTTCACACAATTTTTTCACTTCACCTTTGGATGATAAATGAAGGTAGAAATAATCAGAGCATATAATTAAGACGGTTTACAAGTTTTCCTTCAGACTTGTTATATTATCAAGTTTTCTAGGAGCCCTTCAATTCAAGTAATTGATATGTGCTGGGGAGGGAGAAAAGTTGAATTGCACAAAACAAACAATCAAACAACTTGATCAACACAAATACACACGGAAGAGATATCGTGCAAAAGAACCTCTTTCTCCTCCTTTAAGGGGGCAATCGAGCCAAGCTGTGCAGAGTGGAAATGCTGGAATAATGATATTATGGTGAGGATACACGTTCATTTCGCTAGAATCGGCATCCTCGATAACCAAAACCTGGCATTGCAGAAAGAAATAAGTGATAAGTACATATAATATACGAGGACTTGACTTGACTTGACAAGTCATAAAACAACTAACTCACCTCAAGATAACTGACTTCATCCTCAGTACATGCATAAACAATGACAGAATCAGTTGGGTTGATGATCATGTCTTCGAGTTCATCAGAATCATCATCCTGAAGCATCGAGATAATAAGAAGAAGACACACACACGCCGCAACGCTAATAAAATGACAACAAGTGTAACTTACGTTTTTATCTTTGATATATGGATCCATGTCGTTACTGGGATAATAAAGATCACCAATTCCAGAACTGAACACCTCAATTCCTAAATAAATGAAAAGCGTAAGTTTATGCTGCAGCATAAGCAATGAGTGATAATACAGAATGCAGAATTACGTACCTTCATCTTCGTCGTCATAACGGTCCATGTCAAGGTCCTTCAACGCAAGGGTTATTTCGTCACAGCTTCCGGTGGAGGCTTTGCCAACTGCATCAGCTACGTTTAATGCTTGTGCCACAACTTCATCGTTGTTGGCGACTTCATTGTCACTGTCTCCACTGCACATAAAAAATTGGATGTTGGGGTTTTATGATATTTGATGAAAATTTTGTAAGAAGCAAACAAAAGGACCACCTTTTGGTAGTGTGGCTGGCGATGATTTCTTGGATTTCCTCTTCGGGAGGAGGATCAGCCACGACAGGTTCCGACTTCGAAACCCCTTTGGGCACCCACGAAATCGCAGAAATCATTTTATGAGTGAGAGACGACGCAACTCAGGAAAGGGTTTTAAGGAAAAAAGAAAAACATGAAGAAGAACCCTCCCTTTAGCCGTGAAAATTCATGGGCCTTGGCCCAATATAGGCCAACCATGTCTCTATATTATGGGTGATTCTATTTGTACACCTTCAACACCTCTTCCAGAGTTTTTATATATTTTTATTAGTAGGATACGAAAAATAATACTAGATATTACAACACTTCACACATGTTAAAGGGAGGGTTCTTAGTGGTTCATTTGATCATACGAAAAATAATCTAGAAGGGCATGCAGGGACCCGAGCCCCCCTTTCCCTGAAATGTTCCCTGCATACACATTTTTTTAAGTTAATTAGTATAAAATTAATGTTATATTTTATTATTATAATAATGGTTTAAGTTAATTAGTGTAAAAGTATATAAAATTAGTTATATTTTTTATTTTATTATAATGATTAAAATGATAACTAGCATAAAAATAATTATGTATTTGTTATTATTATCATTTAATATAAAAATTAGTTTTAATTTTATGTGTAAAAATAACAATGATGATAATAATAATAATAATAATATATGAAAGGTTATATTTTTTTTTATATTGATTCTATTTATTTATCAATTTTTCATGTGAATTAAAGGGCATGAATATAGACAGTTTTTAAAAGTGTGGGTAGCATACATGTCGTGTATGATATGCGTTTCTCGCATTTAAGTTATATAATTAAAAGGTCATTTCATAAAGAATATTTTTTTCATTTTTTTTATCATAACTAGCTAGGAACCCTATCTAATATATAAATATTTCAACTTGCGTGCCTGATAGCAATCCAAACCAAGGAAGCAGCAGGCCCAAGAAGGCAACCAGGAGGCCCACTGACCTGGAGGACTACGCATGATGACTGTTAGCGTTTTCTTGCTCTGCTGAATGTTAGATATATAAAATGGGCAAGAAATTGTCTCCTACATTTTATCTTCAATAGTGTAGTGTAGAATCCCTATCAATGCCATTTCTAAAGGGAAAAAATATTCACACTATGGTCGAGTATCGTTTGCTAGCTTGAATTATAAAATTGTACCTTAATGCATTACCAATTACATTACATTACATTAATAATAAGGGCGTTTGTGGTGTTGACTTATCTTTGTCTTTGTTTGGTTTCAAATTGGCAGCATCAATTATTCATATGTATATAAATTTGACCTGATTGAAGTTTGATAATATATTGGGCAAGATTCAGTAATATATATATGTATATTGTTGACATAATATATTGCATATTTAATCACCTTAACTTTTTTTTTGTGCACCCAAATTTGTTTTTTATTTATTTTAACATCCAATTTTTTAACTTTTTGTGCATTTTACCGATGATGATGTGTCATTGAAAAGTGTTATCAACTTTTGCAAAATAACGTTATTTTGTTATCAACATAATTTTAAAATGCACAAGAGTTAAAAACTTTGGTGGTAAATTAACTTTGCGAAAAATAAACTTAAGTGATAAAATGCAAAAAATTAAAAATTTGAGTGATAAAATTCATGAAAAAAAACTTAAGTACTAAAATTATAATAATTAAGTGTTAAAATGTAAAATTAAGCATATATTAATCTTATGTATAGTTAAATCTTATCACGCATGTTTTATAATATATATATATATATATATATATAATTAAATAATGTTATGTTATACAAAATATTGTTTATTAAGTCAAAATTTATCATTAATTCATGAATGTTGAAAAAAATATCTTCAAAGAACATGAGATATTGAATTGAGTTGAGACAATAATTTAAATTTTTTTTTATAAATAGAAATTAAAGACAGTCAATCTAGACTCCATTGCTATGTTTGTACCATATTGAAATTTAATGACTAATTATTGTAAGTTTGTATTAGTATTAATTATGATTATTAATTTCACAATAGATAAGGATGAAAAAAATCTAATTGAAAGTTACATATTATTATTTGATAAAAAAAATCCCCGTGCAACACGGGTCGGAAAAACTAATTCATATCATGTCACGCAACATTCGTCGCTAGGGCTGGTGGAGCAACATTTGTACGAGGCCGGGACAGTCTTTAGCTGATGAACGTACAAAAAGACTGCGTATGAAGAAGTTTATCCATATTTCCATTTGGAAGATTAATTCCATAGATCTTGTTTAAATATTTACATTTTTGCTTTAATTAGTTGCATGGTGTGTTTTTATCATATCATTTATCAGCATGTGCTTTTTTCTCCTCTTAATATAATTTGTTGTAATCAAACGTTTCCCTAGCCTATTTACTGTAATTAGGAATATAATTTAGGTTATATTAATTAGGACAATAATTTAGACTTTCCTAGCTATCCTAATTATTAGATGATGAATTAGAATTTATTGCTTCCTTTTTTATGTTGGCTTTATATATAAATGATGTACATAGACATTGTGAATATCAATATGGAAAATAATCAGTCTTTCTATATCAGTATCGTGTCAAAGTCATTCCAGTTGGAACAAAAATTGAGTGCTAAGAGGGTGAAAATGGAAGAAATTAGTAATAGAAAAGAAGATTGATAGAAAAAGATGTAAAAGAAGATTGAAGAGGAATGTAATTAAACAGAATGATAAAACCCTAGAGGCATGATGTTCTTGTTCCTACACTTCCTAGACAAATGTTGCCCACCCTAAGGACTGTATATATATCTCAGCATAATAATATAATTAAGACAAAGGCGGGGCTCACATAATATATATATTCGGAGGTGGTGTTGTGCCAATTTGTTCTCATGCATAGTAGCTAGGAGGCGGGGTAAGGTAATTAAGAATGATTGGGTGACTCAGGATATGGTGCCTACGAAACTGTGATATTATTTTATTTGGAGAACAAGTGGAAAAGGCAAAGGGACAGATCGATAATGGGAGGGGTTTGGAGATGTACTAGCTAGCATAACATTAATTGCATGTCTTAGAATTTTTTTCTGTATTTTATTTATTTGTTTGTATTTTGTAATGTCATTTTTGTTTTTATATTGTATTTCTGATTGTAAATTTCTATTTTATGCATTTCATTCTTTTTTGTGATTTTTTTTGTTTTTGTTTTCTACTTTTAAGAGAAAAAGAGATCAAGATGTCACTAAAAGAAAAAAGAAATGCTGAAAGATTTGAGTTATGTATTAAATGCTGAATGGAAAATTCATCTAACTGTTTATAATATAAGGACTTATTAAATGGAAACGATTTTTTCTTATTATCATAAAATAATAATTTTTAACCATATAATTATTCTTATATGATTAATATTAATTTTATAACTCAAATATTAATAATTATGACTATGTCATTGATGTTTATTATTCTCATCATAAGAAACTAAGAACAGTTCTCAAACTTAATATGTTTGCAGGCAGTGATGGATCTAAGAATTTTGGATTGTGAAGAGCAATATTCATGTATTTAAATTAGTATTTTAGTTTATGGAACATAGATGACAATTTTTATTTTATATAAATAAAATTTATATAATAAATAAAGAGTTTTTAATATATAAATTTCATTAAATATAATTAACTGATAAATTATTGATTTAAGTTGTACTGTATTTAGTTCTTTTAAGTAAACTCTTGAATTTGACTTGTTGGATAAAAAATGTGATTGAAGGTGGAGAATTTAATTTAGAACGAAGGACTTAAATTATGATTTAGATTATTTTTAACTATTAATAATTTACTTTTTTAAAAAAATTATTAAATTTAATTGAAAGATGAAGATAAAAGAATGTAGAATGAAAATGATAGACAATTAAAATATTCAAATATTATGTGTGTAAAGATAAAAGAAAGATAGTTTAAAATGAATGAGAGAGAATCTTTTATCAATTACAAATATAATATATAAAATACACATTAAAATGAAAAGAAATAATAATATAAAATTATAAGTGCTTAATTGAGAATAAAAAAAGTGAGACTAGAAATAAATTTGTGGGAGCAATATTTATATTATGAACAAACTTATTTTATTCTATTTTAAATTATAAAAATAAGTAATAATTATACGTACTTATTATATACATAAAAATTAAAAAGCTAGTGGGAACATGCATGCACGTGTTTTTGTTTTTTTGTGGTATGTAGAGAAAATAAATAAGGAAATGAAGGCTCGTGTATGTGTATAAAACTAACAAAATTGTATGTTGTTGGCAATCTCTTTCACTCGCGCCTTTATTGGTTTTTTTCAGTTTAATTTCACCCATTAAGAGAATGCATTAAAGAAAACATATAGCTTAATGCGTTGAATGAAAAAAAAAATTATAAGTGAGTTTGTTTAATTTTAATTTTTTAAATACGTATTTTTTTATATAAGTGTTTTTTAAGAAGTAAATATGATTTGTTTTTTAAAATAAGCAAAAATGATTTTTTTAGCAGCAATTTAGATGAATACATTAAAAAACAAAATATTATTTATTTCAACAAATAAATTTAAATAATCTGTCTAAATATGTGGTGGACTCGATTCTTAACAAACAACAATATTGAAATAGTAGAGCTGATGAACCACTCATTTTAATAATTGATCATACCTTATTGCAAAATTTGAAGCCTGGGCATTTACCACAGAAACTTGCACGAAAGAGTATAGATATTTAGATTAATATAAATTTAACTTAATGTTAGTATAAAATCATCTTTCACTATCATCTAATTATTTACTTTTAATTGGTTAAAAGAAATTTGACTTCCTGAGCATTTGTCACTAGAATCCAACTTTCTTAGATCAATAGCAAGAGTTTATGAATAGGTTATTCATGTCCTATGCCGCGCATTCTTAATTTATTCATTGTCTGTGGTTCCGAATTTGTGTCTGGACTTATTTCGCATATTATTTATTGTTGCTACAAACACGCGACGTACGATTTTGTTAGTTAGTCAGGCTTCATTAAAGTTGATGATTCATACTCTGTTAACGTGTCTTTTCCATTGCTAGTAATGAATGAGATCCACGATTTATCCCATAAAAAGTAAGTAATAACCTCGTCAAATCGAAGACGAAAGATTAGTCAATGCATATGGGTTTTGAGTAAAAGGGGAAAACAAGTGTTGCATAAAATAAGTGGCATCAATTATTTAAACCTCAAATCAAACAAGTAGACGAAGGCAAAGAAAAGAAAAGAAAGAAATTAACATACATGGATTATAAAATAGAGCACGAGGCACATTAGTTTATATTTCATCATCCCAGAGATCAGTGACTTGGGGCTTGGTGGGTCCGCTGATCAAACGGCTCTGATATATTTCATCTATTTTGTGATGATCTTCTTCTGTCAATGCCCAGTCAAAGATCTGCAGATTCTGGTTCATCCTCTCCTTATCGTAGCTCTTTGGCACAAATGTCACACCTTGTTCGTACAACCATCTCAGACTCACCTGGGCTATGGATTTCCCATGCGCCTCTGCAATCTCTTTCAGCACATCATTCTCCATCACTTCATTTGGGCCCTTGCTCGCACCTTTCCTCAGTGGAGAGAACGCAGTTAGTATTATCCCATTTTCTTT
Source organism: Glycine soja (assembly GCF_004193775.1). Lineage (NCBI taxonomy): Eukaryota > Viridiplantae > Streptophyta > Magnoliopsida > Fabales > Fabaceae > Glycine > Glycine soja. Next base: position 50,314,589 of record NC_041003.1, read on the forward strand.
GCAGAACTCTCTTAGCTTCTTCTGTTGCCATGCAAGGTTCATCTCCACCTGTAACAGTAGTAATTCATCTTATCATTAATCATTCACATAAACAAAACAAAATACAACAGAGAGAGAGACTTACTTGATCGACCACGGGACGGATGGTAGCAACAGAGAGCAGATTCTGAAGCTTCTTGACAGAGAAGTTGCTGACTCCAATGGCTTTGGTGAGGCCAAGTTTCTGGCACTCTTCCATGGATTCCCACACACCCTTCACATCGAAAGGCAAGAGATCATCTACCTCAATAGGAAAGGAGAACTTCCCTGGCTGAGAACTGAGGGGCCAGTGGATGAGATATAAGTCCAAGTACTCAAGTTGAAGAGTTCTGCATGCCAAAAAGTTGATGAAGTGAGTAATAAGTAAGATTTGGCGATAAAGAAAGTGGGGTTAAATGAAGTTTCTTACTTAAGTGATTTGCGCAAAGCTGGAACGACAAGATGAGGATGATTTTCGGTGACCCAAAGCTTGGAAGTGACAAAGAGGTCTTGGCGGGTGACTAGGCCAAGGTGGATAGCTTCCTTGAGAGCTTCACCGAGAGCCTGTTCAGAGCCATAGGCAGCAGCGGTGTCGAAGTGTCTGTAACCCTGTTTCACGGCCTCAATGATAGCCTCCTTAGTGTCTTTCTTGCATGTGAAGTCAGGGGCAGATCCCATTCCGATCACAGGCACCCTTTGTTGGGCAGAGGAGTTTGGAAACACTATTTTGGGGATTTCAATAGCAGCCGCCATTGTATTACAAATACTATAACCAAGAAGCACCTCTTTTTATAGTGCAACATTGCTTCATATTAATAATTGTTTGGAGGTAGGTGGGTTATGCTGAGCTCTACCCCCATCCCATCCATGCATCGTGTTCTTTTGTTATTAGTATTATTCAAAGCTACTGACCACGAAGCTCAGTCAGATGAGTACAACAGCAACAACAACAACATTGTTTCATCTAATGTATTATATTGTATTCAAAATCCAAATACAATTCCAAGGGCAGACCAGCTTTGACTATGGAATTGGAGGTTAGATGGATTATGCTCAGCTCTACCCCGACCCATTATATTAATTTTTTTATTCAATTAAGCTTTGTGATTGGTGAGTGGTCTAACTAATGTGGGATCTTGGACCTAGTGCATGAATAATAATGGTGGGTGATCCTTTTTGAATAATATTGGATATAGGTTTATATCATCTTAAAGTCTTAAAGATGTGAGTTTAGGCTTAACTTAACTTCAAAAACTAGTTCAAGGGATGAAAGTTATTTCTCATTGATATACACTCTTATATGACTTTATCTTTAGTATATGTGATTTGAATTTTTTCCAATAGTCACTCTAAACAAATGTTTTCAACATTATTCTTTGACTCTTTCTTTCTCTTTTTCTTTTTTATCTTTTAAATCCCAAATGTTTGTTGTCACTTGTTTTACTCATGGCCAGGCATTATTTGTCATTAGGAAAATTTTGCTCCACGCTTTTGCAAATATAATGTTTTTGGCTTTTAGTTTTTGTAAAGGAAAATTGTCAAGCAAACAGTTAGTTATTGTTTTACGTTCTGTTATTGCTTATACAGTCTATCAGGTTTATCTCTTGTTAAGTTTGTTGCAGTTTGTTACTGCTAATATAGTGTATCAGTTTTATCCCTTATTATTGCAGTGTATAAATACTCCTCTTGTAATCATTCATGGTATCAATGAAATCACTTTATTCTCTTTTATCTTATTCATGATCACAAATCCAAATATGGTATCCAGAGCCTTCTAACCATGGCTTCTGAAACTTTCTTCAATCCTCAAATGTTTCAAACTCTGATCTCGATCAAACTTGATGATGAGAATTTTCTAGTGTGGCAACAACAAGTTCTTGCCACAATTCGAGGTTTGAAGCTCAATAAATATCTTCATGAAGAACACGTTCCAAAGAAATTTGAGTCCAAAGAATATGAAGAAGCTGGTACGATCAGTGAAGCCTGTCACAATTTTGAACAATAGGATCAACTACTCGTTTCCTGGCTCCTTACATCGATGTTAGCACCAATCCTCACAAAGATGGTTGGTTTGGAGCAATCATGGCAGATTTGGAAAAAATTAGAAGTCTATTATGCGTCTCAGACTCGTGTGAAGGTAAAAAAATTGAAGGTACAATTGCGTATGATTACGAAAGATAAGTCAATTTCGGAATATTTACTTGCGATCAAGAAAATCGTAGATTCACTAGTTGTGATTGGTTCTGCGATTTCTGATAATGATCATATAGAAGCGATTTTAGATGGCTTGCCTAAAGATTATGATTCTTTTGTTACTTTTGTTACATCGCGTTTAGATCCATACATTGTTGACGATATTGAGGCACTTCTATTGGCTCAAGATGAGCGTTTTGAGAAACATAAGAAAGCTTATTCGAATCTAATTCTGGCTAATACTGCTTCTGGACCTAGTTATTCTTCTGGCAGAGGAAGAGGAGATAATTCAAATTTTAGAGGAGAATATAACAATCGCTGTGGTAGATCCAACTTTCATGGAAGTTACAATTCCAATTGAGGAGGAAGATACAATAATGGAAGAGGCAATGGCAGATCAAACTGGGGACAAAATTCAAATAATTCTTGGAATCAGAACAATAGACCACAATGTCAAATTTGTGGTAAGCCTGGACACTTAGCAATTGATTGCTGGTATAGGTTCAATTAGAATTTTCAAGGTTCTCCTCAAAAAAATCACAGTCAATATCAACGTTTCTCTTAATCTGATCAAGCATTCATGTCAACACCAACAACTATTATGGATCCTGTCTGGTATCCAGACAGCGGAGTAAGCCATCACATCACCAATGATGAGAGTAACTTTTCTGTTAAGACTGATTACACAGGAAATGATTGAGTAAAAATTGATAATGGTTCAGGTTTGATCATTAAGCATATTGGAAATTCTAAATTCTATGATTCTAAATCACACAATCACTTTGTTATGAATCAATTATTACATATTTCATCTATTACAAAGAATCTTCTTAGTATGTTACAAAGAATCAGGTATTCTATTGTCTCAATCAAAATACACAAGAGATCTACTTCATAAAACCAATCTGTTAGACTCTAAATCTCAGCCAACTCCCATGGTTTCTTGTTTAAAGCTTATTGTTGATGGTTCTTTTTCAGTTTAGGATCCTACTCACTATCGAAGCATTGTCAGAGCTCTTCAATACATCATTATAACAAGGCCTGAAATTTCATTCTCCATTAATAAGGTCTGTCAATTTATGCATAGACCACAAGAGCATCATTGGAGTGCAGTGAAACGGATTTTAAGATATCTCCAAGGTTCAATTACATATGGCTTGCATATCAAACCTTCGCAACAACTGCTTATCATGGGTTTTTGTGACTTAGATTGGGGTTCAGACCCTGATGATAGAAAGTCTACCATATGTTACTGTGTGTATCTTGTACCAAATCTTGTATCATGGTCTTCTAGGAAGCAAGTCGTTGTTTCTCGAAGTAGCACTGGGGCTGAGTATAGAGGACTTGCTGCTGTTGCTGCAGATATTTTATGGCTGCAGAATTTGCTCAGAGAGTTGTGTGTTCCAGTTGCATTGCCAAGAATTTATTGTGATAATTTAGGTGTTGTCCACCTTGCTGCGAATCCTATCATGCATTCTCGCACAAAGCATTTTGAGTTGGATTTGCATTTTGTTCGCGATAAAGTCTTGTCGCGCGAGCTTGTTGTTGTTCATCTGCCTGCTGAATTTCAGGTTGTTGATATTCTCACTAAAGTTTATTCAAATCCTCAATTTACAATATTTAGATCCAAACTCAAGGTTTCATCCACTTCCACCATGAGTTTGAAGGGGGTGTAAAGGAAACTTGTCAAGTAGACAGTTAGTTATTATTTTGTTACGTTCGGTTATTGCTGATATAATCTGTTAGTCTTATCTCTTGTCAAGTTGAGTACAGTTTGATACAATTTGTTACTACTGATATAGTCTATCAGTTTTATCCCTTATTATTGTAGTGTATAAATATTCCTCTTGTAATCATTCATAGTATCAATGAAACCACTCTATTCCCTTCTATCTTATTCATGATCACAAATCCTAATAGTTTTCAACAAAATACTGTAATTTTAGTTTTCTTATCACTCTAAATAGTAGTTAGTTTATTTTTTATTAACAGGACATGATGATAATCATTGATCACATAAGCAAATTTCACCCACTATATATCACACCAAGAAATATAATAATTGATGACAAACTTTATAAATATCAAAAACAAAAAAAAAATGTAGAAAAGCTAATGTGTAAAATTAGGTAGCAGTCGATATGGAAAAGTTTGCGTAAATATTGCAGTATTTTGCATGCATATAGTTTAGGATTGAAAGCCTAATGTGTAAAATTAGGTAGCAGTCAATCTTTCACATTAAAATCAGCTAACTCTTTGACTTGTTCAAATTTTCTTTGCTACAGCCCTATAGCTCACCTATTTAGACTTTTGTTGTTGGTGTATAGCTCTCAATCCATTAAGATAAACTAACAGTTAAATTAGTTTATTTTTTTATACTGTTATGTAATTACAAATTAATTTATATTATATGATTAGTAATTTTTTTAATAATAATTTTTAAATCATAGTTTTTAATTAGTTGTCGGTATAAAATATTTTACACTAAACATACATAAAAATTAAACTCAAATTGAAAACAACTCTCATAAAACTTCTCACCTCTAGTAATGGAAATCGAGGATATTGGCTATAAGTTTTCCTCTTTCTTGAGGGATTTAGCCGGGGTTTCAAAAGAGAAATGACTTTACTTGCACTTTAGAATTTGATAGTTGAATATCTCACGGATTACTTTATAATTGACTAATATATTTTATTAGAATACCTTAGAACTAAGGTGCAATATATTTAGATTTTTTTTACAGAAAAAATTATCTACTTGATTAGGTACTGGTAATTAAGATTTTTTTTAAAGTATTGAATATATGATGCATCAATATCATAATAATTTATTCTAAAGCACCTAATTGAATGTTTTTTAAAATTACATAGAATCTTTTAAAAATAAAGGACAAAATAAAAAAAAGAAGTAATTAAACCAATTCCAAAATCCATTTCTCATTTTTGTCTCAACAACCGTCTCTTTAACTCTTGCCATTTTTATCAAAGTTACCCATCAATACTTTGACTTGACTTGTTAGATAAAATTAACTGAAAAAACTAATAATAACTAATAGTTAGAAACTAAAAAATTAACTTGTTAAATTATAAATGTTTAGTATAACTAGCTAGTTAAAAAGTATAAAATTATTAAAAAAATAAAAAAAATCATGCTTTATTTAAAAATAATAAACAAAAAATTTGATAAATATATTAAGGATAATAACGAAAGAAAATATCAAAACTAAAAGTTAGCGTTTTAAAAAATTATTAATTCAAGTTGTATTTCAAAAAATACTAGAAATCACTAAGAAATTATTAAAAAAAGATTTACGGAACAATTAAATAAGTTTTTCAATTAATAAAAAAAAAAACTAAAAACTAACTGAAATAACTTATAAACATAATCTTTATCTAACCTTTATCAGTGTCACATTACAAATCTGGACTATATTACCAATACATCAATCAATAAAACTTATTGGCATAAACTTAAACAAAAAACTTATTTTGATAAATTGAACCTGAGTTTATTGAGATATGCTAAAAAGAGCATGAGTCATAAATTATTTTACATAAGAAAACTCCCTATAGAATTTAACATGATTCCAGATATGATCAGCACATTGTTTTGCCGATTATTAATATTTACACAAAGAGGTCTCAAACTTTTTCTTAATCAGCTATTCATTTATAGCCGCGTAATACTAGTATAATACAAGAACAAATAGACATTCAGAGACTGTACAAGCAAAGAAAAGAACGTTACAGAAGGGTAAAGTAAATAGCATAAGTTTTTTCTCGTATGAGATTGATTTCTTCAGAGCCCCCATGAAAGCGATGTTTAGCCAGTTCCCATCCAAGTGAAGCGATGAATGTGCTAAAAAATGTTGAAGGCATGATACAAGATAAAGTAATTCAATAAAGTGATCTTCTAACCAGACAACGGATTCCCTCTAACTACCAACGTTTCTCAAACGTTTCAGCACATCTTTTTCGCCAGTGAGTTGCCTAACCAAACCTTTTAATTGACCAGAAAAATTCAATACTTCGTGGTAGAATAAAACAAAACCAATATAGTAAAGAATACTATATGATAGAATTTCTAAATCGACCATCTAAGTTTCCCCTATGCGATTAACACAATTTCAGTGAAATGGCATTAGAGCAGATTGATCAAGTACTAAAGTAATAACATACACTAACATATAGTTCTTTCCATAAAAGGGCTTAGGCAACATAAGGTCTGAAATAAATTCTTACTATTGGTATAATCGCGACAATCATGAAGGCCAATCCTCAAATTTGTTTCCCATTCTTTGTTGAATTCCCTTGCTATTTCCATAGCATCCGCCTCTGCCTTTGAATATCCAACAAGCCAGCATTTGTTTCTTGGCAACTTTTTTAACTGCCTCACCAGAACAGTTCCTAGGAATATAAACAGAGGTCATGACCTGATTAAGGTAAAAGTAAAAACATTTTTGGAAAGAAAATCCAATCAGAAAAAATAAATCAGTCCAAAATTGTCAAACTTGCTGTCACAAAAGGTTGACTGTCAGAAGAACTAAATGCACCAAGAATCAAATTCATGATGCTGAAGCTCCCACTACTAACTACTCCAATAACAACAGCACAGAAAAAAACTTCCTCTGCCATATCATGAGAACAGACTGCATCATATACTTCCACTGATGATAACAGAAGGCTAGAAGGAAACTATATAAAAGTTCATATGATGAAGCAAATTATTTGCAACATCCACAGAGAACATAGAGACATTCACATTGCAGTTTGTGATATAGTTTATGTCCTTCTGCAATCCAAATCTTGTATAACAGCATTAACAGGCAATGGCATAATTGCTATTTCCATACAGTGGGTAAACCTATAAACTACGTTTTTGTATTAGCATTTAGCATGAAAAGAGAAGACATATAAGTATAACATTTATCACGCATCAGATGTAAGTTGGAACAAGTATGTGTCACCTATTCTGAAGAGCAACAAACGATAAAAGAATAAATGTCTCTTGAGAGGTTGTGTGTCCATGTGTGTATGTTTTAAGGGTATAAGGTTGTATGCATTTGTGGCATGTGAAAGAGGTCAATAGCATTAGTATTATACTGCCTGTGGTAAACAAATCTTCAGTATCATGATCTTCAAGATTTTGCAAATAATAGCTGTTTACACTTGATCATGCATGCACAATCTCGGTAATTAATATTCAATAGCATTCAGAAGAAGTTAACTTTCTGTAAACGTGAGACTAGTAATCTCGGTAATTAATCTCACCTGGCACTGCTCTACCATATAGAGCCGCTAGTGCCACATATATATCTTCAGGATCTTTTGGTTGAAAATCAAAAACCAGAACCTGAAAAAGCATTTTCATTGCGATTAGATTAGAACTCAAGCTTGAAAATAGACAAAGGCCAACATAAAAAGAACTAAGTCGCAGTCACAAATCATATGAAATTACTGAAAAAAAGGGTCATACTTTACTATTCCCAATAAGCAGTAAAATTAAATTAAACAAATTACAAAAGACTGGTTTGATTGAATTTTGAAGAAAGTGAGACTTACACACACCAAGAACTATGTTGAGCTTATCCATGAATTGAAGGGGTAATTCAATTACTAAATAGTAAGTATAAATAAATATAAGAGAGGGCGCATAGAAATTTACCTGAGAAAGAGAAGAGGGTTTGATGATGACCATGAAATGCTGGAAATCCCATAAATTGAGGGAGTAAGCAGCAGACATAAGCAACTGGGGTGGTCCCTTTGTAGCCCTTAGAGGCATTGCTGCCACGTACACTTCATCTCTGCCTCTTACCATTGCTGAGTTTGACAACAACGATACCATTTTTTCTCTATAAGATTAAAGACACACACAACACCACACAGCACGGCACTAAACTCAACTCTATCCGCTTCAGCTTTTTTATGACAGAGACAGACAACTGGCTCAAATTGCATGTTCATATATATGGGAAGAACATTTCCAGTATCAGGAATTTTTAATTTCATATTTTAAAGTGTTATTTAAATTAAAAAATACCCGTATGATGAGAATGTTTGTTGGTTAATTCTAAAATTCTTATCAAGGGATACATATTGTTATTGTCCTGGGCCACTCCTCTAAACACACCTCAGCCCATTCAGTTTAAAGAGATAAAGCTAAAAGATTTTCTTCTTGTACCTAACATTTTTTTCAATACACCCAACAGTGAGAGGAAAAAATTAAAAATACTCTTCCATAAAATCTCATACAGATTGTCAATCCATATGGAACTTATGGATTGATGATTCATATGATCCATATTATATTAAAAATATATTTTACGAAATAATTTAAAATTAATGACTCATGCAAGCCTCAAACTTGTACCCCGATATATATATATATATATATATATATATATATATATATGGAAATACAAAAAAACATAAAATGATTTTATTCAATAAACATAAAGGAATTCGAGTGCATAAAAATGTTACAATTAAAAATTTATCAATTAAGGGTATGAAAACATTTTCGACTCAAAACAAGGTCATCCAAAACTCAATAGAATGAACTAAAGACCCAGCAAGTGAAACAAAAATGATAAAAACTACGTGTCCAGAATTTCATGCAATTAATACAAAAACTCATACCCCAATGTCACATTATATCAGAACATTGTGTTCCATCATTCTTTAGCACAAGGTTCTTTAGAGTTATCCACCTAATCATTTGCTCTCATGAATACAAGGTTTAAGATCATCATAGGATTCAAACACAAACAGCACACAAGAAGTGAGTTATCATATTCCTAAACATGTAGAAATAAACAAAAGCGCATACACACACAAACATATTTATATATAATATAAGTATAACAAGCTCAACTTAACATAATTTGCATCATTTTATCACTCATTACTTAACATCACTTGTCTCTAAGGATTTAATCACAAAATCACATTTCACACATTCACATTAATCACATGTTCAAAACAACACATCTCAAATACAATACCGCGTCTCACACTTACACAATTCATTACACAACATCACATAATAAGTCACAATGACCATTGCACAAGCTTTATACAACATATACACTAAGACTTAATCCTATATGCAATGTGATACCATGTCAGTGAAAAACATCACCAGGACACCTAGGACTACATAACAAAATATGTCACACAATGGGTATGCTAAGTCACTCTCACTAAGTGAAATTATAAGGTGACCAGTCAGGGTCACTCTATTTTGTGAAAATGTTACAACTATATGGGATCAACATAAGCTTAAAGAAACACTTAAACCAATTGTATTTACTCCCAAGGCCTAGACTCCAAAGGATTTGTTAGTTTTATTGAGACAGATTCGAGTGTATGTGAGAAAAAGAGAGAGTTTTGGGAGAGAAAAAAGGGAGAACGAATTTGGAAGAAAGAAAGAGTGTAGAGACATATCGTAATTGTAAAAACTAACCTAGTATATCTCTATTTATAGTTAGGGTACTTTAAATCCATTATTAACTCTATTTTTCTTTATTTTATTATTTTATATAAAAAAACTCTATTTATTCTATTTATTTTCTAATACTATGAAACTCTAATTTAATTAACAAAAATCATTTTCTCTCATTTATTTTATTTCTAAAAACTCTATTAATTTTTAAATAAAACTCTTTTTATTTATTATATGAAAAATGAGATGTTATAGTATGAACCATACAGATTATCCGTATGGACCATTAAGATTGGAAATCCGTATGAATCTATATATAGATTGTCAAATCACATAGGCTATATGTAAGGGTAATATTGAAATTATAAAAAATATGTTAGGTGTAAAAAAAAAATGTTTGGTGCAGGACGAAAATCCCTAAAACAAAGTAGGCTTGTGCTATTTGTACTCCCATTTTGCTCTTTGTATGCTCACCCATATTTTTCTTGTAATTTATTTTGACAAAAAACATCATTTTACATAAATTAGTTTTTTTAACGTAGTTATATTCTAATACATTATAAAAATTAATTTTTGTAATTTATTATAAAAATCATTTTCAGAAACTATCGTCATATATTAGAACATACTTACATTATGAAAATTAATTTCTGTAAAATCTAAAAACATAGAAAAAAGGGTATTTTGCGGAATATAAAAGACAAAAGTGAATGTGTGAAGCACAAAAAGAAGGATGTAAATAACATGGGCCAACGAAGTAATATGTTGTCCGAAAGACAATTGAGCCTGTAATACAACATATTTAAGGATGTCACTTCCTACACCTCCAAGTTGTTTCATGCACCATTTTTGGAATGTTTTTTTATACCGATTGGTCATTATGGAAGCCAAAATCTTTAATAATTCTGCAATGTAATTTCATATTTTGAATTCGTCATTCCTGAAGCCAAAAAAGAGGTGTAGGAAACAACTTGGAGATGCAAAAAACAACAACCCATATTTAAAAGTTCACTATATAATCAAGCTTATGGTATGTTTGGATTTTCGTTGATAGTGTTCCAAAATTATGTTTAAGAGTAAAAATCAGTTCAGAATTATGTTTGGCTACCCTCTAAAAATATGTTTGAGATTGGAAAAAACAAGATAATCAGGATACTATTGTAAAGCAAACTTAAGTTTAACCCAAACTTAAAATTATAAAATTTGATCTAAACATACTTTTAAATAAGTTAATACTAAATGTTTTTGAGTAGTAAGTGTGAATGAAGAAGCCTAGTACTGTTTTTCCAGTGTACAATGATAACAATAAAATTTAAATCTAACACATCATATAAATTATTCAAACTCTTCCATGTTAGACGGACTTATATTAGATAAAATCAAATGTGTATAACTCAATTGGTTGATTAGAGTGTGGAGAGTGTTATAAATTTTTTTATAACACATTTAATTCCTATTTAGAAAAAAATATTAGATAAAAATAAATTAAACATATATTAGTGAGAAGGACTTACATGTCTTGATCTTACATTGAATTGAATGTTGTGTGAAGTTACATATGTTTCCCTCATATCATAATAATTGATGGATATCTCTTTCTCTTTGCTGGTTGTTAACCACCTCTAGTTTTAATTTCGCATTTATGCATTCCATTATTTTGCATTTATTCCACTTGTGTATTATTAAGGAGAAAATACAGAAATTGAGAGGAAAATAATTTAAAGCGCCAGTACAACAGATCTCTCTCTCTCTCTCTCAAACCAATATTAGATGCACCTCAATATATTGGATATATCTATATGGTCTATGGTGCCCACCGAGGTTCATTCGAATCTTTAGTACGGGCAGGTCGCCAACGACAGGGATGATGGAACACAAATCATATATGATATAAGATACTAATAATCTACATATATATTTATTTGAACAAAGAAAGTTACCGTGCATGCAGATCGAATCACACAAAGGACCATAACATAATTCATTGGATGGAGAGCTAGCCATGCACACCCCATAGATCAGATTGAAAGACTACATGCCATGTGGTTCTTGTACTGAGTGGTTGGCATTCGCATCACTCATCCCTTCCCTAGCTAGACTTTTTATTAGACCACTAAACAAAGAAAAGACATGCATGGAGCAACAAGACACGATGCAACTAAGAAAAAAATACCCTCTCAAACACTCACTTAAACTGCACATTTCCCCTCTTCACGTTCTTTTACTCTGTTGGAGCCTCTGTGTCCGTGACTGTGACCTCCTCCTTCTTCTCAGCCTCAGCTTCTTCAATCACTTCCTCCTCTTTCTTTTCAGCTGACCCTTCTGTCTCAACCTTCTCCTCACTTTTCTCTGCCGGGGCCTCTTCCTCCTTAGCTTCAGCCTCAGCCTCAGCTTCTTTCTCTTCCTTAATATTAACATCTTCTGCAGCTTCTGGTGTCTTAATCTCAGCAGGATCGGCATTTTCTTTTGTTCCCTCAGCAGCTTCTTGCTTCTCAACTGTTGGCTCTTGTGTGATGGTCTCAGACACAACTTCCTCTGCCACCTCTTTAGTCTGAACTTCAACCGAGGGCTTGTCTTCTGAAGCTGCAGGTCGTGGGGCCTCAGTACTTTCCTCCTTGGTTTGCTCAGTGACCACAGTTTCTGGTGTTGGAGTCTCAACAACTTCTTCTGTGTTCTTCTCCTCGTCAACCTTCAATGATGCCTCTTTTGTGTCCTCTGGGAGGGCAACCTTGGCTGACACAACCTACAATTTCGTATTCCAACAGACAAAGACATATTCTGATGAAAATTCATATTTTGTCTATTAGAATCCCAGCAAAAAAAACTTAATAAGGTGGTGGACATGCAGTTTAAACACTTCTTACTCTTCTTTAACTTGGTAACTATTGGTTAATGTATCACTTCTCATAATTGTCGCAATATAGTAGTATATTATAAGGATACAGATTCAAAGCTGTCAGATTAATATAGATTTAATGCTTCTTTTAATACTCTAACAAATATGATTATATATGACTGGTAGCAGAAGCACATGATTCGTGTGGATTCTTTGTCTGATGACAAACTAATTGAAATTTGCATTTCAGCAACTTTGTACTTTTCTCTATAATTTTCAGAGGAAAACAAGTATATGAACTCTTTTTGACAAGCTATATATTGATAAGATGCCAAGTGAATGCTGTCATTTTACTGGCTTTAATTACGTGACAAGAATTTCAGAAAGAAATTTTTTTTGACGGTTGGAGTATTAAAGCTAAAGAAATGAATAATTTCCTGTCTAAGACAACAGAAAAGCAAGGATACGGGTGAGATCAAACTGAAAATAAAAGAAAGTGATGCCAAAGCAACATAAGATGGAAATTAGAGTAGAGTTACCTCAACAGTGGCCATTGGAATAGCAAAGAATATGCAACTGATTGAAGAGGAGTAAAGTTGAGAGTGATATAGAAAACTAAAAGCTTTTGATGAAAAGAAATGAGCATTAAGAGTGGTTTATATAGAGGTAAAGGCCTCAAGTTGATAAAAGAAACGGAGAGGTGGGGACACTTCAAGAATCTTGGGATTTGACGCCTCCTTCACTGAATGTTAATAAGCATGTTTGGCAATAATGGTGACAAAGGCTTAGAGATGAGGTTATATTATTATATTTAATAATGGTTATTTCAGATCTCTCTACTGGGAGCCTGAATAATGGAGCACGATTTTTCATTGAGATCATCATTCTTTTGGTTCTAACATTTTGTGCTTTGTGCAGTCGGATTTACAGGGGGATTTACCAAATTCAATGCATGGTTATTCAATCATGATTTTGTTGTAAAATAATAAAACCTGCAATGTGCGTGCTTAAAACAAATGGTTCTGTTTAGCTAATTTAACAGTAAATAATATGAATTAAAAAGAGTGTGTGGTCTCTAAAAATGCGGAATTAAAAATGATAATAAGGTTATAACTTATAAGGATGACAAAATGACAGTATAAATGAATATCTTTAAGAATTTACTAAAAAAGATTAATGACAGATTTTTTTTCTTTTGAAAATAGTACAAATCATGTATAAAAAGATTTGATTGGATATCAATTTTTAACTTTCAATTATTATGTACGATCATATTCACTGTGTACTGACTGGTGAAATCAAAAGGGTCATAATATTCGTACCAAAAAACTCTTCTGCTCTCAAAAAATAATTGAAAAAGAAATATAATAATTGTAAAGAAATGGAATGATGCTATAATTTTTTTCTAATATTATTTTATGTCATTTTTATTAATAAATTGAATCACTATCTCGTGTTATGTCTTTTTTTCTATATCTAAACTAAAATAGACATCCAATTATAAAGTATTACTCTCTTGCTTACTAGTTATTTTCTTTCTAATGCATGACATTCATAACTTCATGTAAAATGATTTTATATCATGGATATATAATAATACGGAGACTTGAAATGTTTATTTTTTTTAACAAGATAAGAAATACAAATCATAACTCAAATTTTGAATTTTAATTAGATTAAAGTAATTGACATATTGTAGTTTTATAGATTTTTTTTAATTAGATTAAAAAAAATCTTACTTTCAAGAATTAATACAACAACTTTATACACTTCTAGAAATTCGAACGGTGTTTAACCCTTTAGAAAAATATGAGATGGATTTTTACACATTTCCTCAAACAATAAAATTTGAAAAGAACAAAGTTGGATTTAATTAAGCATTTTATCGTTTTCTTTGGTTACATTTGGTTTGCTAGCAGGAGAGCTCCAAACTCAATTTATAGAGCAAATTCATTTTATTTGGTTACTCTCAAAATATGTTTGTACATGAAAAAATTGCCTAAAAACTAAATTTTATAAAAATAAGACTTGAATTATTTTTGTAAATTCTAACTTAAACCTACACTTACAAACCTGACTCCAAACCTGCTCTGCTTTTTGGGGAACACAAACAGAATAAATAAACAATATCCCTGATATGCTTCTTGACTTCTTTTTATGCCTACTTCTAATACTCTATTGCACATTTTCTCCCACATTTTTTATCCGGTTGAAATACGAGAGGTTGAATAAGTCTTCACTCAACAATTGAGAAGAAAACAAAAGGTGATGAACCGTCAAATTTTTGATATAGAGAATTAGTATTACGAGACACACATGATGAGAAGCTCCAAACTCCACCTTCGTATTCAATGAATGTTCCAAATTCACAATATATCAATCCTTATAGATGCTGTCATGCATGCTGGTAATGAGAAACAGGCTCAATAAAGTTTTATACAAGTACATTATTTTGAATGATCTTAGTAGCACTTATATATACACTCACTACTAAATAGTTACAAGTATGTTATATACAACAAGAAACAATACAAATAGATATAAATAAACGTAAATAACAATAGCATGTTAGCTTTCGAGTGTGGGAAGTCTTAAATTATAATCATAATCTGGATAAAAACTTATCTCTAATTCGAATCACGACTCTAGGTTTCCAATCTGAAAATAACTAGGACTTACCAAATATTTATTTTATTAACATTATGAATATATATAGATTGTAAAAAGAATTAGCATGGGTGTAAAGTGTAAATTGTAAATTTATTTGCTAGCATTAATTTTTTGGGTTTGCAGTGAAATGAAATCTTTCATCGATCCCAAACAAAGAAATAAATTAATGAAGAAGGGATCGTACGGTAGCTGGCAGCAAACGATGGATCCAGTCCAGATCAGACACTGACGCAAATAAAGCAACAAAGCGTCGTTCACCTAAAACTATCTATCTGGGCCTTTGGTCGGCTGGTGGGCCATTGGGCCCATGTTAGTGGGGCCTGCAAGGAGATTCACATCTGCTTCCAATGGCTACATGACACGTGGAAATTACACCGACCAAGTAATAGTCGTTTTGTGGCTGCTTTCTTTTCTTGATTTTGATGTAATGAGACTATAATGGCAAAACCAAAATAGATGAATCATCCACCATTCAAATGTTGTGTGTGCTATTTGCAAAGTTATAATAAATAGCCATTATCTTTTAACACAATTTAAATTATAAAAATATGAATTAATATATTGAGTTATATTAAAAGACTAGAAATATTGTGTTTGTCCGAATAAAACTAAACTTTGATTTTTTAAGTAAAATTTTATATTCAAGCTTTATTAATAAATAAATAAATAAACATCATTAAAAGAAGAGGCCTTGCTAAAAAACATTCTTACAGAAGAATTAATCGTCGACAAATTTAATAAATCTTTCCACCTACTGTAAAAAAAACATTAAAAACTAAGAATGCATTTATATATTAAGGAACAAACTTCAAAAACTAATTATATATCTCCAGATTTAGACTTAAAGGCCTAATTCAATTCGATAAAATCCCACGACCAACATATAAAATGAGAATTGTCTAAACTTTAGGTGAAGCTTGATTTGGGTATTTATTTTTTAATTTTTAAGATTTAGAAAATATATATTGAGAATAAAGTATAAGGTGATATTTGATTTGAATGTTTTTTTGTTTTTCATTTTTAAATAAAATAAAAATAAGAGTTAAAATATATTTGTTTAAAAATTTAGAAAATATTTTTTCTGAAAATATTTTGAAAAACAAATTCAAAACTCTGAAAATAATAAATAATTTTTTTAAGAAATAAAAACGCAATCACATCTTAAACTTAAAATTTTGTATTTACTTTTCTGTCCTAAATTCGAGATTTTAAGTATAACAATGGTAACAAGAATCCTTAACCCACAGTAAAGAATTGTCGATCCTACTGCAGAGGATTTGTTTGCCTCCAACTCCAAAATAGAATGATGAGGCCTACGAAAAACAATTTATGCATCACATCGTCATTCACATTGGAATTATTTACCTAACAACCACACACATAACAGTTACTCTGGTAGCTATAAATCTGGAAACAGACACCTAAAAAAATAAAAGTTATTGCTAAATGTGTTTGTCCAACTCCAAGGTATGAAAAGGTGCAAATAATGCCTTAGTCAAAACTCTAGACAACAATACCATCCTTCTTAATATGTTGCTGACTTCATGACTATGCATTTCTGCAATGCGAAAGTAACAAAAAATTATGATGTTTATTTTATTAGCAAAATATGGCCCGTAAGTAACATTAAGCTTTTATGCTCCACAAGTAAATAATTTTAATGAAAATATGAAATTATCATCCATACTTTTTATGACAGAGTATATGAGAATCCGTGATACAAGTAATTTAGGTCTCGTTTCATATGATACCCTTTGATAAAATTTGAAGTTTTATTTTTATCATAATGTCGTTCAATGTTTAATAAAATATACCAAACTAATATGCTACTATTGTTAATTAATAAAACAAAATCAGGAATTTACTAAAAACCATGAAATATCTAGCTAGTTCGAGCCATCAAATCCCCTAATGAATCGTAACTTGATCGTTCCCTTCCATGTGTACTTAGTTCAATTCTATGAATTGCCTCTAACGTCTCTACAAAAGGCTTTATTTGGAGAAGGTTTTTCGGGAATCTCCCTTCCCTGCCTAGTTACTGGTTAGTTAGTTTTGTTTGTCTTGGACTTTTATATTACATAAATTAAATAGACCGAGATAAATAAAAAATTAAATTAAAACTTGTACAACCTTTGGGCCTGTTTGGAAATGCCCATGATATTCGCACATTCTTTTTGCTCTTTACACTCTTCACTTTTTTTCTCTCTCAAAATATCCCTATTACACTAGTTGTTTGGCTCATAACATAAGTAACAGCCACTGTCTTGCCTCACTTGATGAACTAACACTTTACCTGTGAATGTGATCAAGAAAAGCCAAATAACACACTTTGATCGAGCGTGAAAGCTCTGCAATTATATTTGATCCTAAATCCTAATTATGCCGAACCGGAATTATTGTGATGCGCAAATAACATAATCGCTTGAGAATGACTTGAATACAAGTCCTTTGATGATATCACTCTGTATAACTTTAATTAATCTTTAATGCTATAACAAGGAGGTGAATGAAACTCATTTAACATATGAATGCGTAAGTAAAAATCTTTCTAAAATTTAAAATGGATACCAAGACCATTGTGTATGTTGCGAGAAGAATTTTTTAACAGACACAGGATTTTTTTTCTCTCACAAAAAATAGCAACGCAAGTGATTTAGATAAAAAAAATCAAAAATATTTTAAGAGTACTTTTTTTTTTGACTGTATTTCATTGACTGCATGTATATCATCTTAGTCAAAAAAAGGTTATATTTCCAAAGTGATATGTTTATTTATCAGTAAATAGTAAGATAATTTTTTAATCCTAAAATTTACAAAATTGAAATGAAAATGCACCAAAATTTTTGGTCTCCTTATCAGATGAGTCAATAACTCAATATATATTACTATGTCAGTAACATTTACAAAGATTTCGGATCACCACATGACCATTTCCGAAAATTACCCATAAATTTATCTCTCTTCCTAAAATATTGATCAACAAGACAAACAAGCCATTTTTCCTTTACCATCCCTTGCCTTTTTTTGCTTCCGGTTATTGGTCGTTGTTGGGTTTTGTGAGACACAAACTATTATTGCCTTTTTCAGTTTCACTAATCCCTTCAAAACATTATTATTGCATTGTTTCCTTACGTAGTCTTCGTTGCTTAATTATATCCCATTTGTTTGTTTGTTGGGTTTTTTGGGTCATATATTTTATTGTTGTTCCCTGTGACGGTTGATGAGTTAACCACCTTTCCTGTTGGAGCTGTTTCAAGTTCCAATCGAGAAGATGGGGTTCGATGAAAACAAAGAAACTGGAGAGAAAAGTGGGGCAACGGATCATGCAAATGAAGAACATTATAAAAGTGATGGCGAGCCCTTGAGAAGGCACGTGAGTGATGAGTCCTCTATCCATGCAACTGAAGATGATCATGAGGAGGATGAAGTTGGATCCAAATTACAATTGGGTCCTCAGTGCACTCTGAAAGAGCACCTTGAGAAAGATAAGGTTTGTATCCATGTCTCTGCTGAAATTTATGGTCACGTTTCATCCTTCATTCTTTATTGATTAACTCTCTTCTTTCTTTTGGTTTAATTATGGGATTAATGTAGGACGATGAGAGTTTAAGGAGATGGAAGGAGCAACTCCTTGGAAGTGTGGATGTGAACAATGTTGCAGGTTTATATTCTACTTCGTTTTTCCCTTACAAGCATTTTTTTTTATCAAATTATGATCATCCGTATTCAGAACACATAAGGACATTTGACTTATTCTTTTTAAGTTGGTAGGACTATAGCGCAAGCATGAAAGCTTGTAAATTGTAATATTCAAATTTGCATTATATTTTATTACTAAAATTAATAATATAAGGCTATGTCGTTACTGCTTAATAATTATAATATTAATAATTATAACAACTGTGTTGACTTAGCTAGGCAACTACAGCAAGATTAACATGAGGAACCATGCAAATTGGCATTTTAATTCTGTTCGTGTAATGAACAGTTTGAGGAATCATAATATCCACTATATAGTCCATTAAAACTTCCAAACTAGTAGTTGGGATTTTCTTTTTGTGAACAATAATAATTGGAAGATTTCTTTTATGTGTATGTTGGAGATACTATGTTTGTTATATGTTCTTTTTTTTTTTTTTTCTAAAGCTGCATCAATTATTACGTTAATCTTTCTTTCCAGAAATTCTGGACCCTGAAGTGACTATTACTTGTTTGACTATCATCTCTCCTGATAGAGATGACATTGTTCTTCCCATTCCTGAAAATGGGACTCCAAAGGGTTTATGGTTTACTCTTAAAGAAGGTAGTCATTACCGCTTGAAATTCACCTTCCATGTGAGCAATAATATTGTGTCTGGCTTGAAATACACCAATACTGTTTGGAAGACAGCGGTCAAAGGTAAGTTTTTTTTTTTTTGCCTAATTTATTTCAAATTAAACTTGTAACATGCAAAACTTGAAACACACTCTTACAACAATTCTAATTTCAGTGGATAGCTCAAAAGAGATGCTTGGAACTTTCAGCCCTCAGGCAGAGCCTTACACACATGAGATGCCAGAAGAAACCACACCCTCTGGGCTATTTGCAAGAGGATCATATTCTGCAAGATCAAAGGTAATATTAATTCTAAATACGTTGAACTTGATTGTACAAATATACACATTCACACACACAATTTCATAATAGGATGATATATTCCTCTTAAATGTTGCATAAAATAGTCACGCTATCATGGTTTTGTCATTTCAGTTTATCACTTCCATAATTTCCCAATTACAATTCTTTCTTTCTTTCCTTATTTTTTGCAATGTTTCTTTATTAGAAGTGACATATTGTCTGGATTTAATATATTCTGGTGTTAGTTTCCTTGTACATGGATTACGGTCTGTAGTGGAGTAGAGGTTTGTTGGCCACCAACTTCTTGTGTTGTTCTTAATAGTATTATATATGGCACATATCATCATAGTAATAAATTTGAAGTGGTGCTTTCACTGCATACTATAGAAGAGAATAACATTTATATTTTCTTCTATTGTTGTATGATACAACCATATACCATCATATTTTGCTTTTTGCAGTTTCTTGATGATGACAACAAATGCTACTTGGAGATCAACTATACTTTTGATATTAGGAAGGAATGGGCTTGAACAAGGATGGCAATATACTCAATTTGCATCTGCATTAGTAATTCTTATTCATTTAGTCAAATATTTTTTTTTTATTTCTATTGTATTGACTTGAGAAATTCAGATATATGGTAGGTACTAAATTCATGTATGTACTAAAACTATATATTTTTTGGTATTGACTAAAAGAGACAGAGGCAAAAGAGGATTCTTTTGTAACTTTCCCAATAAAAGTGGCCTAGTTGTCTATTTTTTTTTTTTTATATAGTTTTTATATCTCTTCTTAGCTTCATTACTTTTGCCAATCTAAATT
Source organism: Glycine soja (assembly GCF_004193775.1). Lineage (NCBI taxonomy): Eukaryota > Viridiplantae > Streptophyta > Magnoliopsida > Fabales > Fabaceae > Glycine > Glycine soja. Next base: position 50,335,193 of record NC_041003.1, read on the forward strand.
TGGGGCACAATAATCTCTTTACTGGTCCGGTTGATTTTGAGTTTTGAAGTAAAGTCGTGGTATGTGGGCCGGGCTTTTCAACCAATGAGTGAAAATGGAAAAATAATCTATATTATTGGGCTACCATAGTTCCGGATAAGAATATTCATAAGAGAAGAAAAAAAATTATATTACGGATTAGCAAATGGGGTATAAAGTCGAAGAAGGACGGAGACAAAAGAAGGGAATGAAGGGTGAGATATAACGGGGTGTACTGTCGAATGTGCAGGAAACATGTTTAGGAGAAAGAAGGAAGTTATAATAAAAGAAGGATAACTTTGAGGATATTAAAAACTATGGGGTGCAGGAAGGAAAAAAATAAGAATTAATAATTTAACTAAAATTGAAAATTTTCAAAATAAAATACTAAATCTCTTTATTTTAAAATAGAAGAATTAAAATTATAAATTTAACAAAATAGGAAGACAAATATTATATGTAATCAGGATAAAAATTACAATCCAACCTAATCCATGAAAAATTGCAAATTGAGTTAGGTTGACCCATCAACTCTTGTAAGAAATAAAATAAAAAACATGTAATTATTTTATTTGTCTTTTAACTTCTTCTTTTTTTAAATTTGATAATCAAATATAATTAAAAAAAGAGAAAAATGTTGTAAAAGTAGTAAATAAAAAAAATACTTAATAGATCATCATAAATAAGTGTAAATGTTAAATATAGTTAAAAAGAAATGATTGATTGATTTATTGAAAATCTAAATCCAACTCAACCCATTTGGGTTGGCTACATAGGTCAAATCATTAGATTTAATTCGTTTTGGCATCATAATTATGATCTCTCGTCTTATTCAATTAACTATTGATCGATGTCCTTCTTCTAGGCTAGTACTCGCCTTATCCATTGGTAGTTACCGTTTCTAATCGCTTTTGTTACATTTGCTGATTAAATTTGAATACATAATTTTTTCTAACATTATTACAGTCCTTTTTTTTTTTTGTTTGAGGAAAACATTACTACAGTCCGTTAGAATTGCATCTAATGAGGATTTTCTAGATAGGTTAGTGTATTGGAAAATCAAAACCTGGTCCGATATATGCCTTGATGGTTACACAAGCCTAATCAACCAATTTAATAACTCTTGAGCATTAAGCCTATTATTACAAGTCTGGAGTTGATCTTGACCATCGTCATTTCGATCTCCACCCTTGGTTGCATCTATATCTCTAGTTTATTTGTATTATGAACAACCTACAAAATATTTTTTAAGATGATTTTGTCCAACATCCATAATGTCCGTTATTATATAGATATGGTGTACTAAAATTATGAGCAATAAACTTTAACTATAAGCATTAATTTTAATTTAATATTATGAAACAAAATTTAGTTAGTTAAACTTTACAGTTTGTTGTCCTCAACCTGGACTAATGATTTGCTTATTGCAACTTAAAAACATTTACATAGAAATAATTTTGTTTGAAACATGTAGGATTTTTCTTAGTTTTACTAAGGATGAAATATAATGAAATGACTTCTTTTTTTTTTATCTGGAAGATATATCCACATCACGCGCATTAATCAAAATATAAAAAATATAACTTGTCTTTTTTATATTAACTATTTTAGCACTAAAAAAACTGCTTGTTTTATAGAATTAGAACTTGAAACACTTGTTAAGTTATAATAGTCCTTTATCAGTTCATTTACGTGCTCGTTGGTGACAAAAAAAAATTAATTATTGTAAAATAATAGAGTTCGAAGACATAACAAGTTATAATGTAAGAAGGAATTCTCAATGGACATTGTCTTTATTTTTCATAGTTATGAAAGCCTTGTGTACCTAATAATTCCTATTATAGGTAAATGATTATTTTAACGTAAATATATGACAATTTAATTTATGAAATGATAAATTAAATGTGAAAAAATATGATAATTATATTTTATTGTATAATTTAATATTAAATTAATTCTGGAACACAGTTCAGATGTTTCACAATTTCAAGAATAAAATGATAATTTAATAGATAAATAAATAAATAAATAACTCTTCTTTTGTAGGTTTTGGGGCATGTGAACAGCATGGTCAGATTTGAGCATTGGTATGTATGTATGGCTAAACGTCAGCTTCATTTTTGGTGATGAAAATAAATAAACTAGAAATGAAGTAGAAACCATTTATGTATGTCGGTTAGCGAGATGATAAAATGGGGAGATGGAAAAATGGTGGGGTAGAGTGCAAGGTTGGTCTATGATGGGTTAAAGAAGTAATTTAGTTAAAGCGGATATGGAAAGGCCACCATACAAGGAGAGAAAAAAAGTGTGTTCCAGAGAAGCATTTCCCATTAAAGTATATTATGTCTTCACCCTCTAGTTAGAAGCATCTCTTTGCTGTAATACCCTTCCAGCTGGTATACGTACCCTCCATTCTATCTTTATATACCCTCCTTCCATTCTCCTTCCTCGTCCTTCACATTCTCCTCTCTGAATTCCTCTTATTCAGGTCTGTGTGCTCTTCTATCTCATTATCTTTCCTTTCCTTTAATTTACTTTTGTTCTGAATGTCACTCAATCTATGGTTAGGTGCAAACTTTTAGCTTTTCTTGCCTTTTCACATTTGAATGCCTTTTTTGTCTCATGGGTGCTTGTGATTTTGGATCAGCTAGTCTAGATCTGTCTCTTTTCATTATGGGGTTCATGAAATTATGTGAATTCTGTCACTGTGTACTTGACTGCTCTAAGTCTAACTCGCCTACATTTGGCTTGGGTTTGTCAACAAGTTTGAAACTTTGTGGGGAAAATGACCTAGTAATGGATTCATTCCATTGGCACTGGTTGCGGGTGATGATTAATAGTTTCAAAAAAGAAAATAGAAAATCTTTCAACATTCATTTCATTAGGTGTCTGTGTCTGATCTCGAATTTAGCATTTGGAAATTTAGTCTTCTGGGAGTTCTGATTTTAACATTTTTCACTAGTGTGAAACAAAAGTAGCACATTTGAAGTGTTCTTCGCCTCTTTCAAATTGTTATATTTTTCATATCATGTTCCGATCCGCAATTCCTTCCGCTTACTCTGGTTCAATTCGCATTCCTAGATCTTCCCTTATGCATTTCATATTCTATTGAATATTTTATTATTTTTCATTTGTTCCTTTATATGTTAACTTTTGCAAGATCTGGTTCCGGCCATTATGTTAGTCTCTAGATATTATTAGTAAGTTGTAGACAACTTTTTAGTGAGATGTAAAGAAGGTTAGGTGGAAAAAAATTAAGAGGTTTATCATTATTTATTTATTGGAGATTGAGTTTGAACTCGGAGCTCATTTTTTATTCGCGCATTATTTAACTTTTTTCGCAGGTTGGTAGGTTTTGTTATGATGAGATCTAACCAATGTGGAGCTCTTTTCTTACAGGAATTTGGAGAGACTGTTGATATAGAAAGGTAGGATAAACCAGTGGCCAAGGAATATATGGCGTTTTCTATGGTTTTCATTGTTAGCAACATTATGCTGCTTTTCAGTTCAGCATTTGCCAAAACTGCTAGTCCTCCCTCTCTGAGCCCAACTCCAGCACCAGCCCCGGCACCCGACTACGTGAACCTCACCGAGTTGCTCAGTGTTGCTGGTCCATTTCACACCTTCCTTGGATACCTTGAGTCCACCAAAGTGATTGACACTTTCCAAAACCAAGCCAACAACACTGAAGAAGGAATTACCATCTTTGTTCCTAAGGACAGTGCCTTCAATGCTGTAAAGAAAACTGTCCTATCCAACCTCACCTCTGACCAGCTAAAGCAAGTGATCCTCTTCCATGCCTTGCCACATTTCTATTCTCTTGCTGAGTTCACAAGCCTTAGCCAAACCAGCTCTACTCCCACATTTGCCGGAGGGGATTACACTTTGAATTTCACTGATGATTCTGGGACAGTGCACATTAGTTCAGGATGGTCTAAGACCAAGGTGAGCAGTGCTGTTCATGCCACAGATCCTGTTGCAATATATCAAGTTGACAAGGTGCTACTCCCTGAGGCCATTCTTGGCACTAATATACCTCCTGCACCTGCTCCTGCACCAACTCCTGATATTGCCCCTGCTGCTGATTCTCCAACTGAACACAGTGCAGATAGCAAAGCATCATCTCCATCATCTACTCATGATGACTCCTCTTCTCACAAGTTCATCAGCTATGGAATCTGGGCCAACCTTGTCTTGGCAACTTTTGGTGTGCTGGTGCTCTTCTGATGGCACTCTTCCTATTGAATATTTAATTTAGATTATATTTATGTATCTACATTTGGTGCCACTTGCTTTGATTTGAATCCATTTTTTTGAACATAAGTGTTATTCAATATATGTATGAATGTGATTTCTTCTATTATACTATTTTTTTGTTAAATCTCGTAGCATGTGGATGTCATGTGATGTGGTTGCCATGTTATTATGACTGTATCTACCTTTTTTGAGAGTTTAATGCCATCACTTAAAGTTAAAGTCTATTCCCAAAGTTGATTTTATTCCCTAAAGGGATGTTTCCGGAAATCAAATGATAATGGGTTGGCTGATTTACAAGCTCTTTTTACGGTTGCTGAAATGGAATTAAAGATGCAGATTTTATATTGGGCCTTTTAACGTTCCAGCTCCTGAAGACCCGGTATTTTTCTTATCCCAGTGGCATGTGACAGGAGATGCGGTTTTGGAAAAAAATAATCAAGGATATATTTTTTCCAATCCAGATCTTGTAACTATAATTAACATGTTTTTTTTTTGGTCCTTGACAGCTTTTTAGGCTGCCTGGTGAATTCATAATTCAAACTCTAATTAATATATACAAAAAGCTTTTTGGTCCTTGTAAGTAAAACTCGCACGGTGTTGAAGTCTTGAAGTCCATTTCCAATGCAACCTTGCTGTATTGGATTGATAGTTCCTTGACGAAAAAGAAAGGTTGATAATTATGAGATGCTAAAGTAATTTTTGGCCAAAAAATCTTTGCAATGTCGTTTTCAAAATAACTACAAAGATAATTGAAAATTGGGTTAAGTATGAGCTAGGCGACTTTGTTTCACCTAATCAGTATGCTATGCGTTGGCTTTTTTGAAGGATACGCTTCTGGAGATGGAATTTAATCTATCTTTTTGGTGACTTAATTAATTTTGAAGCGTATATTCCATTGCTCCTTACCTCTTAGAGGGTGTGGAGGGTCTTGCTTGCCCACTGCATCAAATGAGGCATTAATAAATAATAATATTAAGGGGTTATTATGGTATGGATGCCTATAAAATTAGCCAAAGATGGTCTTCCAGTCTCCTCCCATCTTTTCTTTGCTTGCTAATGCTCACTGTTTGATTCATTATCAGTCAAATGCAATTTGGGTTTGGACTTTGGACCTTTACTGTTGCCAGTTGAACTCCAGGCCAGAAGCCGAGTAAAGTAAAAAATAAGACTATTTCAGAAGTATTTGCTTAAGAGGGATCCAACTGAGGGAAAATCAAATTTATTTAAAATGCAAGTGACTGTGCTTATGATTTTCACAAAATACACTCTTAAAAAGTCCTAATTACAGGCTCATTAAACCTGTCAGTCTCATTACAGGTTCAAAGTGGCAAAACCTGTGAGATACATAGAGGTCCCACCGAAAAACCAAAAGTCTTAATTATTGTGGTTACCAAATAAAATAAAATAAAGAACAACTCCTTGTTTGATTAGTTTGTAAAGGGAAAGTTAAAAAAAAAAAAGTTAACATGATGCCCTTAATATCATGAATAGGGTTTCAAAGATTAACATTGTGTTTGTTTCCAACAATGGAAATCATATTGAGAGGATAGAAATGAGTGTTATTGGTTTGATAGGGACAATAAAGGCAAGAAATATGTTTAAAAATGGTGGAATGTTGTATTATTTTTACTCAACTTTTTATTTTTTTCGTCTTTATTTCTCTTGAATCAAATAACTTTATTTATCATTTTATTTCTCACTTGCTTTTATTTTTCTTTTTTTCATCTACACTATTTTCCTCCTCTCAACCAAACACAACCTAAAACATGAACGGCTTTTTTTTCATATATTTTAAATTTGTTAAGCCTGCTTTCTTATTGTTGGGACTTATTTTACCTGTTATGGTTTGCTTTTGTTTAGTTAATAAGTCGCTATTTGATTTGTTAGGAATCATTTTTATCAATATAATTAATGAATTTATGTGCATGATTTTGAAGGAAAATAATAAGAGAAAAATGAAAAATAAATATTGAAATCTTATAAAAATAGTAGAATTTGAGTTTGCCCCTAAATCTTTGTAAATATTGAGTTTTAAGTAGTTTTTTTAACTTTTGTATAAAAATATCAATACATTGTCTTTTGTTTTGGAATGAAGAATTTCTAATCATATGTTTTCAACTTTAATCATCTAAGAAAACAAATTTTTGGTGTTTAAAAATGCTGAAACTATGCAGTGCTCTAACATCACTAGTATCCCAAATGCGAGTTAACATCCTATCCTAGACGCTTGACCAACTCGTTGAACTCTTATTGCAAAAAAATGTTGAACATTGATAGCGTTCCAGGGTCTCTGATGAGAGAAACACTAGACTACTAACAAAATCACAGCGTTCTTGCATCTTGGATGCTAGGCTTGCGTAGAAGGGACTAAATATGTTACTAGAGAAAAAAATACTAAGAAAATTATTTAGAGACTAAAAACAAAAGGTTTAAAAAGCTTAAGAACCAAAAAGATATTAATCCCTACTTTGTAATTGAACTGTTATTCATTTAAAGAAAGTTTTATTCATGAGATTGAGTAATCTACTCTGTTATCGATGCTTTCTTGCAACTAACCATTGATGAGATTGATCTTAAACGTGTGGACGATGAGAAATCGTATATATGTGATTTGGAGATGCCCTTAGAATCTTAACAACTAAATATTTAATGCATAATTGTCACTTTGGAGGAACCCTTTTAACTTAAGCGCTGTACTACCTTTCATTCTTTTGCAGGAACCTACCATTTCACTCAAAATCTCGTCCATGCCAGAAGACTTATCACTTGAAATCTCAAATCTTAGTCCACCCAATTCAAAATCCCATCTTAGCTGCTAACATTCTGTGGCCATCCCAAACATCCAATCCATCTTATATGTGGTATTAGACAAATTAATAGTAAAGAAGTTAAATACTAATACAACTTTGTGCGAAAAACTTAACATTTGAAAAGAATAGGTGTTTTTAATGTCAGTTAGATAGATATTAGAGTAAATGTCAAAGCGGTTGCATGTGATAGTTAAGGGATTGGACCATACATGAATGATGAATGGAGCTAGCTCTCACGAGGTCGGCTATAGTTCATTTAGCAAAGATATTCACAAGTTCGCCTTTCTTTTTATGATGCACGCCGTTCTATTTGTGTACAATTTTAATTTTTCAACTATCTTCATTGCCTAAGTAAAGCATGCTCCATATTCAACATGACATTTAAAATAATAAAGTTTTCGAATTGATGGTTCAAGATTATATTTAGTTAATAGCGCATGCATACTAACTTATAATTTAATGTGACATTGTCTTGCAAATCTTTCCTATAAAAAATAAATATATTTAATATCTTGAATACTTAGAAAGTATTCAATAATTTGTTTGCCTAATAAATAAGATTAATAGGTTTTTTTTAGAAAAGAAATTAAGATTAATTTTTTCTTTAACTTTTGTATTTGGTTTGATTGCGATGAAAAATAACTTCTTTTTATTGTTTTTGGCTAAGCAAATATCTTCATCTTAGAAATAAACGTACGGAAATGTTAGGTGTGGATTTATATAAAGGAAAGCGGAAATAAATGTTGTTACTGAGTTCCGATTTTAAAAAGAAAAAAAAAACAAAAGAACACGAGATTAAGAACATTGCATATATATAATTTTATATAACAAGGAAAAAATTGTAGACGGTGATGAGAGTTTTTTGGGTTTGTGAAAAAGCAACAAAATAGATAAAAACAATAAGAAGGAAAGAGGAGTGTGGGGATTGTGAATTGACGCCAGATGTCAATTAGCAATTTGGCAATAGCAAAGTAGAGAGTGAAAGAAAAGCATTGCATTTGGTACCGTTTGATAATTGATAGTATTCGCGTTGCATTCCCTTTGTCTTCGCGGGTCCTTTCGTTTTTTTCTCCCCACCGCATTTCCTCTTTCTCACAATCAAACAACACACAAACCTCTCTCTCTCTCTCTCTCCCTAATACGATGACGAAGCCTTTCCATCTCGCTCTCCTTCTCTGACTTTCTCAGGTACGTTTTCTCAATTCTCCTTTCCCAATCTCTTCCTGCCTGCCTTGTCGCAATCTACTGTTGGATCTTTGTAATTTAAATATTCTCGCACCGTTGATTTTCATTTCAATACAAATGTGTTATCTCTATTTGCTTATAAACATTTCATTTTTGTGTGTTGGCTCAGTGTTGTTCCGAGTGTTTGTTGTTTTTCTCCAACCGAGTCGTAGTCGAATATGTCTAGTTTCGTGGGTGTCCTTGTTTCTGATCAATGGCTTCAGAGCCAGTTCACTCAAGTCGAACTTCGAACCCTCAAATCCAAGGTATGTTTCTTTCTTCCCCTCTTCTTATGTTTTTCCTTGACACCACAATTTCGGACTCATAACACGCATTGTGTTTGTTTCTTACGTTCTTTCTAGTATGTGTCGGAAAGGACTCAATCGGGACGTGTTACTGTCGGAAATTTGCCACCCATTTTTAAGAAATTGAAGGCTTTCTCTGAACTGTTCACCGAGGATGAGATTAAGGATGCCTTGGCTGAGTCATATCAGAACATGGATGAAGAGATTGATTTTGAGTCCTTCCTAAGGGTGAGTTTTTGTTTTAAGGTTTCTCAATTCTGCTCCCATTTGTTCATGTGTAATGTGTTTCTTAATTTAACTTTTACTATATGTTGTTAGAATGGTCTGTTTATTGCTTTCCCAATGAAATTGTTGGAAAATATACACTAGAATGTCATTTGATGTTCAAATTGCCTCAACTCTTCACGTGTATATGCACCTTACATGAAACCACAATTTGTGAGTAATTTTGTAGGTATTAATTATATTTATATTGGACCTAGCAACTTATTCGGTGACATTGAATGGCAGGCACATTTAAATCTGCAATCCCGAGCAATAGCTAAAGATGGTGGTTCAAAAAGTTCTTCTTCATTTCTGAAGGCAGCTACAACAACTGTTCATCATGCAATTAATGAATCTGAGAAAGCTTCTTATGTTGCACATATTAATAACTACTTGGCTGAAGATAAATTCATGAGTCAGTTTCTTCCAATTGATCCATCTACAAATGCGTTGTTTGATCTTGCAAAAGATGGAGTCCTTCTTTGGTAGATTTTCAGGACTCAATGTTAGCTCAATTAAAAAAAATGTCCCCCCTTTTTTCTCCCTGACTTTGCTGTTTATTTTTTTTGCTGCAGCAAGCTTATTAATATTGCTGTTCCTGGGACCATAGATGAGCGAGCTATCAACACAAAACGGGTTCTTAATCCATGGGAAAGGAATGAGAACCATACCCTTGGCCTCAATTCGGCCAAGGCTATTGGGTGCACGGTGGTTAATATTGGTACACAGGATTTAATTGAAGGAAGAGTAGGTTCAATCTTTGTTTTGTCCCTCTCTTCATGTTTCCAGTTTCCTTTTTTTTTATTTGACCGACTTTAACTCATTTTTGAAAATTTTCCTGTATGGTTATTTGTAGCCCCATCTGGTACTTGGTTTGATTTCGCAAGTAATCAAGGTAAACTACTGAAACTCCCACCCTTTTCCTTGCTTAATATGGAACTCAGATGAGGAGGTTGAGACCATTTTCATTGGTAAGACATGTAAACTTATGCTGTCTTTTTTGTTTGTTTGACTTTTCATTATGGTGGCAACATTAGATTCAATTGTTAGCTGATCTCAATCTGAAGAAAACTCCTCAACTTGTGGAATTAGTGGAAGATGACAAGGTGATATTGGATAATATTTCTTTTATTTGTAATTTACAAGTACAATGGTTTTCTTTCCTTTACATATTTCAGAAATGTGATTGAAATAAACCTGTGTTATCTTTAACATGCTGGCAGGATGTGGAGGAGCTTATCAGTTTAGCTCCTGATAAGCTCTTGTTGAAATGGATGAATTTCCACTTGAAGAAAGCTGGATATGAGAAACAAGTTACAAACTTCTCTTCTGACCTAAAGGTGAGGGAAATTCTTACTAACTTTCTATGCTGACTTACTCTAATAGAAATATTTCTGGACGTGAATGAAATATGATCCAGTATTTCTTATAAACAACCTTTTATTATACCCACCACTGCCTCCATTTTTGTGCCTTTTAAATCAGTGTAACAAAACTGTGGACCTTCTTGTTATACTCTGTTGGCCTTGACAACCATCTACAAGTTTTCAAGGAAAAGATTCACTATATTGCCCTATCTCATGCCAATTTCTGAATCATTGTGTGGCTATTTTTTATGTGCATGATGTTTGCATAAAGAGATATAATATGATTCTAAGCTGCATGAGTCTATTATGTCTACAATATCTTCTTTTTGCAGGATGGAGAGGCTTATGCTTACTTGCTTAATGCTCTTGCCCCAGAAGTGGCAGGCCCATCTGCCCTAAACACAAGTGATCCAACAGAAAGGGCAAACATGGTTCTTGAGCAGGCAGAGAGATTAGATTGCAAGAGATACCTCACTCCAAAGGACATAGTGGAGGGGTCACCTAATCTCAATCTTGCATTTGTTGCTCAAATTTTCCAGCATAGGTATTGTTCGTTTTAAGAGGTTGCAAATGTGCTAATGATTTCATTATAAATTATGCTGTTTTCTGCCCTTCTATGAATGGGGATGGGTGTGGCTCCTATATCATATAACATTGTCACTAAAGGTTATGTATTTTATCTGTTATGATTATCCTTAAATAGGGCTCTGAGTAATAACTAATAAGTGATGGATCTCGCTAGTTGATTCATTTGTTAGGGACAAGTAATTGGGTTAGTGAAAAGTACAGGATGGATCTTGAACTGATTTAGATTGTGAGTTTCATTTATATAAATCCAATAATCTCTGTTACTTGTACTTTTGTAGGAATGGCCTTACAACAGTTGACAGCCAGAAAATGTCCTTTGCTGAGATGATGACTGATGATGCAGAGACATCTCGGGAAGAACGATGCTTTAGACTATGGATTAACAGTCTTGGAATTTCCACTTATGTCAATAATGTTTTTGAGGATGTCAGAAATGGGTAAGTTTTCCACTGTTCAGTTGGCTCATCATCTGCGTCTTCCATTTTCTTATCATTTTGTTTTTAACTTGTCTTTAAAAAATTTCCTTGATCTTAACTACTGGTTATGATGGTCCTTATTTCCTTTACTACAGATGGGTTCTATTAGAAGTTCTTGACAAGGTTTCAGCTGGATCTGTCAATTGGAAGCTGGCCACAAAGCCTCCTATAAAGATGCCGTTTCGGAAAGTTGAGAACTGCAACCAAGTCATAAAGATTGGGAAGGAACTAAACTTTTCATTAGTGAATGTTGCTGGTAATGATATTGTACAAGGGAATAAGAAGCTCTTATTGGGTGAGTTTCATTTTTTCCCTGCTTTGTAATGATTTGTTATTTCTAGAGAATTTCTTATGATTGTATGGTTGGTTCCCTCTCTTTTAGCATCTGCTTGAATTCTGTTTTGTCCTCATTGCATTGGATATTTTGATGGGTCAACGCATTATTTTATGCTTTTACTCTATAGTTAAATCTGCCCACTGAAGATAATCAATAGCCAAGATATGTCCTTGTGATTTATTACCGAGGAATATCAGAATATTCTGTGTGGTGCATATTCATGTTATACAAATCAAGATATATAATTGTGCGGTACAAAACATAAAGCTCTAACCCTTATTGTGCCACGCCTCCCCATCCCCCCTTTTTCCCCTTCTCATTGTGAACTTTGAACAAATCACTCACTTGTCAGTGTACAAAAAACAGTCCTCTTATCGAAATCTTCTCAACAATGGCCTCCATTTTTGGTTGTATGGAATGCAGTTCCAACCTAAGTCTTAACTCCACCTATCCTTATCCACCAAACTTCTACTTCGAGGTCAGCAAAACAATGTTTCCATTTCCTTTTCTGTGGTGGACGCCACCAAGTTTAAGTTCAAAAAGGAAGACAAGATCTGAACTTTCTTCTTCAAGACTGTCTCTCCTTTCCCATCCCCACCCCACTAGGAAGACTGATTATTCTATCAGATTGATACGATTAAACATTTATTTCTGATCCGATCCTTTAATGAACGAAATAGTTAAAAAAATCTGGAAGATGAACAGTGTAAAATGTGGAAGATGGGCAGTGATGATGTGGCAGCACAATGGATATTGGATAAAATAAAGCCATGTGGAAATTATGGCATGGCTCTCTGTTAGCCACATCATCTCTTAATAGGATTGATTCACTTAAGTTGGGGACTAAAACTAAACACACTGGAATAATGACAGACCAAAATGATAGAAAAAAAATTATGACTAAAAGAAAAAACATATATTATTGGATATTTCTTTTATATTGTAACATTTTCATTTGTCATTGTTTTGTTAAAAATCTGCCCCATTATATGTAGGGAATATTCACCTCCATTTTTTCTCTGTCCCCAGCATTCCTGTGGCAGCTGATGAGGTTTACTATGCTTCAACTTCTGAGAAATTTGAGATCACACTCACAAGGTAAAGAGATTACTGATGCTGATATTCTAAACTGGGCAAACAATAAGGTGAAAAGAGCAGGAAGAACTTCTCAAATGGATAGTTTCAAGGTATAAAACCATCTATTGAGAGTTATGTATGTGTGTGTGCGTGCGCGCACTTATATAGTTCTTGCTACTCTTAATTTTACATTCATCTATAACAATTATCAGTCTTAAATATTTTTGCTGCTCATATTGGGAGAAAAATTACAGGCATATGTTATCAATAGTACTAAAAGTAATTTTATTAAGGCTTTTGATGAAGAAAAGGACTGTTCAGTGTGCATGATGGTTGCTTTGATGTTGGACTACAACTCATTGTTGATATTTTTGTATTGTGCTTCATCAGGATAAGAATCTTTCCAGTGGCATTTTCTTCCTTGAGCTTTTGAGTGCAGTGGAGCCAAGGGTTGTCAACTGGAGTCTTGTTACTAAAGGAGAGACTGGTATGTCAACTTTGTCATGCTATTGAGAAATTGTGCTGGCTAAAATGCAGCTCTTTAATTTCTCATTAAGCATTATATTTGACTATTGGCATTAATATGATGAGAATATGTTATCTTATGAGCAACGATTGAAATGGTCAAATTATTCTGTTATATGAATTACAGGTGAAGATAAGAAGTTGAATGCAACATATATAATCAGTGTCGCCCGAAAACTTGGGTGTTCCATTTTCCTGTTACCTGAGGACATAATAGAGGTACATTTGTCGATGTTAAACATAATTTTGATGATAATTATGCCAATTGTCTATGAAAAGGGGTGTATGGACTTAATTGGTTGCAGTTTGTTGCCAATGAATATGCTTTTATATGACTAGAAATAGATGATGTTTCTGAAATCTTAAAATTGGAACGGTACGTTTCAACAATTGATCTGGTGGATATAATGGAGAGCTTGTCATTTATTCAACGTAAATAACGTACATGGAGCAGCATTTTTCTTCTAGTCCTAAATGTATTTGTTCATTGAGCTTCCTGCCCACATACTTCACTAATCCTGCATTTATTTGGCTGAGAAATTTTGTGACTCTAGCTTATTTTGCATTTAACATGACAGGTCAACCAGAAGATGATTCTCATTTTAGCTGCTAGTATAATGTATTGGAGCCTCAAGAAACCTGAAGAAAACATCACCCCTGAAGCATCGCCTAAAGCTTCAGTAGATGGTGAAAGCGAAACAGATTTAGTTGATGAGGTATCCCATTTAGCCATTGACGAGGTATCCAATTTAGCCATTGATGAGACAACTTCGGAGAATGCTAGCTCTTCTTAAGTTAGTAAAGGTTGAAGTAAACCATACCCAATGGAGAATGAGTGGGAAAAAACACATTTTTGTTTATAGGGAAAAAGGAAGATGCCAACCTCTTGGTTCCCAGCTTGAAAGAAAGCTTATTGTTATGAGAAACTGCAGATAATAGAAGGATCTTGTAAATTCTTCTTTAGAATTTTTTTGTACTTAGGCATATTCTTTGATGAAAATTGCATGCGAGGTTTCCCGATAATAATATGGGAGGAAGGCATCGTTTTATTTTCCGGCTAATTGTTAAGATTATTCTTAATGCGTGCATACAGATACGGGTTGAAGTGGATGAACGGAACCAGTGATGATTATCCACTTCATTTAAGTGGTTTTTCTATTTCAAGTCTTGGATTCAAATATATTTATACAGGTAGTTGATGCTATGGCAATTGGAGATTATGCATGCCAACTTTTTTCTGTTTTGCTCGAAATGCGGATTTATTCTTGGTTTCTTTTCTTAACTTGGTTGTCAATATAGCCAGCAGAATTGTAGAATTATACATCCACCAACGCAACAACAATAACAAAGCATTTTCTTACTTGTTGGAGTTAACTCTGTACGTAATGTTTTTGTTAATAATGTTTATAAACAAATTATTGACCACATTTCTTAATTGTTTTTTTTATCATTTTTCTAGATCTTATCTCTAGTGATTCGACTATCCTTCATTTGTTTTACTTTCCTCATTAGAACTTTTACAAGTCTTATTCACACATTCAAATAATTAAGGCAGGTTTCTACTGTTTTTTATGTTATAAGTGCTATCCCGACGTTTTATTGCCTAAAATTCACCTGTATAGTAAAATTTCTTTCGGGTAATACCTTTTAATTAAAGATAACATCTCAAGTCCTTCTTCATTCCATCCATTACACTTAAATCATTTGATTGACATCTCTTATCTTTTATATAACATGTTTGAATATCGTTAAAATCATAAGCTTTTTCCAAAGCAATAATGTGTTGCTTCACATTCACCAAATCAAAATTGATTTTGACTCATCTTACCACCATCAAAAACATGCTATTGGTCATTCTATATGATGAACCGTGACTTTTAACATTGATGAAAAATGTTTTGGCACATGTCAAACAAGTATCAAATAAGTGTTGGTATAAAAAAAATGTGTCTGACATTATAATACTTCAGCCAAAAGAGGTGTACTTGCTTCATATATCAGTAATTATAAGTACACAAACATTCTACCCTTTTGTTGATCTTTGCAACTTTCATCGTCCGTCATTATTGAGCAGAAGTACTGAACCGATGTTGATGGCTGAACCAAACACATCAACATACATATTCACATTTCAAGAACTGATAACAAAATCATTGTAAACTCGCATAGAAACAAAAAATGAACAAATTAACACACACACACACACATATATATATATAGTCAAACTGTACTCAGAAATTAATGTCTTCAACTCTTCATCTAAACTCATCCCGTATCATTGTAATCAACCTTGTCGTTAGATGAAAAGTAGTAATCGAGTCCACTATATGATTTATGATTTATTATTATTATTATTATTATTTGGATCATGCTAGTGAATATTTTAAATATATTAGCTAAGAAATTAATAAATAAAAAGATTTTATTAGAAATCATAATATTAATATGTCAGAAATATTAAATATTATACTTTTTTAATATATTCAATTTTAATTCTTTAACCAGGGCATTCTTGAAGTAGGTTTTTTGGTTGTTGAAACTTGAAATACTGGTTAGCATAGCTTGTTAGGATATTAAGACAAGAATATAAAAAATCATAGCATGTATTGTTCAATATGCCTGAGTTTCCTTAATGTTGGGTTTTGCTATGCCTCTTGAATTCCTCATGTTTCGATATTAAAAAGAAAAGAAATATATGCTATTGAAATTACGCTGGTTGGTTCTATATGTTTTTGTTGCTTGCTAATTTATTCCTCCTTTGAATCATTGTGTAATTGAGATGCTGAAATGAATCGGTTCAATGTGAGTGAGGAATTGGTGAACTTGAAAAGAAAAAAATAAATGGGAATGGGATCTATTAGTTCGATGTTAGTGAGAAACTTGTGAATTTAAAAAAATTCTTTATAGAGTCACAAGAAAGATGAATTGCATTGGTTCTGGATTTGATTTTGCATTAATTCTATTAGTGTTTATTTGGATTGTTGGAAGTTGAAATTGGAAAAATTGGTTTGAACTTGTTGTTGTTATTGCTGTATTTTTTTGGGATCCTTACAAGGAAGACAAAGGTATTTTGGACAGAAAAAAAAGAGAGAGAAAGTACATGTCTAATAAGAATATAACTGAGAGGGTATCTCATATTCTCCTATCTAATAAAGTCAGCGGAAATTAGTTATTCCGCCTCACCGCTTACAACTCATGAACCCATCAATCCCAACATTTTCAATTTCCTTCCATCTCTAATTTTTCAATGAAAACCATAGCTCAACCATACACCACGTGATCGCATTTATTCATTCATACTCACCGTAATAACCAATACGTCATTTTGATATTTCATTACTTTCCTATTCAGCGTTGGTAAAGCAATAGCGATTTGATATTTGTTATGAGCTTCTTCTTGTCATTGAACTTCCTGTGTAAGAAAATGCATTTAAGTTGATGTTGCCCTTAAGTGGCGACTTGCAACCAAGCAATATTAAGTCCATTATCCATTAGTTGATGTTTCGAAATTTTACCAGCACATGACATTCTTGATTTTATCTAAACAAAATATTTTTAAAATTATGTAACATTAATTGTGCCAGAACTTAAAAAAATCTGTCCAAATTGAACAGGCTAAAAATGAGTTGGGCATTGAAGTACCACAGCAGTGAAATTTGATGTTGATACACATTATAACATTAATTAATAGTTTATGATGTGTCCATATCCACATTTACACTTTATGACCTACAAACAAACATCCTGAAAATGAACAGGGCTTGTGTTGTGGCATGCCCCGAGGGAGAGAAGAATTTAAGGTAATGCATAATTCTGCATTCTGCTCGAGGCAGTGGAGGACGACATTTAGACTTTGGAAGCAACGTGCGTACCCAAAAAAAAAACAAAAAAAAACCAAAAGACAAAAAAGCAAATGCTATTTGTCCTCCATTCTAAGGGAATTTAGCCTTCTGATCCTCTGATCAAGCTCCTTCATCACTTCAGGTTCTTGCTTCTTTCTTTGCTTTGATATGGTATTTGTTGTCATGGAACCTATCTTGTCAAATGCCACCTGCAAAAACATAAGGAAAGTTTAATTCAACAAATGCATGCACCTTCAAATGGTTTTCTTCTTGTGATAACATGGAAAGGAAGGATGTTAAGATAGGAAATAGTAAAAGTTATCTTACTGTCAATAGATCGTCTGGATCAAATAGGTGATGGGTGGTCATCTGCAGAATATTGATTACTTCGCCAACATGATGGGTTAGAACTAATTCATTTTCCTTCATCTGCAATTGGGGGCGACAACTGTTGAAACATCCCTTCCAATGTGTTTTTTCTTTTATCAAAAATCAAGAAAGAACGAAAAGGCTACACTACTGGTACCTTAAAGATTGCCAAGGCCACGTTAAATATAACCTTAGCACCCTCATAGAAGATAACATCCCATACGCGAAGAGCTGTCTGATTCATGGAAGAAGTATTAGTATGTGGAACAATTTAGCATTTGAATGTATAATTTACTGCAGCACTATTCTAACCTCGGAAGGCAGGCTTTTCGAAAAGAGGCAAAGGAACCACTCCGTGGTAACAAGGGAGACATCAAATTCCAAAGCTTCCAAATGAGTCGCAATCCTGCATTTCCATTTCTACAATTTTCAGAAGATACTAAGAAACAAACATACGATACACAGTTAACACATCAAATAAATTTACCTTGGACATTTTTTAGAAAGTAAATCTTTAAACACTCTTTGTTCCACATGGCATCCCGACAAGTTGTTTGTGTAACAGTCGTTAACCAGGACGTTTTCCAACAAGACAGCAAGCATCCAAAATGCATCTTCTTCTGTCTTCATGACAAGCAACAACAATGCTGCAACATAATTTAATCCCTGGAGCAATAATATAGTAGAGTCAATATTTAAGAAAATATGTTCCCAAGTATGCATTTAATTTTTTTAATTTTCAAGTAAATCACATATTATTGTCAACTTCAATTTAACTGAAGAAACTTTGTGGCGCTATATTTTACCCGCCTTAAATTTTTAACCATCAAATATAGTGGCTGAAGTAATTGAGAAAAACAAATGTAGGTAGAACATAGAAACTAATCCACACTTTAGTCACACGATGTTGTTAACTAGTTAGAAGAGAAGGATTGAGAGGCCTGCATTTACTAATTGAAGATAGAACATCTAATTGCAGAAGAAAAAGAATAGAAGCAGAGTTGATTGAATCAAAGAGTAAGACACATAAAAAGATATTTTCTCTTCAAATACCTAATACAAAACATAGGTAGTATCCAATTTCAATTTAACAAGACATAGGTAGTATCCAATTTCAATTTAATAACAAGTCAGAACATTGTCTTTTGTATACTGAGCAGGGGGTCAATACTTCAAAAGAATGGACAGAGCAAACCCACCTGACAATACCCAACATCAGAATCACGGAAAGAATAGGCAACAAGAACACGCCTGAGAGCAGCATGTCCCTCAGGAGTGTCCAGCCATGGGTGACCAGGGAAGGTTCTGGGTAGATCCTGCAAAAATGCTTATATAATGATTAGAAGCCGAATAAATATAATGAACAAAGTAACAAGTAGACAATTTCATATTCTTCTTGAACAAAAATCAATAACCAATCACAATTTTAAGGATCACATCAAAAACCCTGATGACAAGTTCTTTTCCAAACCCATAAAGTACACATTGTTGGACAAGTAAATAAACAACAGCCACATTCCAAAATATATACAAAAGCCTACACAAACTTGATCCCCAATGTCAAACAGTACCAAATACCCACACAAATTCCTATTTCTTTCTAATTAACATTTACTCAAAGCTGCGTTTTGCCTCAACTAAATTTCGTGCACTCAAGAACATGTAAATTATTTGAATGTGATACGCCAATACGGTTCATAGATCCTATAATTGTAAGGGTTACAAACATAGGGCTAACAAATGCTTCAACTCTTAGATCAATATTAAATTTTGCTCATTGGAAGAATAAAGAAAACAAAAACCACACCCACAATCATCCATCAAAATCTGCGGCAAAATTTTGTCTGAAAATCTTTTCACAAGTCACACAATATAAAGTCTAGACAAAGTGATTCCTCCACGAAATTCATTTGAAAATGATCCACATACACACCTGCAAGCACTTGTAAAATAAAGGGTGATGCCCACAACCACAATTAATAAACTTGTAATCAAATACAAAACAAACCCAATTGTGTGATGATTATAAAAACCAAAGGGGGGGGGGGGGGGGAGTTGCTCACATGATCTATCTGCCGGGTAGCAGGGGTGACCTTCCCTTCCACTGCTTTGGTCAAATCATCATAATAACTGTCAGGCACGGTGGACTTTTTCTTGGCTGCCCCTGACAAGGAAAACCAAATCTTAGGCCTAAGAACTGGGGGTATCCCCTTCCTGATCAACTTCTTCAAAGTTATAGCATTAGCCATTGCTGAGAATTTCAATGAGGATGTGAGGGCACTGCCTTGCCCTATGGTTGTTTGCAAATACCAATTTGCCCCTTTGCTGGCCTCCAATGCCCACCAAACCCTTCCCTGTTGCCTCACTTTCTCCCTTACCTCATTCAACACATTCACATCATCCACATTCCCTTCAACTGTGAACCCATAAAGGTCTTGGAATTTCACAGTCAGATTTGCTCTCCTGGAATGGATGCTGGGCCTCAAAACTGCAACTTGGGATTGGTATTCAAAGGCAAGGTCTATTTTGCTTTTGGTTCCATACATTTTTTCTTGTGCCAGATCAAGAAAGAATGAAAGATAGCCCACAACAACAAAGGGGGTTTGGCGTGGCTTCGGTGTTCAGACTAGGTTGTCTTTTGAATTGGAAAAAGGAAGGACCTTGTCAAATAAGAAAAATTATCCACTAGTCTGAAACCGTGAAATGGTCCATTTTGTGGACCTGGGTGCTTGAGATTAGGTGAGGAGAGGCTGCAAACAAAATGGGTGAAAAAAGATTTGGTGAAACAAGGGTTGGATTCAAAACTTATAACAAAAGGGGGAATTTTTTTAAAGACACTTTCCGCATCCCCAGGAAGTTTGAGACTTTGATGTATTGAGCTAAAAATCTCTTCTGAGCCTATTGAAAACAAATAATAAATGTAAATTGTGGAAAGAAAAAAATAGGGGGGGTTGAATAGTCAGGTACAGAGAGATAAGATGAGACCCAAGAAAACAAAAGTGGGAAAGAAAATGGAAAAAAAGAAAAAACAATCAGGGAAATTACAGATCCTTTAAGATGAAATGTAAAATACAGAGAGGAATGATGAGGAAAAGTGAAGAAGTCCTGAAATGGGTAATCAGAGTGTTCTAACAAAAGAATGGACTAGAAAGATAGGGACAAGAATAAAAGCCTGAAATTTAGGGGGGAGGAAATTGCATAGAAAGAGTGTAAAAACAAAGAGAACGGAGAAATAGGGGGTGCTGCTGCTGCTGCTGCTGATCTGAGCTGGTGGGTGGCTTTCGCTCTGCTACATACGCTCGCCTGTTTATGTGGTTTTATTTTTCGGGGACTCATTCAAATTTCACCTTTTTCATATATTAAAATATATATATTAGAACGTTAAAGAAGAAGATATTCACCATGTTTATTAAGAATTAAAATGCTTAATTTGATGAGGGAAAAGTTTTCAATATGTTAAATGACATAAATGCATTTTTAAATTTTTTACCTTTTTAAGATAAATAAATATCTGGTGTCTTATTCTTTGAAACTTCTACTATTTTGCATAATTGCATATTCTATTAATTATATTAACACTTATTAAGTATTTTTTTAGAATAAAATGCAAATTTAAACATATAACTCCGCATAGATATCATGAACAGTTTCATTATGTTATGTCTGATAAAAGTAGTTAAAAAGTTATTTGGAAGTTATAAAATTATTTGTAATAAAAAAGTTTGTAGCAGAAAACTTTTAAGTAAATTTATTAGATTATAAATGTTTGATAAAATAAGTATTGAAGTAATTAAAAAAAGAAAAATAATATATTTAAAAAGGATAATGAAATTAAAGAAATATTTAAGAATAAAAAGAAAATAAAATATAAAAAGTCAAATGCTAACTTTTAAAAAAAATTAATAATTTCTAACATTTTTTTAAATCCAGTACTTCAAATAATAATGTGTTTTAAAACACTAACTCTTTTTATATTACATTTTTATCTTCAATATATTTATTCATCTTTTTTTTTATATTTTTTAATAAATTATATTTTTTTTTATTTTATATTTTTCAATTACTTCAATAATTTTTATCAAACACTTATAATTTAATAAAATATTTTTTTAACTTTCAACTATCAATTAGTTTTTTAGTTAATTTTGTCAAATATAACTAACATTAAAAAATGCTAAAAATTAATTTAAAAAAATTATTTATTGAGCAATCAAATAAATTTTTTAATTAGTGAAAAATACTATAAATTAACTAAAATAATTTATCAAACTTAATTTAAGTGGATAAAAATACATAAATTATTATAAATCTGATCACGTCTATCTTGAATTGATACTTATTAAAAAAATACTTTGCATAAATTGTTTAAATATCTCACCTCTAGTCTTAATCTTAATATATGAAAAAGATTCAATTTAAACTTTATCTATTGTGAATATATATATATAAAAAAACAAAATATCAACCAATTTTCAATCTTGAGATTACAAATTTAAAGGTAATTATTATGATAGTAAATAAATTTATTATTTGTGATTAAATAATAATATAAGAATTAATATAATATATATGATAGTTTATAATTACATGATTTTGTAAGAAAATTACATTATTTATATATATTATTTACTCAAAAGATAAATATTAGTATAAATAAAAAATTAAGGAAAAACAATTAAAATAACAGGTACTTCGATAGATGCTAGTATTGTTAAATAAACCAACGATTAGTTATAGAAATTATTTCTTTTATTTGATATTCGAGTAACAATTATTAATTTTCACTATGTTTTTTAAAATAAAAAATTCAAAAAGAAAATTGATGATTCGTGCAGATGAGATACAAGCCATGCACAAACGTAATTTTTTTTTTGTGGTAAAAACTAATTTTGTGTAATGTTAAATTTAGGCATTAATGTAATCATTAAATCTAAATCGACAGATGAAAATGAGACAATTCATATCTTAAATTCATTTTTTAAATTTATTTTATTATGATAGAATTTGAGTTATTCATTTTTTTTATTATTTTAACGGTTGTAATTTGTTAACTGCACGTTATGCATAAAAATGAAAGCAGAAAATTCCGATGCCCCAATTTCACAAAGAAAATGATTGTTTTACTCTCAATTGCTTGTTCAGAAAACGTGCTGGTATAGTGGTATTAAGATATAGCATGATTTTCTTCAATATATATATATATAACATAATTTTAAAAATAGAAAAATAAAATTTATAAATTAAAAAATAAGAGAATTAAAAATATAAATTAAAAAAAAAAGAGGAGAAAAAATATATTATATCTTTTTCTTTACTATTTAAAAATAACATATGCATTTGCCCGCTATTAGTTTTTCCCAAATAAGTACATCACGTTACAAAGTCAAAATCAACTTCAAGGAACAGTTCAAATTTTCAGAA
Source organism: Glycine soja (assembly GCF_004193775.1). Classification (NCBI taxonomy): domain Eukaryota; kingdom Viridiplantae; phylum Streptophyta; class Magnoliopsida; order Fabales; family Fabaceae; genus Glycine; species Glycine soja. The sequence continues at coordinate 50,358,073 of NC_041003.1, forward strand.
TCAAGGATGGTAGTCTCCGATTGCCCATAACGTGCAGAGTGTTAAGAAAAAAATTTCAATATTTAAATATAGTTACATAATAAGTCGTGTCAAAGACTTCGTCCTGATAGTCAGATAAAAAAAAAACAGTAAAATTATTTTTCACCAAAAAGATTAGTATGATGCTATTATACTGTATAGCAAAACACGAGCTTAAGAATCTCCAACATATGCTAAAATAGTGGTTTTTTATCAGAAATAAACTAAAATAGTGGCAAACAACAACACAATTCTTATATATTTCTGAGATTTAATTTCTTTCTTAAAGCGTATTAATTGTTGTTGTTGATTAATTTCTAGAAGTAAAGGGAAATACAGAAAAGGAGAAATGTGAGGACGCGTTGTTTTGTGGACCCACAAAATGATTGTTTGGATTTGAGGAAAACTGAGACAGTGTGGGTAGGCCCGTCATTTCACTAGCGCCAAACGGAAGAAATCACGTGTGGCTGCGTGTCAGCGTGTGAGTATTCTCAAAGGAAGCAGGATATGGATAAGGCTCACAAAAGTTTTACACAACCTACTTGGTTGATTATGATCTTACATGTTACTGAAAATATTTCCTCCTTTTGATTATTTGTTATCAACTTATCATACTATTTAGTTTGTTTTACTTATAAAAAATTTCTAAATCAAAATTAAACTCATAAATATTATTTTAAAAGTATATAGCACTGGCTTTTCATGCCCTTTGGTTAATGTTTTTAGAAAATTAATAGTAATTAAAACCTCAAATGTAGTAGTTATGTTGCCATTAATATTTTGAAACTATTAACAAAAGAAAAAAAAGGTTATTGGACTATTAGTTGTTTTATTGGTTCAGTCAATATGAGTAATTTGGGAGGTACAAATTTGTGTATTGCATGATTTGTTTATTAGATAATTGCCCCAGCAGTTGTTCTTGTGGCATGGGCCGGCTATTGGGCTGGACTGGCCGGTTGATATCGACGTGGGTCCCAATACCTTCTGGAATCGACAAATTTAAGCCATTTTTCATCTTCATCCAGAAATTTTAAATATAACTGTATATGATCAATTAGCATGAATAGTACTATTCCAATCTAAGCAGTAATTTCAAATAATTATAAATCTTGGTAAAACAATTATATATGAATTGTGAAGATTAAGAATTTATTAATGATCACATAATTATTTCAAAAAACCATGTTGTACATTATTTTCTCAAAATCTTGATTATTCAAATACAATTTGATAGTCCATATTTATAAGGGCAAAACTTATAAACAGTTTTACAGGTACTGTTTTTATTGTTATCCAATAGTAACATAACAAGTGTATTATTTTATTAGCGTAAATTAAGAGCATGGTTAATAGAAGTTTTTGAGTTTGGTTCTAGAACTCAAATTTCCATTTCCAATGGATCTAATACTATTTTTGTTTAAAAAAATAATATGCTTGAGATTGATTGAGTTACAGTAAGAATTTTCAAAAATTTCACTTGCATTTTATGTGATATTATGAGATCCACCACAATGATCTAAGAATCTAAAATAGAATCTTTCACTAAAAATGTTCTAAGAGACTTGACTTAGATAAATATTAAAGTTTTTATATTCACACACACGGATCCTTCATTGAGTGGAGAAATCATTTTTAAATACATTGATTTTTAAAAAAAATTCTTTTACCAAACAACTTTTGGATATTTAAAACTAAAAATTAAGAATTTTCAAACAACTTCCACTTTATTCTTTTAATCTCATTTTTTAAGCTTTAACATTAAGCACTTTTTCGGTGAAGGATAAATGGTGAAGAGGAGAAGAGATACAAATTAGTTTGATTGTTTTGTAGAAAAATTAAAAGAAGAAATATCAGGTATTTTTTTAAGGGAAAAAATTATAAGATTATTTATAATATGTATCAAAATTATAAGATTATTTCTATCAATCGTATTTCGTACAAACAAACGTTATTTTGATTTTTTTTAACTCTGAACTTATAAAAGATTCTCGTGGGTTAATTTGTTAGATTAATATTTTGTTATCGTGGGAATTTTAAATTGAGGAAATAACAAAGCATGTTTTAGAAACAGAAAATATAAATAAATAAAAGGAAAGAATAAGTGCATAACACACTGATGAGACCAACCTGATTCCTTTGGTACAAAGATAAAGACCATTCACGTGGTATGTCATTATTATGATATTTTTATTTAATGAAAAACTCCCTATCATTATTATTATGATATTTTTATTTAATGAAAAAAGCTACGAGGAAGAGAGAAAAAATTGTGTATATTCCACAATTTCACCAAATTTATTCTTTTTTAAAATAAAAAAATTCACCAAATTTATTAGAGTAAACATCAATTTGATTTATCAACAGACACAATTACCAATATCATAATAAAAAAACAAAAATCATGAAAAAAAAACACATCAATTTGATCTTTGAAATGCACGTGTATTAGTTAATTGTGTCTATTGTCGAATACTAATGAATTGGCTTAATAAAGTTAAACGGATCTATTTTTTTATATTAATGAAAATTCTGAGTTATTCTATCACATATTAAAGAGGAAAATCTCAACTAAATTAACAGTCAAAACATCATTTTCTACATATAATTACGTGAATCTAATTAAAACAAGAAATGTGATATATATTTCTAAAAAACTCTTTCCTAATAAAAGATGAAAGAAAATTTCATCAAACTAAACTATTAATAGTAACACTATGTAAAACAAGTCTATTTGTATAAAAATTACTCTCACAAATCACAATAGATGTAAGAAATAAAAAAAAAACATGAATAAGATTTACACAATTTAGTCATTTATTCCAAAGTCTCAGTCTTAAAGTTAAACTGATTTAGTTAGTAATACTAAGAAACAAGTTGAACAGTATTATTAATTACATAGACTTTAATATCTCATTTTTCGTAAAATAAATTAAAAGATATTTTATTTAAAAATAAATAAAGTTTTAAAAAAATAATAGGGTTTTTATAATTAAATAAATCAAGAAAAATAATTTTACTAATTAAAATAATGACTTGAAGAAAAATAAAAAATAATTTTAATTTATTCATTTGATAAAGAGTAAAATAGAGTTTTTTTATAAAATAAATAATAAAAAATATAATAAATAATATACTGAGTATATATTAACTATAAATATGCATATTAGGTTAATTTTTATATTTTATGATTATGATACGTCTCTACACTGTTTCAAATTCACTTTTCTTTCCCTCTCAAAATTATCTTTTTTTCTTATATACACTTAAACCTATCTTTAAGAAAACTATATTGATTATATTTCAATAAATATCATGATAATACATTTTATGTATGTAGTGGGTATGCCATGACTAGAATGACGAGCAATGCTTGAGATTCTTGGAGAATGGTTATGATTCCCTTCTTGACATTGAAAAGGTGATTTTGGCAGAAGGCATTATTCTAGAAACCCCGGATTCTAAGTTAGCTTCAAAGTGTGAGTTTCAAATGGATGTTGTCATGTTGTGTCATAGACCAAGTGGAAAATAGGGAACAGAGAAAGAGTACAAGGCCTTGGCTAAGGAGCTGGATTCCATGGTTTCCGAATATCATGTTGTGTTGTTAACAATTGTTGTCCATACCTTCCTTTGAATTACAAGTAACACATTCATTATCTACTCTTCTTGAATTTTTGCTTTAGTTTAGCTTCAATTTAGTTAGAAAATATAGTTTTATAGAATTTTAGGTTGTAAATAAAATTTTAATCATTTTCTCCTAGTTTCTACTATTTTTTTTCAAGGTTTTGGAGTACCAATTGAAAATGTCATTCATGATGTCTCACCTAGCAAACTATGTTTACCCAACAAGACTAATTGTGCAAACAAGGTCATGTAACAGTCCAAAAGTGAAGAAGTGATAAGTCATTAGAAAACTTGCACAACAAAAAGAAACTCAATTAGCAAATAAAGGCCACAAAGTGAAGAAAAGACATTTAGAATTTCAATTGTCTAAGAATTCATCCAAAGAGTTAAAGCTTGCACAACTAGTGGAATCATATTTGAAGTGTCTTTTGAAATTCGTAAAGAACTCACCCAACAAGTATGTCTTGCCCAATGAGTCGATCACACTTTGAAGTGACAAGACAAAAGTTTTGGGCCCGATATAAAATGACATTTTCTTAGGATTGACATAAACTTAAGGTTGTGTGCGATGACTAAAGCTCCCATCTACCTCCATCTTTCATTTTCCTCCATTTTCCTTCAATTTCTCTCTTGCATTTTGTAATTTTAAGGTCTCTCGTGACAATGAGAAGTTAGTTCATCCATTGTTGGGGAATTTGTACACTAAGTTTACTTTTATGTAGTTAATCTTTATATTTATTCAATGTTTATTCCCGTGCTATTGTTTCTTTTTATTTTGATTGTTTGTTTTATGGTTTGATTGACTTTAATTCTTTGTTTTTTATTATCATTAGAATATGCTTGAAAACTGAGTTTTGAACACAACATCTACAGATGAAAAGATGTTTGTTAGTGATCAACCATATGAATATGTTTTATAGTTAAATTGTTATTGGAAAATATTTTTTGACTAAAATTTGAAAGTGATATCCAATGAGTGTCATATCTAGGGATGAAATAACATTTGTTAATCTTGATAAACTTTTGTTTTTGAATCCAAATGGTTTAACTTGACTTGCTAAAAGATTAAGAGTTAAGTTAAACAACTTAGACTTTCTCACATGAGAAATCATTATTAGAACACTATAGTAGGTTAAGGTAGCATTAGAGTCAACATTGGATACATAAAACTTTTATAACTACTAAGTTTAGTGTACTCAAATCTCCAACACTTCATTTAATTTGCATTTGACTCCTTTTGTCCATCAATTATTTGTGTTTTTACTCACCTTTTAATTGATCTATTTTTGTTTTTTAATCATCTTATATTAAAAATCCAAATTATATTTTCTAGTTATTGAGTTTGCACAAATAGTTTGATACAAATAAGACTATGTGGATATAATACTTGGATTTTCCATTTGATACAAATAAGACTGTGGATATAATACTTGGATTTTCCATTTTATACTAATTGCATGATACTTTAATACGCTTGTGAAGGATTTGACCATTCTCAACACATATCTTATAAAATTTCTTAAAAAGGCTTAAGTTCTTCTATTTTGCTACTTGTATTTTAGTTCTGTGACTAATTTGTTGGCTACAAAGGTTTCCTGCTATATATCCTTGTTTTTTTTATAATGACTAATGACAAAAAGGTTTATGAGAATTTAGCGACACATTATGCATAGTCATAATCATACAATGATAATTATAATTTATAAAATATTATTAGGCATGTACTTCAAAAGAATAACAAGTTATTATTTTTTTTTTACCTCTAAAGAAATTGTGGACAGCAGTATCTAACAGTAAGTGTCTAATCTATTATAGGTTCAATTCGTTTACATTATATGTTCAAAAAATTAATATCTATAATTATAGTATCATAAATCTTATTCTCATACTTAATATTAATAGTCTAAAATTTAATCCATTAAACAGGCAATGCTACTCTACTATATTTCAATAATCTTCAATTTAAATGACATTATATTAGTTATTGGAAACAAAACATTATTAAAACGAAATATTAATTATATCTAAAAAATAATGAATTATTAACAAGGCAAAAAATTATAATCGACTGAAGCAAACATCAATAAACTCACATTTGTAACAACTTGAATTTTTTATAATAAAGAAGATAGCAGTATTTAAATAATAAATAAATATAAAAGTTAGGTAGAAATTAATAATAAGCGTGAGAAACATGAGCTTTATTTTTTGCAAAATAGTTAGGTAAAAACTAATAATAATCCGTGAAAAATAAAATTGTCTCAGTAACCTTACAATAAATAACTGAATGAAAATATAAAATTTATAAATAAATCTACACAAATATCAAATAAGAACTTCTTAGCCTTATAATTATATAAAATGTAAATTTAATTGTATAATAAAACAATATCTAATTAAAAGAGAAATTTGACATTCGTTATCTTTAAGAAAAAACATTAAAAATTATTTATTATATTTTTCGAAGTAAATTATTCATTATATTTTAATATAAAAATTATTTATTATATTAAAATATAAAATTGTAAATATTTTTAAATAATTATAACTTTAATTATATGCATAATATTTTTTTTGAGAAAATATGCATAATATTTGTTAACCAGTGCCTTAACCATAATCGTTAACATATCATGATTCTTTCGGTAAAAAAAAAAATATATGATGATTCTTTTTACTTCTTACGTGAATAAAATATGAATTTTGGATAACAATATGAGGATTTTTTTTAAAGGAATATGAACAAGTTATACACCACTACATTCAAATATATATTTTTTCCGCATTTACGCAGATAAAATAATAATTATTTATCGTAAAAAATTATTATTATTATTATTATTTGATTTGTTTATATCTTATTTTTCTAAAAAGAAAAAAGAAAAATCTTATTTGAATCAAATATCTGATCTGGAGATTCTGAACTGCTTACGTTGGCTTAGTTTGCACTTTGCACAGGAGAGTTTTATTTGTTATTTTTGAAAACTATCCTACGTGTAGACTTGTTATTGGATCGATGACTTATATTGTCCAATCACAGACTGACACATGAGAAAAGCGGAAGGTAGAGCAACGACGCCGTTTCCAGTTTCAGCAAAACACACAGTTGAGATTAAAAAGCACAACTTGGTGTGTCGTGTTGTGTTTCATCTCCATCTTTTTCTTCAAATTCCCGTGAAGAGACACTCAGAAAGGTATCTATATATCTATCTACTATCTTTTGATTTTCTGGATCCGTGTTTTTGAGATGAGTGTATGAATTTACCGATTGTTTTTCAGATGAGGTTATCGTTGAGGCATGCTTTGGTGTTTGTGTTAATCGGGGCGTTGTGGAACTTGCAAAGGGCAGAGGGTATCCGATTTGTGATAGACAGAGACGAGTGTTTCTCCCATGATGTGAAGTACGAGGGTGACACTGTTCATGTCTCTTTCGTTGTTATTAAGGCTGATTCTCCCTGGCATTACGGCGACGAAGGTGTCGATCTCGTGGTATGTTCTTTTAAACTCCATCTCATTCCATGTTGCCGCTTTTATTTTCGGCTTCTTTACTCTCAATGGGAACCACTAATACTCAACGTTTCTTTCTTGTGCACTTTTTAAGGGTATTCATATATATGCTATTTGCTATTTGCTATTTGCTATTGTTGATAGGAATTTCTTTCAAAATTCTGTTTAGGGGAGATGGAAGGGAGTAGAACCATTGGTACATGAATACAAAGAAAACCAACAATAATTGCTTTCTCTTACGCCTTCCTGTTGGCTTATTGCTTTAGGGTTTGTTATTGCAACAAACCATCAATTTCATCTTTGAAATCTTACCCTCGCTCTCTCCTAAATGATCCTAATGTGAAAAAACTATGTAAGTAATTTCCCAGGCATTTGAAAACATGCTAAGTAGTCACCACAAATATTAAAAGGCCCTTCAAATTGGTCTCTGAATTTTACTAAAAATACATCACCTCTGATTTTCTGTGCTATTCTTCACTATAACCATGAAACTTTTATTTGTTTCTACATCTCGGGATCCGTTTTTAAGCTTAAACTAAACCCCATTCTGGAAATTTAAATTCATTGACCATGGTCCTTGAAGCTAAAATTATGTTTGTCGAACACCTAATGAAGAAAGGGTTAAGAGATAACTTCACTGTGCAAAACAGTTAAGAGTTTTTAAAGCAAAAGTGTATGTTTGTCAAACACCTAATGAAGCAAAAAGTTTTATCAATGATTAGGAGATAACTTCACTGTTCAAAACAGCAGTTCTTTAATTTAGAGAAGGATGAGTACTTATGGTCATAGAGATGTTGTGCATTATATGTAGCAATTTTCATGTATCACCTTTTACATTTACAATTATATATAAATGGTCCACATTCAGATAGTTATATTTGTAATTTTGTTCTACTTACACAGTTGATAGGAATACCCTTTCTTTGAAATTATCTTTTCTTCCTTTTTCCTTAATACTCTACCTGATCATATGTTGGAATCTCATTACACCACAATGTAAGAATTTCAGGTAAAGGGACCTTCTGGCGAGCAAATTCAAGATTTTCGGGACAAGACCAGTGAGAAGTTTGACTTTGTGGCTCACAAATCCGGGGTCCATAAATTCTGCTTCACCAACAAGTCTCCTTATCATGAAACTGTCGATTTTGATGTACATGTTGGTCACTTCTCTTACTTTGAGCAACATGCAAAAGATGGTAATGCCTCTTCTATGAGGTCCACTTGTATTTGCTGTTTTTTTTTTTTTTAATGTAAAACACTGCTCTTTTAAGTTACATGGAAGTCTAAAAAATGAGAGAACTTTCATTGAAACTTTTTGTGACTGTCTGCAGAGCATTTCACCCCCTTGCTGGAGCAGATTGGGAAGTTGGAGGAAGCTCTATATAACATTCAGTTTGAACAGCATTGGTTAGAGGCTCAGACAGACCGCCAAGCAATAGGTATTATTTATGGTTTACTTTTCTGTTTATCTCACAATTTACATTTTTCTGTGCATAAAATCTTTCATACCCATCAATACATATTACTCGTGTTAAAGGTAAAACCCTAGTTTATGTATGCCATCTTGTTTTCTATTCTTGATACCATTTAATATGAACTAATGTCCCAACATGTGATCATCCTAATTTATTCAGCTACCATACCAAAAGAGACCACCCTGTTGAGAACATTGCTTCCTATCTCTTTGACAATGTTCACTGTTGAGAACATTGATTCTGGTGAAATGTTTCGAACAGAAAAACTAATACACTAAGCATCTTAGTTGATAAAAGCTACAAACTTGTTTCTTCCTTCTATTAACTCTTCTTGACTGCGGATGCAATATGGTGTTATCTTATGTCTGGAATGCAGTGAACGATGCAATGAGCAGAAGAGCAGTACACAAGGCAATTTTTGAATCAGCAGCACTGATTGGGGCTAGTGCGCTGCAAGTCTACCTTCTGCAGCGATTGTTTGAACGAAAGTTGGGTACCTCAAGAGTTTAGAGCTACGAAAATGTTGAGAATCTGTAACAGTACAAATGAGAATGTTCTTTTAAACTTTTCTCCGTTGTCATCACATGGATATTTATACAACTAGTTGTTCAATCCTACTCATAATACATGTGAAAAGATGCCATTTAATGTTTATTATAGTTGATACTTGATTTCCGGTAAAGACTAAAATATGACAGGCTACGTCAAAGCTCCCACCATGCCCTATTCATCTTTTTGTCGTAAATGAGAAGTGCTATAACATATTTTTTAACACTTTTTTTAATTATTCAAAATTTATTGAAATTACAAAATCAAGAGAAAATTAGTAAATATGATGTGAAATTTATCAAACTTTGTTATTTTTAATAAACTTCAATGATAGAGTGGGCTTTTAAAAGAGTGTGTATGTAGCATTTTTCTATTATAAATATATCCTTCACTTCATGGCTCCTGATTAAGCTGTTATGGCTTAAGAGAAATTGATATGTACTTTGTGAGCAAAATCTCTCTCTTATTATCATTTCCCTTTTAAGATTAAAACGATGGTTAAATGTGAGTTGCCGTAGTAACCTACATTCTCAAGTCGCTCCATATTTTAACGGGAATATATCTTTAACTCTATCCAGTATTTAAGAACTTATTATCGCTTAGTACGAGAGAAGTTATTATTGACGATTGGCACATACGTAACAGGAAAATTTCACGATGCGCCCCTTAAATTTGAATCAAAGTATTATGTAAATTAAATTTCAATTTCAACTTTCTATGATTATGATTTTGTTTACCGTGTGACTCGAAAGAGATGTATTATAAAACAGTAAATCCAACAAGAAATATAAAATAGTACGCAGCAGGTGGAATAAATAAGAATATAGTTATACACAAATATCAAACTCTACTGTAAAGTGGAAACAATACAGAGAGAAGTGTATGATGCAATAATATTTGTATCCTAATAAAGCCCAAGTACGGACACTAGGTATAGATATATGAGAAGAGATTCCAGCAGGAGCCATCATATATATATATATATATATAGCTCCAGATATGAACAACTTAACTATCTTACGTTTCGGACCTCTTCATGATTCTGCAGATGTGTTTATACAGCAAAACCATTTTTTCTGCAATGAATAAAAAAGTAACGTAAGGATTGAGCATGAAGCAATGCAAGAAGTGTGTTGACGAAGGTAATTAACTTACATAATGGGACTTGCCAAGAACGACTTGAGGGGGGTTGCATTTTGTTGTGTTATTATGATTTGGGGGAAAGTGGATCTTATTAGCACCAGTCTTTCTCTCATTCCTGGCTTTGTTGAAGATTACTGAGAAATCCTGAGCTGCTGATGGATTATTCACATCCCAGTCCCCAAACTTAGGTAATGCTCTACCCCTCTCCTGCACGTACGTATATATGTATTCAATTTCAAATATTAATTAATGCAATTGCATGCATGCATGCCTACGTACCGCCATGGTCGATCGCTAGCTGCAGAAGAGAGGGAGGAATTGAACGATATATATGGCTTTGGCTTTAACTCAATATATGATGTTGGTTGATCCTTCTCCTTTTCCTTGATTTTCAGTTCCCAAGGCGAAGGAGGAAGAACAAACAATGAGAATTGAGACAGGAGCTAGCGGGGCCAATGCCAATCAAATACACTTTTCACGCCAACCACGCTCAACCATCAAACTCTTTCTTCTCTTTTTTCACGCCTCATTTTAATTACTATAACTGAAACAAAATATTAAATCCACTGATATATTCACCTGTGTCTCACTTAATAGACTATATTTAATTATTTTTTTTTATCATGAACTCTATTTTTTATGTGTTTCACCAAAAAATCTATTAATTGTAAAGTTCTTATAATGTCACATAAATATTATTTTTTTACTTAATCTTTAATTAATTGGTTGCTAAAGTATGTATTTAACTCAATTTCCTAATTTTGTTTGCTGATTTTTGGCTTGAAAAATATCTTTTTATTGATAAAATTTAGTTGAATAATGTTGCTTACTGTAAAAAAAATGTCACATCAAATGTTTTAGCGAAAATTTAAAATATCTTACTTTTAAACAATTCACGTAAACAATTGTTGCAATACTTATAGTAAACACAATTTTTGGAGTTCACATCTCTATATCACATTTTTAATTACACATTTTAAGAGTAATGATACGATAATATTTTTCTTCAACCTCATTTCACTCCATCTTTCTTATCATATCACATATATATCCTATCATATTTACACCTATTAATTATTTTGATATATACTTTTTTCTCTTCTATCTCTACTAAGTGAAAACTAGATTTGCAGTTTTAGCAAATCTTTTTTCTTATTTTAACTTTTAGGAAAATTAATTTTCAACCGCTAAAGTTGATTATAACAGGCACATAAATTAATTTTAACAGATGTTAGACATGTAAGATTCTCTGAGTGTTAGAGTTAACTAAACACTGAAAATTGACTACTTACCATAACGTGTAAATGGGTTAAGAATTTATCCTTCTCTCTTTTCTTGTACAGAGAATTTTCTTTCTCTATTAACAATTCGAAATTTATTTTCTTTTAAAATCCCTATAAGGTGACCACTTTGATTGTTTATACAAAAAAACCTGTTCAAGGCCGTTCGGTAGTTTACATCAAAAAGTAATTCAAGGCAATATAGTATCATAATTAAAATTTGAGAAGCTGAGTAGCGATTACTCATTAGAACCCAAAAGAACAAAAAACTGTCTTGAGTTTTCTTTTTGTATTTTTTAATCAAAATTAAAATTTTAACTTAATACATATAATCGAAGAAAATTTTATTTTTATTAAAAAGTAATTACAAAAAATACTTAAATTTAACATCCAATTTAATTTTTTCCTGTAAAAAAAGAAGTTTACCGAAAATTTCTCTGCTTTTAAAATTCCCAATATCATAAAGACTAATGACTGATTGGATTGTATTTTGTGAAATTAACTAACCGAAGGGCAGTGACAGACACTATGGATACAAAGTTGAGCAAAATTGAATTTATATAAATAAAAGTGGATTGAACTTTCAACCTGGAAACAAGGGATACATAAAATAACAGACAAAATTAAAATAAAAGAGGTTATACAAATTAATGAATAAAATGGGGGAGGGGTCTAAATCTTATTGGAGTGAATTACTACAAGGACCAAATAATTACACCAATATACCTAAAGTAAATATGCAACACAACAGCCAACCTGAGGTGAGCGATTAGGATAATTTGATATGTATATATGTGAATGGTGTTTGGGTTGAAATCAAACATTATCAGTGTTGTCTGGCTTGGAGTGGGAGTGGGGTGCAGGAGGTGAAGGGAAGAAGGTGTTTGAAGCAACTGCACCTGGGGGTGGACTTGGCATCCCATAAACTTGTGGGTTGGTTTGAACCTCTTTCCTTCCTCTGGCTCTTCCAAAGAAGTAACATCCAAAACCCAGAAGAAAGCAGAAGATTATGAAAGGAAGAGAAATCACCACAACCATCCCCATCTTCTCTTCTTCTTAATTAATTGCTTGCTTCTTATGTTAATCTGAGTGAGTGAAATGGTTTGGTAGCGTTGGGAAAGAGTGAGAGTGTTATATACTAATATGGAACTAAAAGTATTGGGAAAGAGACTCAGAAAATGGTTTGGTAACGTTCAAGTTTCTAACGGCCACTTTTCTGTCCCCACCCACATTAGCTGTCTTTAACCTCACTTCACTTTTCCCTCTGGCTTGGTGGGAATTATTCTCTTTATTCTAGTATTTAATTTATTGTGTTCGTGTACCATTTTCTCATGCATATTGCATGTGCCACTCTCATGAAAGTTTTTACTATTATTATTAATTATACTACTTTTCATTTTTTTTATCAACAAACAAAGAAAAGACTTCTTTTTATATTTTTTATATATATTTAAGAGAAGGGCAAAACCCATGTATTTTATAAAGAATAAAATAGAACTTTGGTATCTCGTTTTACTTTAGTCTCCTAAGTTTTAGAAATTTTTAGATTCTTATGATTTCTTTTTATCATATTTTAATCTTTTATAACTATGAGTATATGTAACGATGGCACATGTAACTTTTAAAAATCAAACAGTTTTCTCTAAAAGTATTAATCCCAATACATACTTTTATGAATGTCATAATGTAACGGAGTTCGATCCCATTTGAAAGAGAGATTGATTGTATGATTGAACACGATATTAATGAACTTGTGTTTTAATGCTCAAAATTGAGCGATGATTTATTTTATGAAAGTTATGATGCAATACCCTCTCTATTTTCATCACTCCCGTTATTGCAATTTGTTTTGTACACAAAGTAAAAATACAACTATTAAGCAAATATTCAGGCGTACTTTTGTTTGTTTAAATATTGAAAAAGGCACTAAATAAGAAAAAATAATTTCTCTCACATTTTAGTATAATGCTCTTCAACATGTGTCATACTTGATATCAGAGCAGAACCATAGCTACTTGTTTCTTTTCTTTTTTTTGAAAACGAGGTATTAATATATTGATTTGAATTTCCGGTAGATATTTGGTGATAATCAAGAAAGTGGAGGAAAAATTGTAAGCAAGTATATTGTTTGAAAACAGAAAGGAAGGAAACATTCCAAGTTTCTAACTGCATAACGTCGGATGGAAGGAAACATTCCAAGATGATAAAGTTCAAATAAATTTGATATAAAATATGATAAACTGCGGGTAGAGCCAAAAAGCCACAAATTAGAAACAAAGAATGACCATATTTATCTAAAATTATTTTTATTGTTCACCATTGGCTACCTCAAAACTCATCAGTCCCTTTCTAAACAAAGCATATTGACCTCAAAAATCAAAATAGTCATGGTAAAAAATAAAGACTCTGCAAAGCATTAAATTTCTCTTCCTTGGGAAGCAACTAATAATATCGTAGACATAGCTCACTGGTTGCTAACCGCAAAAGAAAATACAAAACACTTGGATTACATTGGAGGCCTCCCAGAACCAAGCAGCTGACCAATTAGATTAGTCACCTAGCCAAAAAAAAAAAAATCTCCTTAGACAATAAGACAATCACTATTTGCAGTTTCCCATTATTTCAAAAGCAAAAACCATATTGAAGTCAAAACATTGTAATCCACAAGTACTAAAACCCCACTAAGATTTCATCCTAAAACATCTGTCTGAGAAACTATCTTAAAGCATAATAGAGTTTGATGAGAAAAAAAGGATAACTAATATACAACTCAAACCAGCGCCAGTGATAGATCCAAAAGTAAACTTAAGTAACATCTTACATGCCAATATTTTGAAACACAGCGGTCAATGCAACTATTTTCACCCATATTTAGCTCAGACTCCTTGTACCTGAGATGAAAAAGTGGTAAACAGATATTATCATAACATTCACATTGAGCCATAATCAAAATAATGCAACAGCAGATAACTCTTGAGAAATAAGAAACTAATCTCCAAATTGTCAAATTGACTGGACTGGATGACATTTGAAGGGCATCAAACATGACACTTTCTCAAGCAGATTATGCAATCAGAAGAGTTTCCCTACCTATTGTCAACACACTTATTGAAACAGGTCTGGGTCATCCTGAATGGTAAAAACAACAAAAGGTTAGCCAAATGTATTATTATGCAAACAACAAATCTCATAAAACAAATGCAGTCAGATTCTACATTGTACTTGCTTACAACAGCAAACAATATCAAGGCAAGCAAGAGCAGGGAAACCTACTTGTTGAATAATTCGACCCTATATTCCATCTCCTTTTCAGCCATTCCAAATATCTGCTCCATAACCACATGAATTATAGAAACACATCCAAAAACAAGAAAAACTAAATAATCAAATAACACCCAAAAAAACAAATTTAAACTTGGAACCACATTGGGGTATCAAATTAACAACATCAACCACCAGATCAGTTTTACCAGAATTGGAGGAAGAGAAAACAATGCCTACCTGTTCTTTATCAAAGGCAGAGGGCGAGATGTTGGAAGCCATTGTACCCTGAAAATCCCCTAAAAAATAAAATGATGAATTCAGATCACGAAAATCAAGGATTACAGGAAGACAAGAAAGTTTTCTGAATATTCAGAACTAAAATATACGATTGAAGTTTGATAAGAGATTTTTGTGCAACTTAATAGTATCAGGTTAGTAAACAACACTGTGAGTGTGTGTAATATCAAATTCTTTAAATGAATTTGTATATACTATTCGATATTTCTATATATTATAGTCTTCATTTATTATCTTAATTATTTTGAATAAATAATTATTGCTTAGGGAGATGGGATGTGTTGAGGTTATTGATGTTGTACCATGAGACTATTGGACTATAAGACAACATCAGTAAGATGATAGGCTATTAGAATTGGATTAGTGCTGAAGGGTTGAGATAATTTGGATAAGAGAGAGCATCACCATGTAGATTTTCATTATTTCTAATAGATTAAACCAAAGACGAGAACAAGAACAACTAAACATGTAGGGTTTCTTAATAACCTCCAAAAACTTGGAACAAAATGATTGAGAAGCAAATGAGTCATAGCACTAATTTATTGATTGAGTCATTCACCATTCCACCTATCAGGTCCTAAACTTTCCCATTATGTGAAATTTAGGCCAATAGAAACAATGTGAACTGAAAAGGTTTTCAAAAAGGCCATTAACTAAAGTTTAGGCCAGTACCAATATATCCTACAACCCAAATTCGAGGCTAAAATCCCCAACTAACTTGGGGAAATCATTCAACTCCATTCTCATAGACATAATTTTTTCAAACTTAAGGATTGAAATCCTAACAAGTTTGTAAGTACATGCATAGGTGACACTGAACAACAAAGAGATTAAAAAGGGTGAACATCACAACATCAGCAGCTCGATGATGGAAAACTGAATAACAGAACAAAGATTAAGTAACATTCCAATTGAAAGTTAAGGTTCCTGTCCCCCTTTTTCCCTCCTAATCTAGAGTGAGTCACACACGATTTTTCTTATAAAAAAAAACGCTGCGTTAACAAATTCGGTCTTCAATTCCAAATCCCTTACGCTTTGAAGAAAGCGGAGTTGAGGAAACAATGAAAAGAATATGAGAAAAAGAAACTTACAATGGGCCGAGTTGAAGTGTTGAATCTCGATTCACAACACAACACACAGAGGCCGAGAGGGTTAACAAAGACAGAGAGAGAGAGAGCGCGAACAAGTGAGAAGCTTAGGCTAGGGTTCAGAAAAGATGAAGAAAAAGTGATAAAATTGTGGAAGAATGAACTGAAGAAGAATAGTTTATTAATTATATAATTGATGTTTTTAATTATAATTAAAAGTTTAATTAATTATTAAAAATTCAATCATTTTTTAATTATTTAATAAGAAGATTTAAATATATTTTTTATCCTTTGAGTATTTTTTTCGTCTTTTAAATTTAAAATTATTTTTTTAGTCTTAAAATGGATAAAATATTATTTTTAATCTTTCTGTTGTGAATCTATGATTCAAATAAAAAATAACAAATTTAAAATATGATTTTTGATGATTAAAAATTATCATAATTAAATCATTAAAAATTCATCAACTGATTTAATTAATATTGTTGATGTTAAGATTGCAGTAAATAATTGTTTGAAATTGTCACCAACATAAAAAATTAACGTTCTCAATTTAAAATGTGCATGTAGATCCGCATCATTTTTCCTTTCTGCGCCTTTTGGGCTGTTTAACGTAATTTTGGTGCTGGATGTGGCTAAATCATGGGGTCATCTTTACGTTTGAGGGATTAAAAAACATCAGTCTAAATACTGATTGATTTATGTAAGTACAACTACCCTGCAATATTTTTTGCATGTATAATTGAATTGTACGTATACCACAGTAATAATAAATTAGCAGACGCAAGACCAACTACAACTCCCACATTTCCACTCTTTCTTTTTGGCAATTTCAGTTCTGGAACACATTTTTGCAAAGCAAGGGAATCTGTAATCTTGTGTGCTTGGAATAAGAGGTTTTATAATGATTCATTCCAAACCAAAATTAGGATAATATTGCTTCATGTTCTACTTTGATGCTAAGAAAATTTCACTTTCACAAGATGAGACTTAAACCTAACAATTATGTAGCTAAATTTCTCTCCTCTCTTTCCGTCTTGTCCTTGTAATAAATTTGAAACTTGCATGTTCGCTTGCTAAAGAGGGAGGCAAGATCTTTTGAGCTTTGCACCAAACGCTGGTTCTTAAAAGGACATCTACGGAACATAAAATAGGTTTTACAGAAGCTCAACAACAAGGGCAGATGCACCACCTCCACCGTTGCAAATGCCACCAACTCCGTACTTCCCATTCTTCTGCTTCAGTACCTGCAGGTGATGACTTTTAGATTAACTTAATGGAAAAATAACATTCAGAATTGCGGAAAGATCCATACATAGAAAGTCACAATTATAAGTTACTTAAAATATTAGATGATCACTGAAAAAAAATCTTATTTTGTGTTGTAATACCATTCATATAAGATCAAATGATCAAGATTTGTTCATTTCACTCTCACAATAAACTACTTCCCCAGATTGTCAATGTAATTTATTAAAAATATAGAAAGAAAAAAGGAACAAAATAATAAAATTATTACATTATCTTTTTGAATAATTGAACATAAGGAATTTAAATAATTAAACTAAGAATTTAAGAGATGAGCACTATGATAGACTTTTTTTATACAAACACAAGGCAATCTTTCAACATGCATGCTATTATATATTGTAAAATAATCGAAGTTATGAACTGAGCACATACCCCCAAAAGTGTCACCAGAATGCGAGCACCACTGCAACCAAGAGGATGACCCAGTGCAACAGCTCCACCGTGTAAGTTTACTTTTTCCTGCAAAATAATAGTTACTTGAGTAAAAGAAATAAATGGAAGGGTACATCCATTAATGGTCACAATGAAGCTAAATTATGGATTATAGACAAATTTTAACATGTTCTGCACTGTGCAAAGAGGGGTTCTGGACCTACAACAGCATGCACTCTTCAAGACAGACAATTGGAAATAGTTTATTATACATACACTAAAGGATTACAACTTTCACACAGTGACAAGGGGAAAAACTCACCGAGTTAAGTCCAAGAAGTTTCTGATTTGCAAGAGCCACAACCTACAGACAGCAATAAGAAGAATTAAAATTCACGGCATCATGAGTTGAAAAATGACTACAATTAAAAATGACATGAAATCCTACCGCAAAGGCTTCATTAATTTCATAAAAATCAATTTGCGAAGTCTCCAACCCTGCCTTGGCAATAGCTTTGGGAATGGCAAGGGATGGAGCTGTTGTAAATAACTCTGGTTCCTGCACAGCTCAACCTCATATGAATATGAAATTATACTAATAATACATCAAACACTAGAAATAATGTGAATAAAATGATTTTTTCTACTTCTTATTTTTTATAGTCTGAAGATGTAGTTCATATTTAAAATATATTTTATGTACCTGAGCAGCATCAGCATATCCAGTGATTTTTGCAATAACTTGAAGCCCAAGCTTCAGTGCCTTCTCTCCACTCACCAAAACTAGTGCAGCGGCACCATCACTGTTAGCAAGAGCATTTTCATTCACACACACACACACACTAGGAAAAAAGTTAAGCAAATTTCAATAATATATTAACCTTATGCTGGAAGCATTGCCAGCAGTAACAGAACCTCCAGTCTCCTTGAAACTTGGCCGAAGTTTGCGTAACTTGGCAGCATCAAACTGGCATAGGAAAAGGAAAATATAACAATATATTGATTTGTATTCAACTGCAAGTATACACAAAACTAATGACTATAGTAACTAATTTGCAGCTAGAAGTAACATACATATAAATGTTGTTCATGTGAAGAGAAATTTTTTTATAAATTCCAATCCCCACTCTTGATTAATTATTAACCTTAATGGAAGTATTTAGAAAAGATATCATGCGATATCTATATTCTCATGCTTAGAAAACCTATAAAATTTTAATACTCAGGTATTATTGGGTAAACATGCGTTTTCGTAGGCTCACCATATTTATACAAGAACAAGTATTTACAATGGTTCAAGTTATTTATATGGTTACCTTTCCTAGGCCTTCGTCCTTATCAACAACTGTTGATGGTCTTCCCCTTCCACCAGAGACTTCAACTGGAGCAATTTCCCATGAAAAAGCACCACTTTCTTGGGCAGCAATTCCGCGTTCAAAACTCTGAACTGCATAGTTATCCTGAGGGGAAAACAGAGACGTCAACAAAAAATCTACAACAATGGTCCTGCCGAAACCTTTCTGAACGGAAATTAATCATAAAATACCTGGTCATCTCTTGTTAATGCATGGTTATCTGCACATAGCTCAGCACAGACTCCCATGCCAACATCCTTATAGACATCCCACAAACCATCTTTCAACATCCCATCAACAAGTGAATCATGTCCAAGGCGTGATCCTTTCCTGAACTTTTAGTATTGAATCAGTTTATTTCAACACAAGAACTAATCATAAGGAGAGTGTTGAATAAAAGGCAATATTGACCTTGCTTCAGCCAGGTACTTGGGTACATTAGACATGCTTTCCATACCACCAGCCACAACAACATCATTTATGCTTAATTGAATACTCTGTGCAGCAAGCATTGCAGCTGCAATAACCAGAACAAGTTTAATATCCTTTTCCTATATTTTTTAAACAAAATACAAAGAAACAAATAGAATTAATTTTATAATAAACAAACCTTTCATTCCTGATGCACAAACTTTGTTAACAGTAGTACAGATTACTGAATTGGATATTCCTGCTCCAAGAGCAGCTTGTCTTGCAGGAGCTTGCCCCAAATTAGCACTAAGAACATTCCCGAAAAATACTTCTTCCACAAGGGATGGATCAACATTGGCCCTTTTAAGAGCAGCTGCAGATGAACGAAAAATATGTAAACACAAATAATTCAAATGCAATGTAATAAGCACTGACATAGGTTTCCAAAGACATAGTTACCTTCAATAGCTATAGAGCCTAGCTTGGTGGCAGATAGAGATGACAGGGTACCAAGAAATCCACCCATTGGTGTACGTGCAACACCAACAATGCAAACATCTATAGAAATCAAACATATGAAGTCAACTAGCAAATAAAAGGGTATAAAAACACTCTCTATATATAAAAGCCAAAATGTTTGATGAAAGACCTCTTGGCTTGATTGAATCTGAAGATGCTGCTGCTACTGGAGCCATTGATGGATGAAAATGGAATCTGCAATCCAAAAGATTAAATACGGACACATATAGGTATAATTCTCAAGCTAACATGCAAAATCTTTGAGAACAAATTCCATGTACGATCAGAAAATGCATAGCAGAAATTGATCCCATAATATTTAACCATTCAGAAATTTGAAAAGAAAAGAAGCAGGTGGAGATTATAGGAATGTTCCTCCTAGGTTGTTTCTGATATAAATAGAAAAATAGGAACAGATAGTAAAGCAAAAATGATAGTGATGTGGTCGTAAGAGAAACGCGGATCTGATAAAGTGTTGAGCAAAGAAGAAGCTTACGAGAGATAGCTCGGCTGTCGTCGTTCCAAAACCAAGGACAAGTGAAGAATGCTCCCACCGTGTTGCCGAGCAAGCCAAAATCAATTTGCCAATTACTCTTCTTTTTCCCAAGTTTTTCTGCTCGACCATGATTCATGAATATGATTCAATAAACAAGTTACACGATTTTTATTTTTTTTAAATTTAAAAATAATAATGTTCACTATTTAGTAATAAAATTTGAATCTTCCAACCCAATCCCATCAATTTTTAAATTAATTGTTTCTTTTTTTTATTGGTGTGTGATTTATTGAATGCCAACACCCCTAGTTTTTATAATATTATATAATAATAAATTAACTTTTACAATGGTTATCTTTTATGTCATATTTATTATCATGATTTTTTATTGATTAATATTATAAAAAAATTTAAAACTTAATTTATAAAATGATATGATGATAAATATGACATAAAAAATAATTATTATAAAAATCAATTAATTTATTATACACTAAAAAAAATCCTTTACATTAACTTTTTTTAGACTATTTACTTCAATTTGTTTCTTTTCCTCTCTTTTTTTTTCTTACATTCTTTTGGCTTAGGCGACTATGTTAATTTACGGTCGATAACGTAATGATGTTACCAAGAAAGGCAACACAATTGTTTGATAGCATTCTGATTAAGGTGTGTAAAAAAAGCTTTGCTAAGATAGATAAAATTCATTTTGATTTTGTATAAAAGAATTATTTTTAAATTTCCGGTTGAAAAATATCTTCATGCACATGAAAAAAATCGATTACAATGGTGTCTTCTTAAAAATAAATTGATGATTAGTTTAAGGTAATTTCATATACAAGAGTGATTAGTGAATTGGTGATGTTGTTGGTACAGAGCACTGTGCGTGGGGAGCAAAGGCAAGTAGTTGAATAGAGATGATAAGTTAATTAAATTTGGAATCCGGTGCATGCGATGTACACTAATTGTTTTTTTATTTTTCGTATAAAGTCACACGTGCACTCTCAGAGCCACCTACCAATAAACTAAACTAAGTGCATACATATAAACTGTAGGCCTAAAATTAGTTCTGTCTGCTTGGGGTGGAATATCATTTGGTTTACCAGTGTCACATTAAAAATACCTAACATACAAATTTTGTAATTGGAATGAATAAGAAATTAAGTCACATAAGATTCATTGGAAGTTTTGAAATAGGTGATTTGTATGGGTGGATAGTGTTAAGCTTGATCTAGCATAAGAGATACATGACTTGTTTGATATCTATGATCATAACCCCTACATAATTTGTTTATATTTAGTATTAACCAGGTCATTCAAAATGATCCGTCAAGTAACAAATAACAATTATGTGATGGAGTACCCAATCAATTGCTTATCAAGTTTAGCTATTAAAAGGATTTGAAATACACGGTTTAAAGCAATTTACCTAAAGGCCTTTTTTTTGTGTTTGATAAGATTTTTGAGAAGTTTATAAGTTTATTCGACTAATTTATAAATTATTTTGATCAGATAAATTAACTAATTTAAAAGTTTTTAATTTTTCAGTTCCTAATTTATGTCTTATGAACTTTCACTTAGCTTATAACATGTCTTTAAAGGAATGGTGGATGTTCTAGTGAGAATAAAGTCTTACAATGAGAATAAAGTCTTACAATTTGTTTGGTAGCTATGAATAAATAAATAAAAGAGGGAAAATAAAAATAAATGAGAAATATGAGTTGTTACAAGAGAGAAGAGAAATAGAAAAATGTGAAATACACATCTTTCTTTTTCTTTGCTTAACCATAGGAAAAGAACATTAAACTACTTAGAAATGAGAAAGTATGACAATTAATTGCCGTGAAAAATAATTGATTCTAAATAGTAAGAGGTTTAAATATCTTTTTTATCATTCTAATTAACATTTTTATTTTTGTTTTTACCCCTATAAATTTATTTATTTTTTATTTAGTCTTTATAGAATATGTTAATTATATTTTTTATTTTAAAATCACTTTAGATAATAGTTTTTTACGGTTCAAAATATTTTTTATAGTTAAAAGTGTTATTTAAAGTACTTCAAAGATCAAAAAATAAAATAAACATATTTTATAAAGATTAAAATGATTTTTTTATGGTGACAAAAAAAAACTAAATTACAAGCAAAAAATATATTTAAGACATAATAAGATTGATTTATTGTGTTTTTTTTTGACACATTATTTCCTTATTTCTCTTAAATCAAATACTGATATTTCAGATAGATGAATTAAGCTTCCCTACATTTTTGCTTCTTGAGCATTGTTTTTTTTTTTCATTTCTGGTTTTGTAATTTTTTTCGTTTTAATTCCTATAAGATGTGATTATTTTATTTTTTATTTTTCAAGTACTTTAGACAATATTTTATAACTGTTTAATGTATTTTTTTTACTGTTTATCTAAAATACTTTAAAAATAAAAAACAAAATATCATAATTTATAATGACTAAAAAAAATTTACAAAAAAAATTAAAAAAAATTACATGATCAAAAATATATTTAAATCTTTAAATTAATTTTAATTTTATTTTCCTATTTTTATTTATTCTATCTCTCACTTATTATTGTTTTCTCCTTACAAACACACCTGGAAGATTGCACAATTATTCAAGTTATGGAAGAACCCCAAGGGGGATAAGCGTCCACATTCGCCCACACCAAGAATAACTTTAATTTAATTGAGAATCTTAATTGCAGGTCCTATAAATAAACAGTCACCCCAGGCATTTGTTTGTGGGTAGAGATAAACCCTAACCTTGTGAGGAGGAAAGTGAGACAAACCAACTTGATTGATTTCCGATACTAACCAATCTCATATTGATGTAATTTATGCTTCCATTGTGGGATTATGATAAATGCGGAAAGGACCAGTGGGAGGAATCTGTCTGAGAAATTGTAGCCATTGAAAGTGTTGAAGCATTCGGAGCCTGCTTTTAATTTGATTTGCTTGGGGACAAACAAAGTTTTAATTTGGGGGTTTTGACAACTGCTAAATAATTGTATTTTGATAATAGAAAATAAGGCAAAATTGTCTTTAAAAATAATTATTTAGCAGTTATTTGCGCTTAAATATTAAAGAATTGATGTTTTGTTGAATTTTGGCTGCAGATATAAAAATTGGAGGTGTAACAAGCAAAGAAGCAAGAAAAATTGAAGAATATAAGAAAATCTAAAGCAGGCCCAGCCCAATACGTGCGCTGAGCGCGCGTCACGCGCTAAGCCCGCGATCCAACAGAAGCTCGCGCTAAGAGCCCACTTGAGCCGCTATAAACTATACATAGAGAGCCAGCCCAAGGGACAAAAGACACCACGACAGAACCCTCTCCTAGGGTTTCATTTACTCCCTCTCTTTTTTTTCACCCATTCTCGTTGTAAAACCGGTCATGAGCCCCACCTAGACGCTCTCGGGAAAGGATAACTTCTGATAGAACAAGAAGAGAAGAAAAGATATCATAATAAAATCATTGCTAGGCATAGAGTGATTGCATTATGCTTATGCGTCAAAGCAAACATCTAGAATTAGAACTTCATGGCATTTGAGGGATAGATAAGTAAAATAGGCTTGCCATTTTTTTTTTATCTAAATCTTTTATCTTTCTTATCTTTCACTTCTCTAATCTTCTTCCTTTTTTTTTTTTTTTAATTTTATCTTTAATCTTTTCCTTTATCTTCTAATTTTATCTTTTCTTATCTTCTATCTTTTTCTATTTTTTATTTTAAATTTATTATCTCTTAGGTTGTAAATTGGGTTTGCATTAATATAAGTACAAACAAAGTCCCTGTGGATTCGACACTCGGACTTCCTTGTGAAAAGTTGGTACACTTGCTAACCTAGTCAACAAATTTTTGGCGCCGGTCATTGTCTTTCTCAATTTTGGGTGAAAAAAAAATCTGGGAAAGAGAAATAGAAGGAAGGACGAATAAAAATATGGTAGTGTGATGTAAAAAGAATCAAAATAAATAAAATGGAAGAAAAAACGTCTAAAAAAAATTTTAATTATCTATGCACTTTACACGTTTTTCTCCTCTAATTAAAAATTAACAATTCCATGACAAATTAACCATTATTTTTTAAAATAAAATAATTGATTATCTGAATTATTTTAATTAGAAAAAAGACAAATAATATCAGTTTTCATACATACTTTACCTGATCTTTCTTTTATGAACGAACTTTCCTTTTTTATGAACGAACTTTCCTTAGCTGATGAGTTTTATTTCTTAAACGCATCTTGTTTTGGTCCTCACTGTCTAAAATAAAAATAGCATAATGCAGCTAAAGAACCCTATTTTATAAAATCAAAAGTTATTTAAGATTAATTTTGTTTTTGTTCGTCATGATATTAATAAGAAATATTTACGGTTGGAATTAGTAATTAATTTATGTCAAAAACCATAAATATACCCAAAGTGAATATTTCTTTTATTTTTATATATAAGATTCAATTATCAAATTTATTAAGATTAAAAAAAATATTAACTTAGTTAATAATAATAAATTTATTTAAAATTTATATTTTTTTAAAATTATCCTTATCATTGATATTTTTTTCTCTTCTAATGAGTTATCAATACATTTTCTTTATTTTTATAATGAAAAATATTTTTAATCTAAAAAAAATTACTACAAAAAATATTATAGATTAAATTTTATAAAAAAATAAATAATATTTTAAATAAACAAAAAAGGTATTTACTTATCGAAATAATTTATTTCATTTCCAACCTGATTTAAATACTACCTTAGCCTACGAACCAACTGCTGAGGACCCACAACCATGCACTTATTTCGTTCACTTCCTAGGAAAATCCAGTTGCAAACAGGAACAGAAGTTGCTTAAGTCAATAAATAATTGATACGTGAGTCATTTAATGTTATTTTTGCAACCACATATCACTTTTTTAACGAGAAATACAGAAGCAAAATATGGATAGGAGTTTGCTTAAGTAAACAAATAATTGATACATCAGTCATTTATTATCTTGCAACCCCATGTCACTCTCTTGCACGTAGGTTTTGGCTATATTTTGTTTTTTATAATTTTCATATTTTTTAATATTTTTATTCTTGCTCGGACTGTTAACCCATTTACTGAGATAGATTTTGTTTAATCATATTTCATCCTAAAATAATTATCATCCTAAGTTATTTTATATAAATTAAGAAAAAATAATAAAAAAAATGAAAAAAATAATAATTTTATAAAATTAATCTTACATCATTAATTTATTTTTAAATTTTATAGTTGATTATTAAATATATAAAAGTATAAGTGAAAAAAATAATTAATATTACATTAAAAAAAATTAAAATAATAATTATTTTGGATTTTTTTCTTAGGAGTAGATATATTACGGTCCAACACAAGCTTTACCACTTTATGATCTTTTTGACGGAGTGTACTTAGAAAACTATATGATTTTTTTCTCTGTCTTGAAGCCATGAAATGCCTTGTATTGTAGTGACATCATATCCAATCATGTTTCTTTAAACTTCGTGAAATTTGCTATGCTTGTGTAATTAAAAAGATTGAACGATTACAAATTACAAATAAGAAAATGAAAATGAGGACAACTTTACACAAGTTTGAAAGAATTGAATTTGTTGGTAACCATTTATATCATTTTCTCAAACTTATCAAGCATTTTTACCCTTTGCATGGATCTGACAAATAGTGTCATAAAAATACCTGCACATCGAAATGCTATATCTATCAGCCTTAAGAATAATTTGAACATGATTAGACAATAACTTGAGAGAAAGCTTTATAATATATAGTCACCTGCACCAATGAAAGATCCATTCGCAATAGTTATGTTGCCTTGGCTGCTCAGAGTGATACCAAGATTTAGCAGAGTTGCTCCTAATACGGTATACATAGTTGCCATTTGTAAAGCCGTTGCTTTCCGAGCAGCTCTTTCAGACTAGCAAATCAAGTTAAATAATTTCAAATTTACAAAACAAAAGTTCCAGAATAACGACCTCCGAATTAGAAAATTGTTCTCATTAGGAAAATGCTTAGAAATACTTGGTCACACATAGCATACACCATGTGAAGAAAAATAAAGATTTAACTATTCAATTGGTCATTATGATTATCTTCATTTTAAGTTGTAGTCCTTATATGAAAAAATTTGTAAGCTTTAATCATATAAAAGTTACATTTCTGTTTGCTAACACTAGAGTCCGGAGAAGTTTGTTGGACGATATACAACTGTTAATAGACACTTTTTGGCGATAATAAATTGCTACAAAAAAATTGTAGAGACTAAAATTTATAATTTTCTAGCATAAGAATTAAAATAAAAAAATGGGGTAAACGATAAGAATCAATAAATAAATAAACTGACCTCAAGCACTCGTACCCGAAGTTTCAGATCCCCTGCCTCAAGTTGCTTTGTAAACTCTTCTATTCTTTGAACTCTGTATGGCATAGACATGGTATAGGTTGTAGCCTAAAAGCATTATACGAGGCAGCGTTATCAATTAAAGTGGATGCACATTAATTGCACAATGCCATAAATAAATGGGATTTTTCTATTATAAGGAAACATCATCCGGAACAAAGGTAAAGGTGTGGTACATCATCTGCTTGCTTTCTTATCTCCTCCACAAGCTGTGGCGCAGTGCGCTGCTTTTGCCTTATCTCTAAAAGCTCCTGTAACGTAGTGAAATGTATGAGCATGCATTTTAATGCACTATGAGAACAATATTTGTTCATGGACGATATGAACTTCGAACCTGTGCGTAGGGTGTAGCAATCTTAGCAAAGGAGAAATTTGGATTGAGTGTGTAACCTATGCCTGTCAGAAAAAATGAAATAAATAGATGATGAAGAAATACAAAGAACTAACTAACATATATCCTTTTGCTGTTTTCTTTACTTATTTCAATAAATTTCAAATTTATACATATTTTGATCAACTTAACATTTAAGCTTATAAGTAAGTTCATAAGAATTTATTGGATATGTATTTAATTTGGTTGTTTACTTAAATGTGTCTTAAATCAGTTAATTTTTTCCCAAGAAAGGATGGGGAGGTTACCATCTTATAATGCATATTCTAATGTGAAATCAATAATAAACGTTAGGACATGTTTAAATTTTTAGAAAGAATGGCCACCAAAGAGATAAAGATAGAGAGGGACAGTAAGAGAATTGAGAAGATGCAAACCTTCAAGTGTTGAAAACGCCCTTAGAACAAAGGCAAAGGTGGATGGAAAACGGAATGGTTGGTCTTGTGCTATTGCAAATAAATCCTGCCACAGAAAGCCCTCAATAATCAATAATAACGTGTGGAGTAGATTCTCTAGATACCAAGAGAAAACAATGATTCTCCACCTTCAGCTTAATCTTTAGTTCGATTGAAACAAACACTCAAACTATTATGAATTCATTGATCCAATATAACAATGTTAACAAACCTCCCCGATTGCAGAAAGGGTCTGCTCCTGATCTGGTGCCTGGCTTAGCAAGTGGTCCAGGAAAAACTGCACAGATCTCCTCACCTGGAAAATAAATTTATCATTTATGAGGTCAATCAAGTGTCAAGACACAAATCAGAATATTTGAAAAGCAGTAGTTGACATTCTTACTGATGACAGGTCCCCAGTAGGTTGGAGGGCTCCGAGCTCTATAAGGCGTTGCATAACCTGCATCATTGTTTCTTGTATAGTTGTATGTTTGTAAAAGTGTGAAACAGGGACACTTAAGTTGATCAATTCAAGTTATGAGCAACGCCAAATTCTTTTTTGCTGGATTGAAATTTACAATTGTAATTGTGCTTAGGCAAAAGCCGTTTTATGTCATTGTGCTTGTTTGAGTTAATTGAGGCAAACTGAGAAAGTTACAATGAAATTGAACAATGGATATCAATTAAACACTTACCAAAATAGCATATCATGATATCAGATATTGATTTCTTATTAGTAAAAAAAAAAACAATATGGATTTAAATAATCTAAGCGTAGTACAAATCAAGACCTTTTTGGCATCTTTTTCATACATAGCATAGAAAAGTTCAAGCAGTCTCTCCCGGGTAAAAGATTTGATCTCTCCCATCATGCCAAAGTCATAATAAATAATCGCTTCGTCCACATCAATAGCAAGATTTCCAGGATGAGGATCGGCATGAAAGAAACCTGTTTTCAATATCTGTAAGGTAAAAAAAAAATGATTATTTATCAACTCAACTTTTTTAGCTACAAAAGTGATGGTAACACCTATCTTCAAGTGACAATTCATTCTTCAATTTTTTATTTTAATATAGGTAGAGGCATTTTACTTATTCTGAGTAACAAAACGAAAACCATATTCAACATCAGATATTACTATTAGATCGTGATTAGGGAGAACCAAGGTGGTGCACCTGAATCAGGTATGCCTCAGTAGCACGTGATGAGATACGTAATCGATCATAACCACGCGAAGTTAAGGTATCCACATAGTCTATTTTGATACCTGTCCCAGGAGTAAAACCAAAGATAGGAGCAGTTGAAAAATATGTTCTCTACCATAATGTCATACACAATATATCACTTTCAAGAGAGAATTATTAGCTCCCACATATACAATATATTATTTCTCATAATACCATAATGTCAGACAATTAAAATGAGAAACAAGGCACATGGCATTAGTTAAGATGAAAACCTGGTACATACTCCATGGTCAACACCTTTAATGCAGTATAATCCCAATATACCAGCTACAACAAAAGAAATGGAGATGTGATCAAAATCCAATTTTTTACAAGACATTAAAAATTTATACAGTTTATAATGGGATGATTGTGTTGCAGCAAGAAACATACAGGTATCCGAACCCACTTTATGTTTCTAAAATCTCGGCGGAACCTGTCAGCATTCTTTCCTTCATTTATATAATCAATTTCTTGATACAAAATACTGCAAAGTAGCATGAACAGCACAATAAAAATTAAGGCATTGGAAACTAAAGTAATGAAGAGAAGGTGAAATGCAATGAACATAATTTAACATATGCTTTGCTTCATGAAATATTGATAACGATGTACTTCAATGCTTATTACTTACGTTTTACATTCTTCATATATTCCAATCCAATCTCTAAGTGGACCACCAAAAGTTTCACTTCTCTGAAAATACTCAGCAATCAACTTTAAGTTTTCTGGACATAACAAACAAGCAAACTTGTGAGAGTAACAAACAATAAAATAGTAATCCTTAAACCCTAAACAAAAGTATTCACTAAAATAGTAATCCTTAAACTCTATGCTGCTATGCATAAATAAGTCTTGGCACCAGATGGTAAAGTTTTTTGTCAATGGCACAAACAAAGTAACCACTACTTACTCAAATCAATGTCGAACAGCTTCTTCAGACCAGGCCTTTGAACTTTGATGACTACTTTTTCTCCATTATGCAGAATAGCACGATGAACCTACAGATAGGCTCCTCCAAAATTGATGTTACTATACTAAGAACAACATTAATAAGCTATTATCATGGTCTACAAGATGGGAGAAGTTAACGTTCTAGTTTGTTCTAATAATGAACAAAGCCACATGCCAACGACACTAGGATATTATCATGTTATATTTATCAAATTTTGACCAATTCGAATAAAGCTACAAGTTCTTAACAATATGAAAAGATCCAGTGTATGAAAATATAAGGTCAAATTAGATTGATCCTTTTTTCCGTACATAAAGTCAGTTTACATTTTGACCCATGCATAATAATGGCTGTAAAGTAATTGGTAAACGCTTTCACGCAGGGGTTAAATTGTGAGTCTTTTTAATGTAAGGATCAAAATGAAAAATATCAAGTATTAGACCAAATTTTTAATTGAACCAAAATAATAAATGCAATGTAATGAGCAGGGCTTGGTTGAATCACCTGACCGAGACTAGCAGCAGCAATTGGCCGATCTTCAAACTCCTCAAATAATATGTTAATGGGAGCTCCCAATTCACTCTCAATGAATTTTCTTGCTTTCTTAGGAGAGAAGGCAGGAACCATGTCCTGTATAATGTTATATTAAGAATTACTTTCTGGTCTTGAATATAGAAAGAAAAAGAAAACTCATGTAAATTGATTAAAAATGTTAGTTCATTTTATTTAACAAAGTTGTTTTCAAAATATTTTTTTATTTAATTGAGATTTTATTTTCAATAATTCTTTATATCAAATTTGAATAAGGGATAGTCTAAGAGAGATTTTTTTGAAATAAATAAGTAAAATTAAATTATATTAACAAACTTTTTAAATTAACATGAACTATTTTTTTGCTTATATTCTTTTAACAAAAAAAGGGGAATCTATACATTAATGATGAATCTGAAAATGAGAAAAACAAAATCTACAGAAATACCTGCAATTTTGCGAGCTCATCCACAAATTCACGTGGAAATAGATCTGACCTTGTTGATGATAACTGGCCAAGTTTAATGAAAGTTGGACCAAGCTGCAATACACGCTCTCTTAACCATGAGGCAGTTTTCCGCCTTCTGCTTTTCTAAATAAAATATTAAAAAACTTCAGGTCAGCAAACAGAAACATGACCAATTGAATAATAATAAAAACACTTGTAATTTATTTCCACCAGCTATGAAATATGAATACATAAATAAATGCAAATACGGCCAAGGAAAATAGTATTTTATTTTTGGCAAGAAACGAAAAGAACCTACGTACGTACCTGCTTTGCCTCTGTGAAACCTCTCAAATATGCCCATTTTGCATTGTCCAACAGAATCCGAATACGCAAAGAAGCCACAAAAGACCAAACATCAATAGATCTCTGCCAGGAACTGTAATTTTCATTGGCCCAACTGAAACCTTCATCTGTGGCTAAAACCTTTAGCTCTTCCAATGAGCTTCTAGATTTCATTGTCTTGCTCAAGGCTGGGATACCATTTTTTCTCACTACCTTTGAAGTTGCTGAACCATTATTCACTGTCTTCTCTAACATTGTCTTTCTTTTCACTAACTCATTTGTTCCATACTCTGAGGCGGCAGGCATTTCTGTCTGTCGCATTTTCACGAGTAACCTATGAAATTGATTGTTCCCTGTGGTCCTTTCATTCTTTGACAATTTTTTAACCGAAATTGAGCCTGAAAAACTAAGATTGTCCAGTGTTCTTCTTTGAGTTGCCAACTTCGTATAGACGTGACAATAACAACCTTGCATTGCCATTGTTTCTGTCATCTAAGATGAATTGAAGTCACCTTAAAAACAAACACAAGGATAAACGGTAAGAAAAAGAGATAGCGCATGACAAGGTCAGATATTTCAAGGTGTTGCAATTTCAGAAGCTTAATTTACAGGACTCGAAGTACGAGATATTTGGAATTAGCCCACATGCAGATTCAGCACCTTAATTATGTTAGGGTGAAACCAATTAGATTAAAGTGTTAAAAAAGAAAAGAGAGAGAAGAAAAGAAAGCGTGTCATCCAAAATTCTGATACCTAAAATGGGGACTTTAACCAAAAGGGGTAAATTTATTAAGATTTTTTTTATTTGGAATCAATTTTAAATTATTACTGAAAGCAGAATAAACTGCATTATGATTTCTGACTTAAAAGTTGTAATATTTTTAATCGAAGGTGTAAAAAAATTTAAGATTTTAATTAATTTTTTTATGCCTTCAAAATTTTATATGTTTTGTTTTTTTATTTTTAAACTTATGACTTTGAAGTCATTTTTTTTTACGTTTAAAGTTTTTTGTTTTAGGATTATTTATTTACTTTTATTTTTTCTTTTGCTTTCAATTTTTTTTAAATTATAAATATTTTTAATTATTTAATTATTAAATAAATATTTTTAATTTTACTTGCTATTAGTTTTATTTAATATCTTGTTTATATTTTTTATATGATTTTTTTAGTATGTTATATCTTTTTTAATATTGTTTTAATTAAAATATTTTATATATTTTTAATATTATTTAGTTTAATATATTTTTTATATTTAAAATTTAGATAATTTTTTTAATAATATTATTGAATTTGATTTTTTTTGTAAATGAAATAAAAAAAAATTAACATAATGATATTTAATATATTTTTTTAATATTTGTTTTATTTTAAATACTTATTTTTAAAAACTAAAATTTTAAAATAAACATTAAAATATATTGTTACAAATATTAACTTATAATTTATGAAATAATATTATTTATTTTTTATAAAGGAATTTACTATTAACAACATCTAATAATTTAGTAATAAAAATAGTAGTTAAATTAAAAATAACATAATACACTAATATAACATAAATAATACAATTAAAGAAAAATATAAGAAGTAAAAACTATATTAATCGTCTACTTGTTTGTATTGACAAATATTATACTTATGTTAAAAAAAATACATAATTTTTATTTAAATGTCTTGAATTTTTAAATTTACTTGTTTTAAAATCTTAAATTTAAGTATTTTATATTATTTCTTTCATTTAAAAAAATTAAATTCAATAAAATTATTAAAAATGATCTAAATCTTAAACATACAAAATATATTAAAAAAACATTATTAAAAAATTATATAAAATATTTTAAATAAAAAAATATTAAAAATATATATAAGATATTAAATAAAACCATATAAAAATTATATACAATATATTAAATAAAATTAATAACAAGTAAAATTAAAATATTTATTTAATAATTAAATTATTAAAATTATTTGTAAATTAAAAAAATTGAAAGCAAAACAAAAGAAAATACAAATAAATATAAAAATTTAAACGTAAAAAAAAATATATATGATTTTGAAGTCATGAATAAAAAAACAAAAAGTCGTAATAGATTTTTATATTTTAACTCAGGAATGGTAACATCAATTAGGACCTATCTCATTTTTTTAATAACTTAAAATCTAAGAAAATTTAAAAGTCCCCTAAAATGGAACTGGCAGCAAGGTGGTAGCCTCATCATATACTAGGGTTGAACTTGGTGAAACATGATTTTGATGCAAAGAAAGAAAATTAAAGGTTGCTAATGGGGAATATGCATCATCAGTCATGACCAACTAACCAATCAAACATAAAACCGATGGATTCCATTACAGGTAAAATCAAACTAAACATGCTGGCAATTTGTAATCGTATTAAACACGAGAGACAACAACAATATTGTATCAACTCAATACAGCAACAAATATTCATTTGGTCTTGAACAAATTAGTTGAGCAACTGGCATGAAACTTGAACAAACTTAGCATGGAATCAAAATTATGGTACCTGTTGCCTCTTTACTTGAGCGAATACAGATTCAGCAAACCTTGGCAGTTACCAGCATACTTACACTGAGATTTTTCATCATTTGCCTTGTACCAACAACCACCAGAAGGAAAAAATGTTAGTATATTATATACGCGGCCAAAGGCAAAATAAGAATGAAAGAGGTACAAGGATGTTGTTGCTTCTAAGTTTCAAACCGAACAGTGCAAGTAACTGACTTTTGATTCAGTTTCGGTGTTAACGACAAAATCGGAAAGAAGCCACACGGTGTGCGTGTAAGGCTCTACTATCTTTTAAAGTCTTTCACTGTTTGCCAATAATCATTAATTGCGTCCTTCTTGTCTAAGCCACAAATGTCATAAACCTTATTTATTCTTCTAACTATTAACCTAACTATGTCACGCTATTATTCTTTTTTTTTTTTTAAAAATATTAAAATGTAATTATATTAATCTTTTAAGTGAAAAGCGACCCAATCACTTACTCGATTGAGATAATAAGTGAAAGAATCAATGATCAAACCACTATTTGACTCGATTTAATCTAATATATATTAAAAGAAATTAAAATTTCATGATCTACTTTAAAAATAATTCAAAAAATCATATCACAGAATAATATAATTCCACTCTAAAACTTATTAATTTAATTTTTATTCTTTGTTTATCATATTACATGTTTTGTTATATTTAATTTAATTTATTATTATATTATGAATTATGTTTTAAGTGATTAATTATTTTCATATGATTTATTATAATTTATTTGTTATTTAATTATTATATTATATTAAATTTGCTAGTAGAATACCAACTAATACAACTTGGCTTAGTTGCAGTTGTGCGTGGGAGAGAGTTCGATTCTTGGCTGGGCTAAGTTTTGCACTTTTATTATTATTATTATTATTATTATTATTATTATTGAACAGCAACTTACTTAATTAGCTATGTACGAAAAGTTTTCAGTTCACCTAGAATAATTATTGGTTATTTTCCCACGGTAAAAAACTTCATTTTTATGAAATCTTTTTCTTCTTTTTTACAACAACAACATGAAAGTAATGTACATTTGTTAAATTATTATGATAAATGCAAAATTATTTTTATATAAATGTTTTACTTCGTGTAAGTGTAAATATATTTATATATTATAGAACACAAAAAATATTTTTTTTTAAAAAGTCATTTTCAACAATGATAGATACAAAAATATATTTTTTAGTTTTTCATTATCACTTAAATAAATAAATAAAACATTTATAAAAGTCTAAAAATCAATACTTAAAACGTGTGTGATAAAAATATGTTTATCTTGATTTTTTCCTTTTAGAATTATATCTTGCAAATAAGAAATCTATATTATCTGCAAATTATTTTCAAAGACATCCTTATTCAAAGCTTCCACTTCAATGCACCATCAGCATCACGAATTATACCTTGTAAAAATCAATGAATCACGTATTGATGCATTCCAACAGAACATTACGAAGCAAATATCTCCTACTACCTCGGTCCTTTACTTTCAGGCTACTGGGGAAAAAGAAATTTTTCCAATGCAGATTACACTCACCATATCCCTCCTTCAATTTGTAATAATTCATAGCATATACCCAATTAAAGCTAATTTTAACTAACATCACCGAAGGCTCAAGCTCAACAGCGGAAATTGATAGCTGAATAGAGAACAATTTCCATTCATTCAATTTCAAACAACACCGCAACAAAATTAAAATCACGAAATTCCATCACAAACTAACAGTTGGTAAATTGTTCGGTACATTCTAATGAGGCTCTTTTTTTGTGCAAGAAAATGAGCTCTTTGACCTTATTAGAAAAATATGCTTTTCAAAGCTGGATGGCAACTACACCGGTTTTTCTAACGTGATTACTTGTACATCTTCTGTATTTTAACAACCGGGATGCCAGCCTATTGTTAGCTTCCAAACAGGAGCAAGCTTGACATATTCTTGCAAGTAAACTTTGTGGAACAACATTTGTGGACAGCAAACTCTGGATAGATAAAGAGAGACAACTATAAAATGTGACAAGATGTTATAGAGCAAAATAGTGTGAAATAATACATGTTAATAAAATATTTGATATATAGAAGTGTTTATATATCATCACCCAAATTTTATTTGTTAATAGTACTTACTTCAAGGTGTATACATAACTTTATTTGTTAGTACTTTTTCCAGGTGCATCCGGAACCTGAATTTTATGTCTTTAATAAGGACAAAATATGGTGCCATTCTACTGTTTGTGTAGAGGAGAGGACTGATGATTTTCTAATTCACTTCTTAGAGCCGAGAGAGCTAAGCCCAAAATATTAAGTTGAACATATACGGCATTTTTTTAAAATGGGGATGATGTCATACGAATACTAAGAAAGTTGTTTTTGAAATCTGGGACCCCAAATCTTGGATCAGAAAATTTTGAGGTGGAAAATAAATGTAGGAATAAGATGCTAAAAAGAACAGAAACTTTTGTAATTAGTACGAGGAAGTTTTTCTGGTGTTTTGTACGGTTTCCATCTGAAAGTCTCAGGTTAAGAAGAGATGGACTAGGATTATCAGCATTTAAATGTATTCACCCTCTGCAGCACATTGAACTTTGTTCCTTTTGTTCACTGCAAAAATTATTTTTAAAGTAATGAACAAGTCAAACTTTTTGGTTGTAGTGAATTGACCACTTGATGCTGCTGAGGCTGAACAAAAAGTAGCTACAGATCTCCTATACAGAACTAAATAGGACTGGAGCCAAAGGTTACATTCAATTCAATACAGATCTCCTAGCCGTTGTTGTTATAGGGATTACGGGAAAGTTTGCAAGGAAAAATATGTTCCCTGCCTCGGATACCGATTCTTCTCAATTTATTATTATAAACTTCTAAAATACACACTAGAGCAAAGTTTCTTCCAATCTTTAATTAGCTGTCACTGCTGATTATGTTCTGTCCTTTGCAGAATTGTATAATCTTTGTCAATGCAATTACTTTAATGACTCAGTTAGAGCTAAGAAATTTGATACTCAGCTGCAAAGTTAATGGGAGATCCTTCTCACCCCCCTAAACACGCATAAATGTTTTTATAAACTTTTCGAAACTCATTCTATTTTGTCATATTCTCTGTAGAAGAAGCTTTAAATTTTAACAATAGTGGATCCAAACCAATTTAATATATATATGTAATGGGCTTGGTCTAAGTGTCCAATGTATATCTTGATTAATAATACTGATTATTAGTCTCAGGGATTTACTGGTTCAGGACTCCTTAATAATTTCTCATTTTTATTTTCATTTCAGTTTTAAATTGTGGATGCTATCGGATTTGCAATTGCATTATAATGATCAAAACTAGAAAAATAAAAAAAAATGAGGGCAATTTGAGCAGCTACCGCAATAATTGCTGTTTAGAAAACCTCCAAAGTTATAACTATGATACTGCGAGTACAATTTTTAAACCTTGATTTTTCAATTTCTTTTATTACTTTTGGAAAACAATATCTTATACATAGGATATTTTATACATTTTACCCTCTAGTTACTGTATCAGTATAAGGTACAAGTTTGATCGATGGGTGGTCATTTTTTAAATTCTATCATTCAATTAGAGGAAAATGATGGTAAACTATTAAATAAAAGGAAACAAGAGGAAATTAATTTAATTATAGCAAAAAAAAGAAATCGTTAATTATATAATCTTCACTTAATGGCATTAAGTTAATGCAAGTTGCTAGAACTGAAATAGTGATAAGGAGTTAAGTAATTTGTACGCAGTTATGAGTTCAAACCTTAAGCCAATGTCCTACTACGATACAAAATCTGCACTTAATGTCTTACAAAATTAAAATATATTGATGAGTCCGAAAAACATTGATTATTATGAACTACTAATTGACCGTGGAAATTAAAACAAGTAGGCAGCATAAAAAAGAATACCAATAAAACATGAGAGGGCAATATTAATTAATATCTAAATCTAATGAATTGAAAAGTGTTTATATGCACACATGCAGATCCCAGCTGGCAGGTAGCACAAACCGGATCTACCCACACTGAAAACAAAGAAACAATAAATAGGTACAGATGTCGGTGGCACCGTTTTATTTGGTTGACATATAGAGAAAAAGAAAAGAATCTTTGAGGCTTTGAGCTGTATACTAGCGACATGATATCATAGAACCAAAAAACCCATAATTAAACCGAACAAGACCATGACCAATCTCACGTGCAATCCGCTGACTCCGTTGCTGTCCTGATCGGCAGCCTTCTGATCTTCCGAGTCGTCGGATGGTCCGTCCGCCGGTGCATCCGCCGCATCGGAATCTTCGCTTCCCTTCTTAGCATTCTTCTTCTTCTTGGCAGGCTTAGGGGATTCCGCAGGTGCTTGGTCTAGGGCGTCGCTGGCCTTGAACAACTCTCTCGGCATCAACACCCTGTTTATCTTATATGCCACGAATGGATCTTGATCTATCAATGTCCCTACTATGCTTGCGGTGTTGACTTTAGTCTTCAGACTCACGTCTTCCCCTTCACTCTTCACTGTGAAGTCGTACTTGTTCGCTCCCTCTGTGGCCAGAGTGTTCATGATTCCGTTGCTCGATTTCAGCATCTGCAGGGACTCGTATACGGGAGTCGCGTGGTACAACAGAAGCGAAACCTTCTGAGCTTCTGTGAGGTTCTTGTACTTTGGCGCGAAACCGCTGATGGCGCTGTCGGTGGGGCAGAAAACCGTTAAGCCCCCGTCAACGTTTTCCTTGAAAGCCGGAAGCGCTTTGGAGCCTCTTAAAAGGTCCGCGAATGCCTTGCAGCCTTGTTTGGACATAATGGAGATCAGATCGATGGCGGAGGGTGCGGCGGTGGGGGCCTCGGCGTCGGCGGAGCTTATGGCGGCGCTGATTTGGAGGACGGAGATGTAGTAGGGCATTTCCTGGACGGATTTGACGTAGAAGGAGTGGAGGGAGCCGTCGTTGTCTTCGGCGGCGAAGCCGACCTTGCCGGCCTTGAGGTTGGTGATGTTGACGTAGCCGGCGGTGCCGGAGGCTGAGCCGGTGGCCTGGAACATGGAGGAGACGAGGGTGGTGCTGTTGTTGATCTGGTGGAGCTTTTTGGCGCCGAAGTAGTCGACGAGGACGTGGAGGGAGAGGACGTTTTTGATGGTGGGGAGGGAGAGGTGCTTGTCGAGGAGGGAGGACATGGCGGCATTGTCGAGGGCCAGGACGGTGATGGTCTGGCGGCGGTTGATCTCTTCGGCGAGGTGGGTGAGGGAGAGATAGTGGTTGAAGGTGGAGAAGCCGGGGTGTTTGGCAAGCATGCGGGTGATGTTGTGGGCGGGGACGCTGGCGGCGGCGGAGGCTAAGAAGAGGAAGAAGAAGAGAAAGAAGAGGTTGTTCATTTTGTTTGAAAGCAGAGAGTAGAGAAGAGAGGAGTGTGTGGGTTTATAACTAAAGGCATAGTATGACAAACAATGGCAGGTTGGAGATGGACCCCATCCGC
This sequence comes from Glycine soja, assembly GCF_004193775.1. NCBI lineage: Eukaryota > Viridiplantae > Streptophyta > Magnoliopsida > Fabales > Fabaceae > Glycine > Glycine soja. Next base: position 50,397,526 of record NC_041003.1, read on the forward strand.
CAAAGTGGCACCATCTCACTTCTTGGACTAATTTGGCAATTGGGCATCCCACCGACGCTCTTATTAGGCCCCACTCTCCACTAATGTACGTCTCACTTTCACATTATTTTATTTCCTTTTCCTTTTTCTTTTCAGTGCAGTTGCCAATATTTGTTTTTCCTTTCAATACTATTTTCGATCTACAAGTATTAGTGTTCAAGGTTAACACGTAGTACAGATTAAAGTGTATTTACTAAATATTAAATATTAATATAGTTATTTAATATAAAATATTAATATAGTTTGTTTTTATTCTATTAGAATTTAAATAGGTTAAGGTGAAATATTCTTAGTGAAAATTGAATTTAATTATTTTAAATAAAGATATATGAGAAATATAATTAATAATATTTTAATTTAAAATATATTAAATAATTAAATAAGAAAGGATAAATAACAATTATTTTGAATTTGAAGTAATATATTCTTTATATATATTTTTATTATAAATTAAAATTTATTAAAAAATTTAAAAAAGCTACGAGTAAAACTCATTGAATAAAAAGTGATGAAGTCTACAAAATTTTATAATTTTTATTTGATGGTAGAAAACGTATTAAAAAAACATGTTACAAAACGTTAACGATGAGGACAAATATCACGCTGTTCTATACCTTTGAGATTTAATTTGTTGAAAGCATTCTTGACGTCGAAATATTTTTCAGCAAAAAGAACACTAAATACTATTAATTTACGTAATCCAGGATGAGCCAAATCAAACTTTATCATCACACTAGCAAATCTACAATTATGTTTGTGTATGTTTTTAATAAAAAAAAAAGCAGAAAGAAATAAAATAAAATATAAAATAAAGTGAAATGAAATAAAATTATAATGTTATTACTTAATTATTTTTATGATGAAAAATAAAAAGGAAATATTTATATTACATACTTTCAAATCATAAAAAAATTAAATAAAATAAAATGTATTTCATCCTGTTTTAGTCCTTTCTATCTATGCAAATAATTCAAACAACAAATATTTTTCATATACTTATACAAAAATTTTGCATTGTTATTTTCCTCTAACTTTCAAAAAGACATTAATTTCCTAAACCAAGAGAACTGGACAAATAATAATTGTATTTTCCGATTGTAGAATTAAGAGTAAACAAATACTTTAATTTCTCAAATATATAGACAATATCAAATATTTCAGTCATTTAAGAAATTAACATCCATTTAAATAATAAAAGTGACATTGATTTAATTTTCAATTATAAAAATAAAAAATAATATTAATTTAATTACTCATTTAAATATTCTTCAATAGTGTTTTAATAATTCATAAAATAATAAATTTTATATTATTTTGAGGTTATTTTAATGTTGGTTTTAGTTTAATGAATAAATTAATGTTAATTTAGCATTTATTTGTGATTTATGACGTGGGACTTTAATGAAGTTTTTGAAAGATAGGCAACAAAATCAACTTTCTTTTTTTTAATAATAGTTTTCTTTTAATCCTTCAACGTGGTTATTTTATAATATAGTCTGATTATAAATTTTAATTTAATATAACATTTGATTTTCGACTAGCTTCTAAAATGTATTTTTTTAGTAAGAATTGGACTGAAATTCTCTCAAAAGGTAATTTCATTTTAAAATATATTGTATAATACGATACATTTTGGATAATGACAACGGAAAGGATTCAAGACGAGTGATTTACACTTGTATTTCTAAAAATAAAGATCTGTATTCTGATTTATATATGTAAGGTAATAGTTTTAGTGTCAGTGTTCATACTCAATAAAACAAAATATATCTTTTTTATAGTTTAATAAAATAAATATTCAAAAAATCATATGATTTTTTTAGAGAAGTTAACAAATAATAATAATAAATAGTATAAAATCTAATTATATATATATATATATATATATATATATATATATATGTGTGTGTGTGTGTAAATTAAATATACAGTTAGATAAATGTTTTTTTAACAAATATACACTTAGATATATGAGTACGTACATGAACTGATTCAGGTACTATAGTACTATTCTAAAAGAAAAGTATTAGAGGTCTTATACACTTTTCTACAGAATTCAGTGAAAAATTTATCATATCTATATTAAAACCTACATTTAATAGGTAAAAACATTATTAGCCATTGTAGATAATTTTTATAGATGTCTATTAAATTTAAATCTAATCATTACCCTTGGATAGGGTACTGTAATGCGAGCCACATATGAGATATCTATTTGGCAAAAATGTATCATATGTGCAAGGCCCCCTACCAAATATATATTTATGTTTTAAATTATGTTTTGCGTAATATTAATGACGGCAGTCCTCTGGAGAACACGTTGAAATTATTATTGGTGGCAAAATCATTTATAAAGACCAAAATCTTTTGCCTGTTAGGACAAGTTTTGCTCAATATTCCAATAAACCATTTCAAGCATTTTATTTTTCCTTGTGAAAAGGGCTCCATAATTGTTCAAGACAAATAAATTATGTTTTACATTGGTTGATGCATAGTTGTCACCCTCATCCTTGCAATAATTAAAGGCCGGCCGAACCACCAAATTTGGAATAAAAGGCATCAAATAGCATTATTGTGGGGCAACCAATACTTGTACTGTTTCAATATTTAACAGTAAGGTTGTTGTTCAATTAAGAATGGAGTAAACAGTATCTTGCTCAAAAGAAAGTTATAAAAGCTACCCATGGACATTTGATTCGTTTCTTTGTTTCTGGTTTTAGGATAAGTAATAACCAAAGTTAAAATTAACTGCAACAATGTCAGCCAAAAGAGATAAGGTGATGGTCAAGATTTAATAAAGTTTGAACGGAACAAGCCGGCTACAAAATACACAACTACACAAGAAACTTGTGTGCTAGATCTAGCTTCTATAATGAAGCAAGTTAAAGCAAAGTTGGTTTGATATAGTATCCCACTAGCTTAGTTTTATCAATTGATGCAATAAGTTGTCTAAGGCACTTTGAATCCTACTTAAAAAGATTTTATTCACAGATGGTTTCCACGCTATTACAAAAAAAATAAAAAAAAATCAGGTAATTATGGACCCAAAGGGAAAAATATGAATCAGGCAATTTTATAACATCTACAATCATAAGTGGCTCATCGGTGACAAGTAGAAGTACCTCCATTAATTCCCCTTTTTCTCCCTTTAGTTAGTATGTGATAGCATTCGCAGGATAGCAGATACCCAGATAACAGAGAGTAACATAGCAGATAGCAATATAGCAGATAGCAACATAGCAGATAGCAATATAGCAGATAGCAGTAACGATAGGCCAAGGAGAGTAATTAGGAAACCCACATACCTGCAGGATTATGTGTGAACCTGATCATCGAATCCAGCTGTTAGGTGGTTAGCCTGGCCGTTAGTTCTGTTACAACAAGTTGCAGCTTTATCCAATTGAAAATCGAAAAGTGTATAAATTTGGAAAATAACAAAGCAATGAAATAAGACAGAACTTATCTCTAATTCTAGCTCTCTTAGCCTTCTCTGATCTCAGTCCTCTATCAGTATGCTAATGCCAGAAAATTTAATGGGGAATTCAAGTACGTTTCTAGTTTGGGCAATGTGCGAAGTTCTGTGTGAGAATTCAAGATGAGGACGTATGAATATGTGTCATGTAGCAGGTCACAGCATAGGGAGGAACATCTGAACAAGGTATGCGGTTTTTTTTTTCTTCTTTTTCGGGTCCAAACAATCACATGGCTAAAAAGGTGCTATTTTGCTAGTCTAGATCCATGTGATTGTGCACCCAGCAATATTATTATGATATTTCAAAAATATCCCAAGTGAGTTCTTCTTCTTTCTTTTATCTTTTTTTTTTCACCTTGTTGAATCATTCATTCATTCATTCTGTTGGCTTCTTTGCTTTCATTCATTGCGTGAGAGAAAAAGTTCACTGTGTCTACTTTGGTTGAGGTGAAAATTTTAAAAAAGTACATCGACAAGTAATGGCTGGTGTGATTGTTAAATGCAAAAGTAAGTTATTCTCTTTGATATAGTTTTTTTTTTTTGCGAATAAAACTTACGAATTATGAATCCTTAAGTTATATAAAACTTACGATTGAACAATCCATAAGTAATTTTTTTTAGTTTTTATAAAAATATTTTTTTTTTTATTTTAAATATAACCAGTATTATTATTTAAAATATTTTTAAATAAGTATAATTTTATAATTCATTCGTAAGTATTTGTTTTTATATTTTGGAAGTGGTATTAATTGAAATAATTTAGACTTATAATTTATTTGAGTCGTTGTGCTTTAAAATTGGTTGTTTTTAGTGCTTATAATTTGATGGATTACAATTAAGTTCAATAATATTATCTATTTTAGTATATATGGTTAGATTATCAATTTTTATGTATTATATGCTTATGAATTTTAAGTAAAAAAACTTGATGTTGGTTTTTTAATATATATGACTATCAATTTTAATATTTTATATTATTAAATGCAGTAAAAAAAATTATAAAATTGTGTGATAGTATATGTATGGTGTGGTTAAGGATCGTTTTTGTTATTAAAAATTTTCAATGTTTTATTAAGATGAACGAAAATTAGTGAATGTATGATAATATAATGTCTAAAGAAGTTGATATGAATGAACAAAATGAAGACGAAGCTGGTATGGAATAAGAATATATTGATTGTTCTGATGTCTTAAATACTTCTCAGATATTAATAAGATTTTTTGTTGTTAAAGTAAGTTAATGAATGTCTCTTGAAGACTAAAGATGTATGGATTGCAATGTAGGTGTTTGTTACCTATGATGATGTTTTGAATTGGGCTCGCGTTATTGTTTATGAAATTGGTTTTATGACAGTGATTATGAGGTTAGACACAAATACTGGTATAAAAGGAAGGACGTCATTTGTCTTAATTGGTTGTAAAATGAGTGGTCAGTATAGTGTCGGGAAGAAAATTTTGGTAAGAACAAATACTGGCAGTAGAAAATGTGGGTGTCCCTTTAAGCTGTGTGGGAAACCAGTGGTTGGAGGATAAAGATGGATGGTGAAGTTAGTGTGTGAGAGTCACAATCATGAATTGGTCAAATCATTAGTTGGATATCCATACGCTAGTCGATTGATTAAGGATGAAAAGATTATTATTGTTGATATGACAAAGTCAATAGTAAAACCAAGAAATATTCTGCTAACGTTGAAGAAGCACAATGTTAATAGTTATACAACAATCAACCAAGTATACAATGCAATAAATGCATATCGTTCTTCCATAAGAGACAATAATACTAAAATGCAACAACTAATGAAGCTTCTTGAACGGGATCGGTATATTCATTGGTATAGACTGAAGGCTAAAGATGTTGTACGTGACATCTTTTGGATTTATCATGATGCAGTCAAGCTATGCAATGCCTGTAATTTGGTATTTTTGATTGATAGTACCTATAAAACAAATAGGTACAAACTCTCATTACTTAACTTTATTGGTGTCACACCAACATGGATGACATTATCTATTGATTTTGCCTATTTGGAGGGAGAACGTCTAAATAATGTTGTTTGGACTCTAGAACGGTTTCAAGGTCTTTTTCTTGAATGTAATGTCCTCCCTGTAGTTATTGTTACTGACAGAGATCTAGCATTGATGAATGCAATGAAAACTGTATTCCCTGAGTGTACCAACTTGTTGTGTCAGTTTCACATTGATAAGAATGTGAAGACAAGTGTAAATCCCTGGTTGGTAAAAAAATGCATGAGATTATGCCATGGAAGCGTGTGAGAGTTTGATTGATTGTCCTTCTGAGGAAGAGTTCGATGAGTGCCTTAAGAAGTTTGAAATTGCTTGTTCACCATGGTCAATGTTTTTTTTACTATATCAACCAAACATGGATAATTCCCCACAAAGAAAGATTTGTTAAAGCCTGGACGAATAAAGTGATGCACTTAGGAAACACAACAACTAACAAGTATGAAAATTGTAATTTTTTTTTTGTTGTTTAGGGTTTACGACTTAATGGATAAAAATAGTTGTCGTTGTTTTTTTTGTGTATTTCATATGAAGGGTATCATGATCATGCTGCAACACATTGAAATTAAGGCATCTTTTGAGACAAGTACACATGTGGTTGAATATGTTTTTAAAGTTATCTTATACAAGAAATTACTTGGCATGATATCAAAGTATGCTTTAAATCAAATTGTTGCTAAGTATGAGCGTGTGAGTTATGCTGGTATTGATAGTTCTCGTTATGGATGTGTAATGAGAACTATTCATGGTCTTCCTTGTGCATGCAAGCTAGCTAGATATGTTGTCGGTAACATACCTCTGGGTGTAATCCATATGTTTTGGTGGAGGTTAAGTTTTCCAGACCAAAGGTTATCTAGGCCTAAAGTCAGCATAGTCGAAGAGATGGAAACCACATCCAAGTGGTTTAAAGAACTTGATGTTTGTGGCAAAGTTACTCTAATGAGTAAACTTCAGGAAATTGCCTACCCTAATCTAAAATTTATGTGTCCTCTTCTAGAAAAGATCAAAACAAAAGGTGCTAAAAGAAACCAATGACCAAACATTAAAGATCAACACAACGTGATCCATCTTACTGGAAGTATGTTGATGCATTACATTCTGTGCAAAATAGTAATTTTTCAGTCAAACATAGTGCATCATCATCTGAGTAAGCAATTCCAAGAAGGACTATGCCGACATTGGATCAATTTCATCCATGCATTTCATGATTCCATTGAAAACATTGTTGATGTCAAAGCTGGTGATAACTATGGATATCGTGTAATTGTTGCCTTATTAGGTATGGGTGAAGATTCATGATCTTTGGTGCGCAACCATTTGCTTAAAGAGCTTGCAAAATGGTCTGACGAGTATATCAACCTGCTTGGTGGCATATGCAGATTTGAGGAATTAAAGCGGTTTCTACTTGTTGATGGATTATCCATGGTATATAATAGCTTGTAAAAGGGTGATATATCCTGCAAGTTATATGACGCTGGTCTTAGATGTATCATTCAAATTGTCATACATATAGACTAGGGCGGTAGCTCCCCATGCGTAGCTTTCACTCTGGGTAAGGTCACAAAAGGCATCCAAGAATACCACATGCATGTGTGTGACACTCTTGTTAGCAAAGAGAGTGCAATCTACCAGATGCAATAGATATGCTTGAGCTGCTATAGTCCACTATGTTGTCTCACATTTGCTACGATAAATGTCTCGTAGCCACGATAGTTGAACATATGTCCTATGGCATTGTATTGTCTCAACTCTAGCTTCTTCTGCACTAACTACAAGCAATTCAACTAACAGTAACACGACTTCATCCATATGAAGAACCTCGAAGCTATGGAAGGCGCCTGTGATGGGCAGATGAAGCAACGATGCCACATCATCGAGGGTGATAGTCATCTCTCTTACAGGAAGATGGAAACAACTAGTTTTCTTATGCCACCTTTCCACAAAAGCTTATATAAGTCTCTGATCGCCAATGTTCAAGGAACATGCGATTAAATGACTTAATCATGTGGCAGTGACTAAGCCTTCAATCTTTAGAGCAGGCCTGCCAAATTTCTCAACCTTCCTTCCATGGAAGGATAACTCAGGACGTTCCTGAAAATCAAAATTTAAATCTTGTCAATAGTAATACAAAATACTTATGAAAAAATTATTTATTTAAAAATATAAATACTTCTCCATTCCAAACAGTCACTGCAACATGATGAACATAGCCAATCAAAACTGATGTGTTGTGGGACTCGCCTGAAAAACCCTCGGCATCAGGAACTACATCATCAGCTGCTGCTTCTTCAGGCTGTTGATGGACCTCGTCAGCTGTATGATCCACGTGCTGAACATCCTCAGCAACAAGTGCAACTTGTTGTTGCCTATGTATAGATGTTGTGGGCTTTCGCCACAGGGGGCTTCATTAGCATCATTTCTCACTTCTCTCCCTAAGACTCTTCCTATAATCCTACCTAAATCCCGATCCAAACTTATGATTCTAACCATAATTTGCACATTAAAACAATCATAACAATTTATGTAAGTATTCAAACAATACTTCAATCAATTAGTATTTATTAATTCATAAATAAAAAGTATATTATTTTTTAAATAACTTTTTATTACTTTTATATATTCATAAATGCATATAAAATTTATTTTTTCAAATACATAGACCTCACATAACTAATTCTAGTAAACTAAAATTAATGATCAAAATGTAACTACAGTTTTGGTTTTTATTTCTAACAAATCACTATTTTATTTTTCAACAAATTACTATGGCAATAACTTTTTTAAACTAATGAAATAATTTTAATTTTAAACTTCCAAACACTATTTATATAATATTTAATATTATGAATCTAATAATATATATATATATATATATATATATATATATCAAAAAAAATTTAATTTACAAATTTACTTTTTCTTCTTACACTAAATTGTCAAATATATACCAATAAAAATTTGGAATTTATGATATCTAACAAATTTATAATAAAATTTTCAAAATACCAAATATAATTAAATTACTTATATTTTTAAAAATAATATTAAATCACAATAATATATATACATTGTTTTGAAAATAAACAAACTACTTAACTTCTTTATTAAAAACCAACTTCATAAAATAAATGTAATTATTTAAAAAAAACAAATAAATATTTATTTACTAAAAATTAATTTTTTTAACAAAAATATTAACTTATTTATAATTTTTAAAAAAACATTTAAAACAATAATTATTTATTTAAATATTAAATTAAAAAATATACAGATTAATAATCCATATAAGTCATTGCCAATTTGTATGTTATATAGATTTCACAATCCATTGTATCATAATAAACAAATAGAGGATGAGGGACCTTGAGAACTTACGATGGAGACGACGGAGGGGTAGTCAATGATGGGGGAGCAACGGCGAATGGACTCAGAGAGTGGTTTCACGGTGCAACGGTGGAGCTCTCAAGAAAAAAACAGAATGAACAATAACACAAGCGCAAGGAAAGGGAAAGAATGAGGGAGGCATGATTTTTAAATTTTTAATGAAGGGCATTTTCATCATTCATATAATTTGTTGGGTGCACTAACAATTCTTCAGGGTGCACAAAGAAAAAACCCAATCATAAACCAGCTTAGGGCCTCAAGGGGTTGGCTACTCAAGTTCAAGATATTTGGGCTTTATGTACTTCATTTGCATAATTTGTTATATTCACATTTTTTTTTATAAAAAAAACTATTATTAAAATCTGGTTCAATAATTGTACAAAATTCAACATGTAATTTTCTTTAATAGCAAAGATTTATTAGTTTTGTTAGAAATATTAGTTTAAAAAATTTGAACCTTCAATTTCTCTCTCATTCCTTCTCCCTTCACCTTCATCAACCACTTAGTCAATCTTATATTTCCTACTAGACCAACATATAATATTTTTCAAACAAAAATTCATTGTGAAATATTCTAAAATGGAATGAACGTTTTTAATTTTATCATTTGTTCTAGATTTTTTTTTACAGAATCATTTGTTCTAGATATATACTGTTTATCACGAATAGGAAAAAAATGGCAATCATTTTTCACTGGTTACTTTTTTAAAAATAAAAACAGAAAGAGTTACCAAACTTAGAATATTAATTACAAAATGAATTATATTATAGTTATGTTTGAGAAGTTATTTTAACTCATTTCTAGTTTTTTTTACCAGCAAAAAGTTTGTTTAACTTTATTAATAGTATTTGATAAAAGTTTTTTTTTAAGTAATTTATAACAATTTTTAAGATGTTACACTTCAATAATGTATTTTAAAACGTTATCTTCTAAAAGGGATAAAAATGAAGAAACTGATCTTAATATTTTAAAACCAAACTTATCGTTAATTCATAATTGATTGTAATTATTCTCACACACACAAAAAAAAATTGGTAGCTATGAAACATATATATGGTTAGTTCAAATCTTTTGTTTCGGGTTTTTTCGGCCATCGCAATCCGAATTTTTCTTTTATTTGACCCATTTCATAGAGGAAATTGCGAAACCATGTTTTATTTCAAGTCACACTCCTGATATTTTTCCCTACAATGCAAATTAAATGCCCTTGGAAGACTTTAACAATAAATTAACCTAAAGAGAGAGAATATAAAATAAAATAAATTTTCACGACTTTGCCAAGAAGCAGCCAACTATTTAAGTTGCTTATTCCATAAGGCAAGATAATGATGTTTTGGCATTTCCCCCCTACTGGGTATCACAAGCCAAATTAGTAACCTTTATAATAAAATATGATTGTTCTATTTTATTGAGAGAAATAAGTTGTATCATCGGATTGAGACTAACAATGAAGCGTCTATGTCTTTTAAACTTAACATTTGATCAACAATTGTATATTTCAATGGGAAATTATTGAAATAATCATTATGACGTAATAACAGATGTCTATACATAAAAATTTGGTCATAGTAGCAAGTTGTAACACCTCGTTTTTTTATAAAATAAAAAAATTATTTAAAAATAAATAAAATTTTAGAAAAAATAATGGTATTTTTGTAATTAAACAAATAACAGGAAAATGGTTTTATTAATTAAAATAATAAGTTTTGAAATAAATAAAATAAATATATGTTTTAGAAAATAAAGAGATGTTTTAATGGGTTATTTATTTATTTAAAAGGAGTTAAATAGAGTTCTTTTTTATAAAATAATAAAATAAAGAAAAGTAGAATAAATAATAGACTCAAAGTACCCTGTAAATAAAGATATATTAGGTCAGTTTTTATAATTATGATACATCTTTAGCTCTTTCTTCCTCCCAAATTCATTCTCTCGTTTTCCTCTTCCAAAATTCTCTCTTTTTCCCGCATACACTTAAACATGTCCTATTAAAATTACAAACATAAACTCGTTAACTGTTAGATCATTCTAAAATTTAGACACCACCTTTAGAACTCATTTTCTTACATTTCCATTGGTGGAATTTTCGAAATAATGTCTATAGAGAGAGCAATGCCCCTTACACAGAGACAGTAAAAATGAGGCTCCAATCTATTCTCCTTTTTATTAACACTTGAAACCCTAGCAGAGCAATTAGAGGAAAAACTTGAAAAATTTTAGAGAACTGTTAGAGAAGCCACTATCGCTATCGAACTAGACAAATGAGCCTACTGAGAGATAAATGATGAGTTTATCGCAACTGAGCTTAGAATAAATATGTGTAGGGATTCTTAAAGGATCAAATTGAGGTTTATTTTGGAATATTTATTGTATTTTAATTCTTCCTTTACAATTATAATCATGAGATTGTTATGTTTGACAGACCAATTGATGCCCTGATGCAAATTGATTGATAAAATTAAGTGCTCTTAGTGTTTTTGTGTTTTTGAACCTATGATTTTGATTCTCTTAATTTTGATATGATTATGTGAAATTATTTGAGGGGTTTAATCGTATGAACATAACATATTAATATTATTATTATGTGACATGTATATGAAGCATGAGACGTGATAACGTGTTGTCTTGAGATTATGGAAGTGTGATGAACTGTGTGTAATTAAAGTGACAAGTTAAGTATGTGTTAAATTGTGAAATCACACATGTATTGAGATGTTGTGTGTATTGAGTTGTGAGTTATGAACTGTACAATCACACAACTATAAGACCCTTTAAGGGCGACGAGTTAATGCTCGATGAGTTTTATGATAAGCTCCACTGTGGGAACCCGACGAGTCTAATCACTTTGAGGTGCGACGAGTTAAAATAATTTTAAAAATAATTGAGTAGTTGTGTGTATTGTATAGTTCATATGTATAATCTGTGTTTGTGTCATGTATATACTAATAATGTGTGATGTGTATATGATTCATGAGATGTGATAACATGTTGCTTTGTGATTGAGATTGAGTGTTCATGGGAGCAGATGGTTAGGTGGATAACTTTAAAGAATCTCATACTAGAGGACGCTAAGATACAATATTCTGATAGGATATGGCATTAGGACATGAATTTCTATATTATTTGCATAATGTTTTGAACATGTTACTTTATGTTATTCCGCTGCTTGACTTGCTTTCCTTTTGTAAAAAGAATTGGACGGTCTTATTTTGGGCTAGAGATGTTTTCATACTCTTATTTGATAAGTTTTTAATTTAATGATCAACGTGGATGTGAACCTTTTACCTACATGAACTCTTTTATGCTTAGAAAATAAAATCTCTTTTATGTAATTTCACATTTTCATGTATTTTATTATGTAAATATATATATCGGGATTGAAGGTGTCACACAAGTAGGTCCTTTGGTGGACCTAACTCTAATGCATAGTCAAGTAAGCCTTAAGCAAATATAATACCAGGGTTAATTCCTATTCATGATTAAGTCGACCTTATAAGCCGACCATGACATTTAGTTTACACCTTTACATGATTAAGGCACAATAAACACTTCCTTTCGCATATGAGAAAGACACAATACATGTCACCTCTAAAAAGGACAGAAATCATTACAGGACGTTTAGAAGAAACACTATAAATAGGTTTGAGTTTCCTTAATCATGATAGGTCATGCATACTATAACTTATTGGATTTCTTGAGTTCTTCACTAACTTTATGACTCCTTAGTTAGTGTGTTCTTTAACATGAACATAAGTATAATTTTTCATTAATCCCTTTGACAATTCATTTGATGCAACATCTAAGAGCAACATATATATTCCTTACCTAATACAAGCCATGTTGATGTTCCTATAACAAAACAATAATACTTCTAATAGTTCATGCTTTGAACCCACTTGACGATCTCTTCCTCTGTGAGAGTGGTAATCATGTTCCATTGGATGAAAATGAATATGTTGAACAACATATAAGTGATAAAAATTCATATATCTAATGTCTTAAGACTTTGAGTTGGATGTGGTGTCCAATTCATTTATGTAATTGATTTATGACTTCTTGTTGATCTCATCATATCATCTCATATTTCATTACAGGCAATTTTATGGAAGGGTAGTATAACCACATGATTCATGAAAATTTCTTAATTTTATTTTTTTAGAAGAAAAAAATAATGCTTATACTCTGTTTTATAATAAAAAGACTAATAAGTTATTTTTACAAACCTTTCCACCTGTTGCAAAAAAAAATCTTGAGATTTGAAGATAATGATCCTTGTTAGTTATTAGATTATTATGTAATGTTTAGTTGACACCTAGCATGGAACTGTTAAACTATTAAAATATGCTACCTTCTGTTTTACTTTGAGCTTGTTATCATTGATTGGATGCTTAAAAGGAGATGCCCACTTCCTCCATAATTTTCTCTCACGAGCTTTAGTGGATTAAGACATGCTCAACTAGTACCTATTATGCTGACTCCTTTTGGAAATATAAAACAAACCACATGGGAAGATAGATACTTCGGGGACTTAGACATAGAGGCCTTGGTAAAGTTGGGTGTGGAAATTGGAACTGATGAAGGGTAGGAGCTACTTGTATAACTTCAAAAGGCCTAAACAAGAATCTATTGATGCTTTAACTTAGCTTTTCACATGGTTGTTTGAACTTTGGAATCTTGGGATGCTATTGTTGCATCTTAAATTCGCAAAAGCAGCTATATAATGGAAAAAAATCCGTAAGTATCTACTTTTTGTCCCGGGAGAACTTATTTGGGTTTGGCACCCCTTCACTAAGCATATATACTTTATAGGATGCATCAATGTTAATGACCCTATAGGAGAATAGGAGAAGGCCGGGTAGAAAATGAAAGCCCTTGGTTAATTTTTTTATTTTTTATTTTATACATTAGAAAATACCCCTTGAAAGTGAGTTTTTGCTTAAAACGAGTAAGAGTGAAATAATCCTTAGTTTAATAATCCATCATGATTTTGACGTATTTAAAAATAAATATAATTAATTTTCCTTAATTCATTTTACATACATGATTTTTCCCTTATAGGGTATAGCCAATAGGTCTACATCTATTTGAAGATTCAAGCGACTATAATATAATTATTGGGTACGTACAGCTATGAAATTGTAGGTAGAAAAAAATGGTTCAAGGGGCCAATTTCCAACTAAGTGCATTGTAACGTCCCTGCCAAAAGAGTGCTCTAACACAAAGCCATAATCCTCCAAAAAGGGTTTTGTCACCACCTGATGGCGCAATTTCTTGTTCGCGTCAAGGGAGCAGACTCATTAGAAAAAGATAAAACCGTCGTTGGATTCGATAACAAGAGCCTAGTCCTAGTGAATTGTAATACAAGAAAGCCCTCTTTATGCATTGTTTATCTGATACGATGTACATGTACTATATAATATAAAATAGATGATTACTCATTACCTGTAATTTTAAAAAGTAATCACACACAGAAACATGAATATGAAATACAGTGGTTGGCTCACAGGTACCGATCCCTTTCTCTATCATTTGCAACAAAAGATAATTTATTCCTCTCACAAGGAATATGTATATTACACTAAATTGACAATAGGGTTGAAATAGAAACTATTGATTTAGTATCATATTTTCATAAATTATTGATTTAGTGTCATATTGTTTTCTAGTATATCGTTAAATTGAACCATCAAACTTCAACCAAGAGGACGGAGCAGGCTTTTATTTTTCTATTCATTTGATGGGTTGTCGATGTGCAGTACTCTTGTTATTGGCAAAAGAAGTGCACTAGTATTGAAATGATTAAACTTTATTATGCAAAAGACAAGAAGCTGCAAACAAAATAGAAAAAAAGACAAAGCTGACATGTCAAATCTAATCCAACAACTCATGCTTTCTGTGTAGACCGGAAGCACAACACAATCGATGCTATTTTATGATTTTCTTTTTTCTTTTTATTTTTTAGAAGATGCCATTTTATGAGTTTAGTTGAATAATAATACTAGTAACAAGTAGCAAGTTGGAATCTTTTCCTTTCACTTTTCTACGAGCTTTTGACTTCAATACCATTACGCTGAAAACAAGTTCGTTTAGCTGGTGTAATCCATTATGGTACCAAACCAATATTCTGTAGTGTTTGATTGCTTTGCTTTACAACAGAAATTTAATTAATTTAATGGACCATCACAAGGACAAGAAACTGAGCAAAAGGTATGCACAGTTTCATTAGACAGTGTTTGGTTGTTCCTGATAGCAGGGGAACATTCTCCTTTAAACCAGACTCATAATAATTAGTCCACAGCGGAATCTTCCAAATTCATTGGAGAATAAAACCCTGTATACTTACGTGTTCAGTTGCTTTAAGGCAGGGAAAAGTGGCATCCTCAGAGAGAGAAAGAAAGAGAGTGAGAGGGTCATCAAATATATTAAAATAAAAAAAATAAAAACTATTTTTTTTTCTATAACAACAATGCCACTCTGCTACCTAGAGTCAATTCCTGGTTTGCTTTCAAGGGTTTGTTCTATTTATGCACTGAAATGGGTATGCCAGATTGCTTTCTGATTCTTTCTTATCTATCTAATGGATTCGTGCTATCTCGCAGCTGAGCATGGATATCTGCTCTACTCTCTTTCTGTGCTGACTGCTGAAGTTTTTGTATGGTATTTTGATTCTGAGGATAGTACTAGTGGTGATTGCGATCAAAATCTGGGTTTCTTCCACTTTCAGTGATGGGAAGTAACAGCAGAGGAAAGGATGGTGAAGGCACTTCAGGAGTTAAAAAGGATGAGTACGAACAAGACATCAAATTTCTGCCACCTGAAGCGCTTTATGGCAATACCAATGGATTCACAGATCCTTTGGTTCAGTTAACTCCACCTGGACCTGGACCATATGAGCCACCACCTCCCTTGCTCATACAACCCCAGGTCAGAGTTAGATGATCCTTTCTTAATTTCTTTTATTGAAAAAAAAATAATTATGGGGTTTGTGTTTTTTCTCTCTTTAAAATAAATAGGATAGGTTATGTTTAATGTTATAGTTTTATACAGTGTATCCATGAGGGGGAAAAAAGAAATTTGATCAAAGCAGTGAGAAATAAGCATCCTATCAAAGTGGGGTGCTTCTCAGCCCTGCTTTTACCGTTTAATAGTGATTTGTGGAATTGGAATTTGGAATGGTACAACTAAACTCAGATTTTTGGTTATAGGGCAAAGATCAGAGTAATCTTTCAAGTTTTTGAAATTTAAGGTGGATTTAATATTTTGAATACTGATTTTGTTTACCATTCATATGAGAAAAACTGCTGGTCTTATTGGGAATTGTTATGAGATGTATTGGCCGAAGAAATTTATAATGAGACTTAATACATGCATGCTATTGCAACATTAGTCAACTCCCAGGTACTACAAATAAAAAAAATTATGCAATTACAATAAGGGTTTAATGCTTTTAATCTGATGAAGAATTTACAAGTTAATTAAGAGTTAATGTCATTGAATGAAGCTAGTGTGACAATAATATCTTGAAGGGCACAACACAATGAACGTTTACGTTGAAACATCAAATTTAAAATGGCTATTTTCAAGGTCCCTGTGGCTGCCATGCAAAGACCAGCAGCGATAGCGCAACCCCTGCCACAAAATGGATATGTAGAATCTGTTATTCATGA